>NC_044909.1:2374714-2738543 GCF_001633185.2 Quercus lobata | reverse complement strand
GTTTGATACTCTTATCGTTTCTAAGTTGGCTTTGACGAAGGAGTTATCGTTATCATCAACATCAAGGTCAAGATAGTATGTGAGTAAGTGGTCGTGGTGTACAGCAATGGTGTTTTCTGCTACTAAGGGTCCATACTCGTTTTCCATTATTTGGTCAGTATTTGTGTATAGCGTAGCCTTTATCATTAGTATACCTGTTAAATCCACCTAGAAAAAAATAGAAGGAAAATATAATATTTGTAAGTGTGGTTGATATTATTTATTTTGATGAGATAAAAATAAATATAATTTCACTAAACAAAATATATATATATATATATATATATATATATACACACATAGGGTCCGGTTAATATGTGTCCTTAGAACACACACTAACCGTACATATAAAGGAATACTTTATTAGTTTTGTTTTACTTTTTCACAAGACAACAATGATTTTTATGGAAACAAGTGAAAAGCATCTGACAAAATTGGAGGACAACATTGGTTATTTTGTTTTGTTAGATCCGGCTTGTTAAAAAAAATTGGAGGTCATATTTGTCATTTTGTTTTGTTAGACAAAAAAAGTACCCCTTGTACAACTTATTTCAAGTTTCTACGTAAAAAACCACCACTATCATTTTCACATAGTAACAAATGCCATATATATATATATATATGGAGAGAGAGAGAGAGAGAGAGAGAGAGAGAGAGAGAGAGAGAGGAGAGAGAAGAGAGAAGAGAGAGAGAGAGAGAGAGAGAGAGAGAGAGAGAGAGAGAGAGAGAGAGAGAGATTTAAAAGTTCTATCTAAGAAAAAATAAATTGACTTAAATTATAAAGTTAACCATAAAAGGACACTTAAAGAAAAAATAAATTGACTTAAATTATAAAGTTAACCATAAAAGGACACTTAAGGAAAAAACAATACCGATATTACCTTTTTCAGTCAAAAAAATCCACCAAAATAACATTGTTTTGGAAAGGAAAAAAAAAAAAAATTAATAGTGAGATTGGACAAAACTAGACGTAAGGAAAAAAAAAAAATTTAATAGTGAGATTGGACAAAACTAGACGTAATGACTAGATTGAAAACAAATTAAAGTTAACAAACGAAGTGAAAAAGAAACTATATTAGAACCTTTGGTTGGGTTTTCAAGTACCTTGGAATTGGTTCCTCAAAAAAAAAAAAAAAAAAGAGCTCTTTACTACTGGAATTGATGCCCAACTTGAAAATCAATGTGCCAGCCCAAGCTCAGTCCAACCCATCTGACCCCAAAAACCTAGGCCTAATTTCATATGGTCCACGAGGTGGGCTTTGGGCTGTGTATACATGAAAAAAATTGTGTTTCGAAGAACAAATATAATGGGTGATCACTGATAGGAGAAGTGCTACATCCACAATATTTTTACAACAAATCATAAATGGTTAGTTGTTATTGAATCAAATTTGAACCTAACACTAAAATTACTTTTTTGCCCCAACAATAACAATAGTTGTTATTGAATCAAATTTGAACCTAACACTAAAATTACTTTTTTGCCCCAACAATAACAACCAGTAACAACCTGTCACTTAGGATTTGTTGTAAAAATATTATAGACATTTCATTCCTCCATTGGTTATTACCAACATCTATTTCTGTTGCTAATTTACGGTGGTTGCTAATTTATTTTACTCTTCACAAGAGGTAATGTTCACCTAATCACCGATTATGAAATGAAAGAAATTTTTTGTAGAATGAAAAAGATGAATCTTACCCCAACTTTGATGGTGCCACTTTGTTTGAATTCCCAATCAAGAATATAATCATAATTACCCACTGTAGCCACCATTCTAACCACCAAAGTAATTTCTGGCTCCCCACTTCTTATCTGAAAGACCAACCACTTTACTTTAACATTACATGAACATAAATTAAAGGGTAAATTATACTTTTGGTCCCTTAAGTTTGGGATAAGTTTGATTTTGATTTTTTTTTTTTTAATTTGATTTTAAGACTTTAGAAAGGGAAAATTTCCGTCACTTGAATTGGGAAAAGTTTGGTTTTGGTACCCCCTAAATATGGGGTTGGTTCAATTTTAGTTAGGGTTGCAAATGCTTATGAACAACTCAAGCTTAGCTTGGAAGGGAAAAAAAAAATCATTTATTTAGCAAATGAGTCAAACTCAAGTCTAAGTTTAAGCTCAAATATTAAACAAACCAAGCTTAATAATAATAATAATGTTTAAGCTTAATAATATTAAACAAGCAAAGCTCATGAGTATAAGTAATGCAAACTTAATTAAAGTTATATTATGTTATATATTTATATGTATAAATGTTTAAAATATACTTATATAGACTAAATATTGAATTGTGTGAGTTTGTAACTAATTAAGTTCATAAGATATCAGATTCTCAACAAAAAAAAAAAGTTCATAAGATATCAAATTATTATTTCTAATTTATTGAATGGTGTAATTTTAAAAAATAAAATGTTGCTGAATTTAATTTTATAAGTTCATAAATGAAAATTGTTCTATTTAATTAACCTATATATTCTAATTTGAAATATAAATTAGTTAATAATTATGAGCATATATTTGTGAATGGGTAAACAATTTTAGTTGTAGTGGTTACTATGTATTGAGAAAAGAATAAGTTAATCAAGTAGCTTATGAACAAGCTTGTAGTTTGAGCTTATTCAACAGTAAACTATACTTAAACATGTATTCTAATTTAGCAATGAACTCAAATTCAACTCATGTTTGAAATAAAATTAAATGATAATCATGAACTTTTAATATTGGACGCGGCTCAACTTGTCTATAGCCTAGCATTAGTCCTTTAAATATGTCGTTGGTTTGATTTGTTCCTAAAATATGAGGTGTCACGTAAACAAACAAAAATAAAAAGACAGACCAAATTGTTCCCCAATTTGAAATTTTAGAGAACAAAATCGAAATTACCCCAAAATTTAAGGAACAAAAGTAAATTTACCAAAATTTAAAAAATAAAAAACCAAAACAAGAACCATAAATAAACCATTCATAAACACAGCTAGACTTACCACTTTGCCTGGAACAATAATTTCTGTATGTCTCCAAGCTACATCACCAGCATACCGCTCAAAAATGCAAATAGCCCTTGGTACCTTTTGTGCTTGTCCATCTACCCCAACCATATACCCATCTATAAATGCAGCATTCCCTGGGCAATCATAAAATGGCTGTAGAGTATCAGCTGTATGCCCAAACCCAAATTCACCAATGTCCATGAACGTCCTATAATACCATTCACTTGTAGGATCCATATATGGAACAAATGTCTCAGATACATGTCCTCTATACAACACACACCTAAACTTTCTTTTCCTGTCATCAAATATTGAAGCTGTTGATATGATAACACCTGCCCGAGCATTGAATCCCACATGGAAATTCCAATTACCCCATTTAACATTTTGGCCCTCAATTGTGAACCCACCATTTGTTATGTTACAAGTAGTAGAATTATGCTTCCCTTTTGGTGAATGAAAATCAGTACCCTCGGCTTTAGGCACAGGTGCTCTAAGTCTATCAGTGTACATTGTAATCTTCATTGAATCAACATCAACTAGTACACTTATTCCTTGAATAGGCCTTGCAAACATGTTAACCGACCCTCCACAATAAAAGCATGAGACTTTGAGAGTTCTTTTTGTAACACGTTCACCAAACCAACCTATTGTAAAGGGTACACAAGAAACTTTAGCTAAATTCAAGCCCCTTCTTAGAATTGACTTCTTGAATTTTGGATACTTCAAAGGCAATTTGCTAGCTTGAAAAAGCTCACTAAAAGTGAGAGGAGGATAGCCATAACCACTATAGACTTGGTTAGATATGATTGAGCCAATGGTTAAGTCTACAATGAGTTCATAGGTCTCACCTCTTGCTCGAATGACAACCTTGGCTTGACGATTAGGCTTGATTTCTTTATAAGAAAGCCACTTTAGGACATCTTGTTTATCTGGTTCTTCAACATCAAGAAAATGAAAGGTTAGGTTAGGAAGAGAGCCAAGGTGAAACTTTTCAATTATGTGCCTTATTTGGTCAATTTCTGTAGGGTTGAGAGGGTCTAGAGGGTGAAAAAGACTACACCCGAAGCAACATTGTAGGACAAAAGACAGAACAAGGAATGGAATTTTCATGGATACTGCTTAATGAATTCAAAGAAGAATTGGTTAAGTTTTGGTGCTAGCAGGCAACCCACCATTTGGGACTATATAGTAAGACATATTATAATTTATTGTACCACCTCTCTTACATAATGGCTGCATTTAACTTTGAATAAAGGCTACCGTGGTCCGTACGTTGCAATATTCAATTTCTTAGACTTCATCAGTAAGCACGAGATGCACAGTCACTTGAATTTTCCAAGTCCTTTTCTTGCAATGAGAGCAAGAATAATCATTTGCTCTGCTTTTGCTTTAATAGTGAAACTAGGGGCATGATTGTTAACATGCTCCTCTTTACAACTCTTGGCTCTCTGGGAACCATATTGAATTCGAATCAACCACCTTATCCTAAATTTAAAATTCAGTAATTCTCGTCTTGTCATGTCATATAATCAACCACCTTACCTCATTTTTATTCATATAATATAAACTGTCATACAAAGCTGGCTCATAGTAAGCTTGGCCTAAAATACATGTGGAAGCCAAATACATACAATCAGCTAACCAATAACTAATGCAGGCCAAAAACCAAAAAAACTACTTTAATTGTTTGAAACATAATCATAGACCTGAGGTGGGATCCCAACTTCCATTGTTCCTTCCAGCATTTGTGTCACTTTCTTCATAGAGGGCCTGAGAATCGGATCCGGATTAATGCACCATAATCCCACCAAGGCCATTCGCTCAAACCTTTTGAAATCACTCAATACTTCAGGTTCATGTCCCACCACCATCTCCAGCTTCCCTGAAATCACACAACTTAGAACCCAATTTGAAAGAAGTAGATCATCCTTGTCACTCTCCTCTTCAACCCGGCTCCGTTCTATGTGCCTTCTAGCACAAATTATTTCAAGTAACATCACACCAAAACTGTAAACATCCACTTTGGCGGTTATAGGTGCCACCTTTAGCCATTCTGGTGCCATATATCCATATGTTCCTCTAGCATTAGTGTCAGTTCTGGTTTGCTGTTTATTCAAAAGCTTTGATAGCCCAAAATCTGCTATTTTTGCTGTATAATTGACATCAAGTAGCACATTATCAGGCTTGATGTCACAGTGTATGATCTGAGCCTCACATTCTTCATGCAAGTAATGTAAGCCACTTGCTACTTCAAGTGCCATTTCTGACCTCTGAAGCCAAGTGGGTCTCTCCCCCTCCTTAAACAGAAAATGTGACAATGTTCCATTTGGCATTAGCTCATAAACTAGAAGTGGCTGATCATTCTCAACGCAAAATCCCAGCAGTCTTACCAGATTTCTTTGATGCGTACGACCAATAACTTTGAGCTCTGTTCTAAATTCCTTCTCACTTTTCTCAGTAGCTTTTGTTAGCTCCTTCACAGCAATATCAATCTTGGCATCCTCTAAAGTTAGACTACCACTGTAAACTCTTCCAGAAGCACCACGACCAAGGACCTTACTAAATCCATTTGTTGCTTCACGCAGCTCTTGGAATGTGAATTCTCGAAAGTTAATCCCAATGGTCTTTGCATTTGGTGACTGCTTTCTCTTCAATAGATGATAGTACAAGGCAAATAACCCAAACAGGAACGCAAGAGAAGCACTTATCATAAGGCCAATCTCCAAAAGAACCCGTGTATCAAAATTCTTCCTTTTCGTTGCAAGACTTGGCTCCTCACTCTTCTTCTTATTTGCTACCTTGATAAATGCCACCCTACCTTTGGTGGAAACACTCTTTCTTGCATTTAGCAGAGGCATCCTCTTCTTGAGACATTTAGAATCCACCCAGGAAGCAGCCAAGGTATAACAATCATCCATTAAAGCCTTCTTGCATCCCTCCACACTAACGTTTGTTACTTGACCCAAATCTCCATCATAGGAACCAGATGGGAAATCAGCATCCTCAATGACCTTCATGCTAAAGTTCCTCATTGAAGAGACAGCACAATAGTTCAGCACGTTTTCCAGGTAGCATCCTTCAGACACATCGCTTGGATCTAACGGAAGATAGCCCGGTAAGCAACTGCAGGTCACTGTTTCATTATCCGATGAAGTGCACATGCCGTTTATGCCACATATAGAATTCGCGAAGCAAGTGTCATTATTGACTCTCCACACCCTTTTCCATCCACTGCCATTTCTTATATGGTAAATATACTGTTGGAAATTGCCATGATATTCAACAGTTGCTCGGTGATAGTAGTCTTCGACTTGGCTTGAAATGTTCTTTGTTATAGGGAAGATTTCATCCATTGTACCATTGACAAGGTACAAGGAAGCACTCTTATCAAAGACTAGGCTCACATTGTCAGCAAAGGTTTGTGTGGTCCAATAACCAGGATCAGAGAAATGATATGCAGAGAGCACCAAGTTTCCATCACTTTGCATTTCCAGCATGAAATTCCCGGTTGAGTAATTTGAACTTCCTTTCGCCTTGGAATAGAGCTTTTGGCCTTTAACTAGAGCTTGCCCCCGTAAGAGTGTGTCTGTTGAAGAAGTAAAGCTCTGCCAAAGGACTCTTGAACTGTTCTCTCTCAAGACAAAGTTGCCATCATTTTTCATGGTCCCTAAACTTGCAGCAGTTCCATTATATATTTGTAGAGTACTACCATTACCATAAGTGAGCACAAGAGCACCGGCATTAGTCAGTTGGATTGATGATCCTTTTTCGGCTGGGTGGTTACGGTTGGCTGACCAAACTAGTGTTTTCTCTGGAATTCTATCAAACCAAATCCCGACAAGGTAGAGGCCGTTTTGGAGAGGATAGAATCCGAATGCAAAATCACCAGACAAGGACCGCAATGAAGCATCGGATCCAGCAGTAAAGCTAGAACCTAAGCTTATGTTGGGAGAAATTTGAGCATGTAAGCCACAGAAATTCAAAAACAGTATTAGAACAATTATCATTACAGCCATTGTTAAGTGCTGTGAAAATCCAAATAAGGATATGTAAATCACTTTATGAGGAGCTTATGTAAAAACTTTCTAACAAAGTCTTCTGGGGTATAATATTTTTTTTCTTCAACTTTTTATGTTAAAATATTATTTGTTATAATCAGAGTAACATCACTTTCACTTGGGTCATGACAGCACTTTTATCATGCACCTAGTACAATAAATTATATCAGCAATTCTAAAAAATGCTATGTCCCTAGACTGATAACTTTGTTTGTTACCTTTACCTTCAAACTATTTAGAGTCTTAGATGGCGCACAATTCATGACAAATGATGACCCACCACCACTCTTATTATGCCATCAATCTTGCTTCACTTGAATCAACATCATTTTCACTTGGGTTGTGACAACACTTTTATCATGCACCTAGCACAATAAATCATATTAGCAATTCTGAAAAATGCTATGTCCCTAGACTAATTACTTTGTTTGTTACCTTTAGATTCAAACTATATAGAGTCTTTGATGGCGCACAATTCATGACTAATGATGACCCACCACTCTTATGGTGCCATCAATCGTGCTTCACTTGGGTCGCACTTCACAGAAATGGTGAGTTGTTTTTGTTTTTATTTTCTGTGGAATAAGATTACCTGACTACTAACACAAAGCCAAAACCATCCACGTCCAAAATTTTGACTATTCACTAGACTTATATCATGCTTGCCAAGCCAACTCACTAGCTACTCAAAGATCATATCTTACTAGACAGACACTTCAAAGTTTGATTGAAAATTGACAGAAATCTAATTGAAGCAAGGTAACAATATGAGACATTGATATACAGAATAATTGTGTGTATCATATGCACATAAGTTGGCATTTTCTCCTGTTTCTTACTTTTCAGATCCTTCCTATCTTGGTTGTTACCCATTGATCTCTCTGGTTTGGTAACAATGGCTGTTACTAGAATTCTTCTTTGGGTTTTTACATTCATTCTCTCCTCACATTGCTCATGCACTCAGATGAATAACAGTACGATTAACTTGGGTTCCAGCATCAGTGCAGGCTCCAATTCTTCATGGAAATCACCTTCTGGTGATTTTGCTTTTGGATTCTACCCTCTTGTCACTGGCAAGTACCTTGTCGGAATTTGGTTTGATAAGATATCAGAGAAAACTCTAGTTTGGTCAGCTAATCGAGACGATCCAGCTGGTAAAGGATCCTCTATCAAGTTATCACGCACAGGCCAACTAGTGTTGAGGCACTCAAATGGGACTGAAGTTGTCATATACAATGTCACGTCAACAGATTCTGCTTCAATGCAAGATAATGGCAATTTTGTATTGCGAAACTCTTCCTCAGGAATCATCTGGCAGAGTTTCAATTTCCCTACAAACACTATTCTACTAGGCCAAGCTTTGGTTATGGGCCAGAAGCTCTATTCCAATGCCAATGACACAGTTGACTACTCAATTGGCCGATTCAAGTTGGAGATTCAGGAATCGGATGGGAATGTTCTACTGAAAGCGTTTCATTTTAGTTATCCTGCTTACTGGTACACTGCTACTGTTAACAATGGCAATGTGAGCCTAGTTTTCAACAAGACCACAGCTTTTTTGTATCCCATTTATGTAGAAAAAAATTCAAAGGCATACAATATGACAAGCGCAGCGCCCACGCCTATTGAAGATTTCTACCACCGAGCAACTATCAACGACAAAGGAAATTTCCAACAGTTAGCTTTCTACAAAGGAAATGGTGCCAGCCAATGGGATGTTGTATGGGAGGCAATTAAAGAGCCTTGCACGGTGGATAATATTTGTGGGGTGTTTGGTTTTTGCACTTCACCTGATAATAAAATAGTCAACTGCACATGCTTGCCTGGTTATTCACCTAGGGATCCAAACATTCCTTCCAAAGGATGTTACCCCAATGTAGTGATGGAATTTTGTGCACCAAATTCTTTGGCTTCAGATTTCACTATTGAAAGACTTGATGATTCTGATTTCCCAAACTTTGATTTCGCAAATTTGGCGAAAATTGAACAAACAGATGAGGATGGGTGCAGGGAGGAAGTGATGAATGACTGTTTCTGCGTGGCTGGCGTTTTTTACAGAGAATCTCATGTTTGTTACAAGAAGAGAATGCCTTTGGTGAATGGCAGAAGAAGCAACCCCGCCACTAATAATATGGTGGCATTTCTAAAAGTCCCTGTGGAGAATGACAATTTGGACCGTAAGGATAAAAAGGAATCTCCATCCAGTGCTGTTATATTGGCAAGCTTTTTGTCATGTTCGATACTTGCTGTGCTCTTTGCAGCCATTGGCATTTATCAACACCCTTGGGCTCAGCGTTATATATGTGTTCAACTTCAGCCACCTCCAAAAAGAAAACCGGTAGAGATAAACTTGAAGGCATATTCGTTTCAAGACTTGCAAGAAGCATCAAATGGTTTCAAGAATATTCTAGGCCAAGGTGCATTTGGTACTGTCTACAGTGGGGTTTTAACCTTAGAAGATGAAGAGGTTGAAGTAGCTGTTAAAAAGTTGGAGAGAGTGATTGAAAGAGGTGAGAAGGAATTCTTGACAGAAGTACAAGTAATAGGTTTGACACATCACAGGAATCTTGTGCGGTTGTTGGGTTATTGTAATGAGCATAATCACCGGCTTTTGGTTTATGAGCTAATGCAAAATGGGACTTTATCTAACTTCTTGTTTGGTGAAGAGGAAAGACCCAGCTGGGAAAGTAGAGCTCAAATTGCTCTTGGGATTGGAAGAGGTTTATTATATTTGCATGAAGAGTGTGAAACCCAGATCATCCACTGCGACATAAAGCCACAAAATGTTCTTCTTGACAACAATAACACTGCTAAGATAGCCGATTTTGGCCTAGCAAAGCTGCTGATGCCAAATCAAACTCGAACAAACACCAATGTTAGAGGAACAATGGGATATATAGCACCAGAATGGCTCAAGAATGCACCTGTAACAGCCAAGGTGGATGTTTACAGCTTTGGGGTCATGTTGCTTGAGATTATCTATTGTAGAAAGCACATGGAGTTGCATCCAGCTGCTGAATCAGCAGAGGTCGAGTACACAATTCTAACAGATTGGGTTTTGAGCTGTGTTAGAGATGGGAACTTAGAATCCACTGTGAGTAATGACACTGAACTTTTGAGTGATTACAAGAGGTTTGAGAGGATGGCTATGGTAGGAGTATGGTGCATATGTTCTAATCCAACTCTTCGACCATCAATGAAGAAGGTTGTTCAGATGTTAGAAGGAACTGTTGAAGTCGAAGTTCCTCCTCTGGTTGATGCACAAATATTTTAAGATAAATTTTATTGTCCTCTATTTATGTTTCTAGTTTTGATTTGGATTGTGAACTACTTCAATTTGCTACATGATTAATAAGAATTTTCCTTTTGCTTGCAGAACCTCTAATTATTGAAAGATCACCATGTAATTCTTTTTTTTTTTTTTTTTTTGATGAATTGAAAACTTTTATTAACAAAAGGCAAAAAAAGACTCATAGAAAGAAAAGCAATTTGAGAAGAAAATCTTGATTTCTCACTTAACTGATTAAAGATCCATTACATCCCTATTTAACACATCAATAAAATAGTCTAACTAACCAAGCAAATCACTCTGCACTTACCGCTGCACAGTGAAAACTAACTAACTAATTAATTGACTGTTCTTCGAATTACAAGCTGACACGTTAATAAGTGAGTCACGTGCTTCTCACACTTTGCTAACTAAAGAAACAAACGACCTACAGCTTAGTATACATTAGGATCTAATACTGTCGTCTAGACAGTAATACAAAATTTTGCAGAAACATTGCAGCCTCCATTCACCCTTTCTCATCTACTCTTTTGCAAAAGGAGTCAAAACTACAAGAGATCAAAAGGGTCAACCTCTTCCTGTACTATCCTAACAATACCAAAACAAGCTTGACTCCCAGACATATATACAGCTAGCTCCTGGGCAATGTTGTTTTTGTGAGGAGCGACATCATTTTGATAAAGTGAGATCCAAAATAAATATTTGCTGTATTGCTTGCTCCTTGTCTAGCTGTTCAAGAGTTCCATCTTTGTTGTAACACCGCACCTCCGAGTTTGGTTGACGCCTCTGCCTCTTTCATTTGTTTGACGTTTACATTAGTTATAATTCACCTATTTAAAAAAGGTATAGTTTCACACAAATCCGTTACGGAAAAATGTAAATGCATTATGGCTTACATTTTCAAAAAAAAAAACATACAAATTTAACCCAAGAGTTTTAATAAGGTCAAAATTCTAAAACTAACATTCGTGGAGATGAAAATATTATATTATTGTTGTAATTCAGTGGCACCATTATCTACTCTCTTTCATGAAAATAGCCTAGGTTTGAATTTCCTTTCCATTTTTTGTAACTACAGAATTATCAATATTTATTTGTTGCTTAACATTGTGTATCATGCCAATTTCTCCTAATATTTTCTCTTCTCTAGCGTAAATATTTGTCTCTTTACTGTTTTGTGTGACCATACCTATGCAAATGCCAAGGCGCAAATACAATTAGCCAATGGCTTTTGCTAAGGTCCTATTTTGTATGTGTTGGCATATCCAAGTCAAAATTTTTTTTTTTTTTTTAATGTCTTTGTTTCCCAATTTAAAGTGTCTAGAAACTGATCAAGGAAATTTACTTAAAGACATGATCGAGCTGCTCAAAATTCTGCAAGTTGTAAGTGTCAAATTTGTTGTCTCGATACATAGCTCAACTCTGGCCAATCTATCGAGGTCACCTATACCTCAATACTAGCCAATCGATCAAGTTTCATAATAACAGAATTTTCAGTTTTATTTCTAATGATGTGGCGACCTTATAATTTGTGCACTTAGTTTCTTGGACGATTTAAATAACATATTTAAGAGTCGTCATCACACAATACAGACACACCTCACAGAGAAGTTGATACAACTCTTGTATTTTCTACTACAATCCTAATCTAATTTCATGGACTAACTATTCATGGAAAGCTAAATGTTGCTTTATTGTTTGTTTTGTGTAGCCATACATATGCAAATGGCATGGTGTAAATACAACTAACAAGTGATCTTGAATTTTCTACTACAATCCTAATCAAATTATTAATAGTTTGTTTTGTGTGGCCATACATATGCAAATTATGTGGTGTAAATGTAATTTACCAATGACCTTGAATTTTCTGCTACAATCCAAATCAAATTCCATGGACTACAATTTGTGTCAAATTCATGGACTAACAATTCATGGAAAATTCAATGTTGCTTTAAAGTTTTGTAGTGACCTTGTATTTTCTACTACAATCCTAATCAAATTTCATGGACTAACTATTCATGGAAAGCTCAATATTCCTTTATTGTTTGTTTTGTGTGGCCATACATATGCAAATGTTGTGGTGTAAATGTAATTAACCAATGGCCTTGAATTTTCTTTAACAATCCAAATCAAATTCCATGGACTAACATTTCATGGAAAACTCAACGTTACTTTGTTGTTTTGTAGTGGCCTTTTATTTTCTATTACAATCCTAATCAAATTCCATGGACTAATAATTCATGGAAAACTCAATGTTGCTTTATTTTTTTGCAGTGGCCTTGAATTTTCTACTACAATCCTAATCAAATTATTTATAGTTTGTTTTGTGTGGCCATACATATGCAAATTTTGTGATGTAAATGCAATTTACCAATGACCTTAAATTTTCTGCTACAATCCAAATCAAATTCCATGGACTACAATCCGTATCAAATTCATGGACTAACTATTCATGGAAAATTCAATGTTGCTTTAAAGTTTTGTAGTGACCTTGTATTTTCTACTACAATCCTAATCAAATTTCATGGACTAACTATTCATGAAAGCTCAATATTGCTTTATTGTTTGTTTTGTGTGGCCATACATATGCAAATGTTGTGGTGTAAATGTAATTAACCAATGGCTTTGAACTTTCTATAACAATCCAAATCAAATTTCATGGACTAACATTTCATGGAAAACTCAACTTTACTTTGTTGTTTTGTAGTGGCCTTGTATTTTCTATTACAATCCTAATCAAATTCCATGGACTAATAATTCATGGAAAACTCAATGTTGCTTCATTGTTTTGAAGTGGTCTTGAATTTTCTACTACAATCCTAATCAAATTCCATGGACTAATAATTCATGGAAAACTCAATGTTGCTTTATTTTTTTGCAGTGGCCTTGAATTTTCTACTACAATCCTAATCAAATTATTTATAGTTTGTTTTGTGTGGCCATACATATGCAAATTTTGTGGTGTAAATGCAATTTACCAATGACCTTAAATTTTCTGCTACAATCCAAATCAAATTCCATGGACTACAATCCGTATCAAATTCATGGACTAACTATTCATGGAAAATTCAATGTTGCTTTAAAGTTTTGTAGTGACCTTGTATTTTCTACTACAATCCTAATCAAATTTCATGGACTAACTATTCATGGAAAGCTCAATATTGCTTTATTGTTTGTTTTGTGTGGCCATACATATGCAAATGTTGTGGTGTAAATGTAATTAACCAATGGCTTTGAACTTTCTATAACAATCCAAATCAAATTTCATGGACTAACATTTCATGGAAAACTCAACTTTACTTTGTTGTTTTGTAGTGGCCTTGTATTTTCTATTACAATCCTAATCAAATTCCATGGACTAATAATTCATGGAAAACTCAATGTTGCTTCATTGTTTTGAAGTGGTCTTGAATTTTCTACTACAATCCTAATCGAATTATTTATAGTTTGTTTTGTGTGGCCATACATATGCAAATTTTGTGGTGTAAATGTAATTAACCAATGGCTTTGAACTTTCTATAACAATTCAAATCAAATTTCATGGACTAACATTTCATGGAAAACTCAACTTTACTTTGTTGTTTTGTAGTGGCCTTGTATTTTCTATTACAATCCTAATCAAATTCCATGGACTAATAATTCATGGAAAACTCAATGTTGCTTCATTGTTTTGAAGTGGTCTTGAATTTTCTACTACAATCCTAATCGAATTATTTATAGTTTGTTTTGTGTGGCCATACATATGCAAATTTTGTGGTGTAAATGTAATTAACCAATGGCTTTGAACTTTCTATAACAATTCAAATCAAATTTCATGGACTAACATTTCATGGAAAACTCAACTTTACTTTGTTGTTTTGTAGTGGCCTTGTATTTTCTATTACAATCCTAATCAAATTCCATGGACTAATAATTCATGGAAAACTCAATGTTGCTTCATTGTTTTGAAGTGGTCTTGAATTTTCTACTACAATCCTAATCGAATTATTTATAGTTTGTTTTGTGTGGCCATACATATGCAAATTTTGTGGTGTAAATGTAATTTACCAATGACCTTGAATTTTCTGCTACAATCCAAATCAAATTCCATGGACTACAATCTGTATCAAATTCATGGACTAACTATTCATGGAAAAATCAATGTTGCTTTAAAGTTTTGTAATGACCTTGTATTTTCTACTATAATCCTAATCAAATTCCATGAACTAACTATTCATGGAAAGCTCGATATTGTTTTATTGTTTGTTTTGTGTGACCATACATATGCAAATGTTGTGGTGTAAATGTAATTAACCAATAACCTTGAATTTTTTATAACAATCCAAATCAAATTCCATGGACTAACATTTCATGGAAAACTCAACGTTACTTTGTTGTTTTGTAGTGGCCTTGTATTTTCTATTACAATCCTAATCAAATTTCATGGACTAATAATTCATGGAAAACTCAATGTTGCTTTGTTGTTTTGAAGTGGCCTTGAATTTTCTACTACAATCTTAATCAAATTCCATGGACCAATGATAATTGCTTAATACAACAATATTATCTTAGTTTTAGTAGACATTTTCACATGTACTTTGTGTTTAGTCTCATATTTACACATAAAATGAGAATTTGAAAGTTTTCTCAAAAATATACTCATTATGTGTATTTTTCTTTGATAGGATATTATAACTAATTAGCTAATCATACCGACATTAAGAAACTAAGAGTATCCAAGGGATAAGATCAATTGAGACATGATTTTTGAAGCATTTAACAAGTCAAAGATGTTTGGAAATATAAAAGGTAAGAGAGAATTTTATTCAAGGCAAGTTTGGAAAGAATCCAAGAAGGAAAGATTTGAGGCAATCTCAGTATTTTTTTTTTCCATAAATTTTTGCACAAATGCTAGATTGAGCTAATTCTTGTAGAATTTGAAAGAAGACTCAAAGATCTACAACTTTGTAGTTCACCACAAATACGGAATAAAACATTTTGGAGGCCAAAAGTGAGCTGGAGTTGACAACATAAAAAAAAATATAGAAATTAAGGGATTGACATCCCATATTTGAGGGATTTTTCCTTTTTCTTTTCGATGTTTAGTATTTTATTTTACACAATTATGAGTGGCTAAATTTCTAGCTAGGGTCATGTCTTCTTGAGGTTATTTACGTGTTTTCTGCAGTTTGATGTTTGAATTTTTGGGACTGATTTTAACATTTGAAAAACATTGCATGTTGATAAGTTTTTAAGATTTAATATATTTTATTGAGACACTTGTGAATTCTTTATTTATGGAAAAAATGGTTTTGATTTGGAAGGCTAAATCTATTTCAGCTGTTTTTGATAGCGGTCCTCTATGCATTTGAATTTTTGAACAAGGATCCTAATTTCTTTTATTATTATTTATTTTCTAGCCATTAGGAATTTATGAGTAAAATAGTCATTAGCAATTATGAGAAAAATAGTCGTTGGGCAATAATATATAATATATAGCCGTTGGGCTTTTATAAGTATTAGTTACTAATAACTATATGTTATTATTGTCATGAATAGCCTATATAATGCCCATTATCACACCCTTTCTTATAAATCATATTTTACTACTCTATATTTAAATATACACAATCCTATTATATGTCTCTCCCACGTATTTTTCTACAATTTATATTTGTTCTAAGGAAAGGTAATAGAGGGTTGTTCTTGAACCTTTGTGAGTGGAAGTGCGTCCATCATGAATGTTGACGCTATAATCTAATCCTGGGGGTCTGTTTGGCCAAGAGAACCAGTCGCACCGAGTTTTACTCTGGGTGGTATGAATCAACCTTTAAGGACAACGCTTTCGTAATGTGATTCTATAGCATTGTGAGATCATTCTAAACTCCTTTTTATTTTACATTCTTGTTAATTATTTGGGATTTTAATTTTGAATCAAAACTTGTTTATTCACTAAAATATTTCCAACAATCTTAAAGGTTGATAATTCATGCTTCAAAATGGATAAACAAATTATTGATCATGAAATTTTATATTGTGGTATAATATTATGTTTGTAAAGAAAAAATCTCAGTAGTTATATTCGTAGATATAATTACTTATATCTTTTGTGGAGTTTCTTTTGCTATATGTTTAATCAAAATAATTTGGTGGACTAAGAATTTTAAAAGAAAAAATAAATGATGTCCACCCACGTGTATTTTTTATTCTTTAATCTAAATCAATATGTGAATAATATTATGTAACGTTGTCTTGAAATGTGAATATCAACTTATTGCATTAGCAATTTTTGTGATACTATATGTTTATCATATTTAATGAAATTGTTGTGTCCATTGAAATATGAGAAACATGAGATTGAAGAAAAATGTATGTGTTTTGAGAAAGGTTTTTTGGAATTCATAACAAATAGTTAATGATAATATGTATGAGAAATAAGATAATAAAAAAAAATGGCACAATTGTGAAAAAAAAAAAATGGTGTAGACTTATGGTGAAGGCATTCCTATTGTTAAGTGGGATCAATAGTGCCGTATCAACTTGACACTCCTATTGTATGATGAAGATACAATGATACCATAATTTAATTAAATATTATTTTCCTTGCTAAAGTATTCAAGTAATCATTTATGGTCATGTGAAAAATAAATTGTGAATGATTAAATATTTGTATTATACAATTGTGGTATAACAATGTCAAATTTTACAAAATATTGAGTGTCTTATTCATGTGAAATTATGGACGTTCTTAAGAGTGGTTTCTAGTAACTAGAGGCTTTTGGCTCTATGTACAAATGCTATTATTATTACATCTCTTGACATAGATATATGAAGTGAGAAATTATGGAAAATAATTAAAAACTTCTTTATATAATTTTTTTTTTTTTAAGTGATCCAACTAGTATTTTGGGCTAGTATATAACATTCAGTGGGAATATATATTTCTTTTATCCACCAAGTGCAAGAGTGATATTGAAAAAATATATTTACATATTTTATTGGCTATATGTGTTGTTTTGAGATGGTGGATAGGTTTTTGTGAATTTGAAATAAATAAAAAACCTTGTAACTAGAGGCTTTTAGCTCTATGTACAAATGCTATTATTATTACTTCTCTTGACACATATATATGAAGTGAGAAATTATGGAAAATAATTAAAAAATTATTTATATAAAAAAAATTAAAAAAAAAATGATCCAACTAGTATTTTGGGCTAGTATATAACATTCAATGGGAATATATATTCCTTTTATCCACCAAGTGCAAGAGTGATATTGAAAAAATATATTTACATATTTTATTGGCTATATGTATTGTTTTGAGATGGTGGATAGGTTTTTGTGAATTTGAAATAAATAAAATACCTTGCAAATCCGTAACAAGAGGAACCAAACTCCTTAGTTTGGTACATAGTAATTTGGATGATTTAAAACACACAATGATTAGAGGTGGTAAAAGATTTTATGTAATCTTTGTTGATGACCATTCTATATTTACTTAACTTTGCATATTAGGAACCAAAGATGAGGTATTGGAAATTTTTATAAAATACAAAAAATGAAGTTGAGAATGGCGTAAACTTAACTTGGTATACCTCAAATTGTGAGGGTGGTTGGCTAAGATGTTACCCAAATCTAAAAGGAGAATACCTCAAAGTGTGGGGGTACTTGCCTAAGGTCATGCTACATGAACGTAAAAGGAGGAAACTAAATTCTTAAATATGTAATTGTGTGTTTATTGGTTATACACTTATACTTGCTATAGTTCATGATATAGCATTATTTTCATCAAGAGTGATGTATTTAGAATTTAATACTATTGTTGAATCTTACGAATGCTTTCTTTAAGTATGTGTTTCCTTTGTTGTGTTAAAGGAAACACGTGCTAAAGGAAAATGTGTACCACTTCTAATGATCTTGTTGTGATGTACAAGGATTGAGAAGAAGTACGCGAGTTATTAAGAAATAGAGTTATGGTAACAATTTTATTGTCTATATTGTTGAAGATGAACATGTAAGTTATTATGATGCAATTAAATTTGTTGATGCATCATTATGGTTGGAAGCTTTTAACAAACTATTAGATTATGTCTAATCATACTTGAAATGGGTTGAGCTTCCACCTAAGGATAAAGCTATTGGTTGCAAGTGGGTGTTTAAAAGAAATTATAACCGAATGGGATAATGGATAAATATAAGGCATGCTCGGTAGCTAAAGGCTATAAGCCAAATACCATGTTAATTATTTGATACTTATTCTTCGTTTATTAGGATTGCATCTATAAGAATGTTGTTTGTCATTGTATCTATTTACAAACCTATTATGCATCATATGGATGTTAAAACTATTTTTCTAATAGGTGAATTAGAAGAAAAAAAATTTTATATGGAGAAACCCAAGGGTTATGTTGTCCTTGGACAATAACATAAAGTTTGTAAATTGGTTAAATCCTTATATGGATTAAAACAAGCATCTATACAATGACACGAAAATTTTGATATATGATGCTTACACATGGATTTGTGATTTATGGTCATGAGGATAAATGCAGATATATAATAAGTTAAATAATAATGAAGGTGTCATTATTTGTTTATATGTTGATGACATACTTATATTTAGAACTAGTCATAATGTTGTGTGTGGGGAGGATTTTTGTTTCAGGCCCGCACAAGCAGTTTGTCCGCTTTAGGACAAGCCCACACGGTTTTGTTCTCAAGTGACATGGGAAGACTTTGAGTGCAGTCCCACATCGACTGTCGATGTGGGACTGCACTCAAAGTCTTCTCATGTCACTTGAGAACAAAACCGTGTGGGCTTGTCCTAAAGCGGACAAACTGCTTGTGCGGGCCTGAAACAAAAATCCTCCCCACATTGTGCATGATACTAAATATTTTCTTGCCTCTAAATTTGATATGAAAATTTTGGTTGAGGCAAATGTTATTTTAGGCATCAAGATCCTTAGGGATAATAATTGCATTATACTAGCATAATCTCATTATGTGGAGAAAAAAAAAATTGAACACTTTGATATGTGACCTATGTCTATTATGTATGACTTAAAGATGCACTTGATCAAAAATTGTGGTGATAATGTTTCACAAGATAAATAAGTACAAATTATTAGTTGCTTAATATTTTTGACAAATTGTAGTCACCCCGATATTGCATATGATGTTGGTAGATTGAGTAGAAACACTCATAATCCTAGTGTTGAGCATTGGGATGTCATATCTATATTATTGGGATATTTAAAGGGGACTTCTTATTTTTGTTTGTCATATTGTGGTTATCCAATTGTTTTAGAAGGATATTGTGATGCTAACTGGATCTCTGATACAAATTATGTGAAGCCCACCAGTGGATACTTGTTCACACTAGCTGGAGGGGCTGTCTCTTGGAAGTTATCTAAGAAGACTTGCATAGTGAGATCTAACGTGGAAACAGAGTTAGTGGCCTTAGAGAAGGCTAGATCCGAAGCTGTGTGACTTAGGAAGCTGAAGGTCTATTTTAGAAAGCTGAAGGTCTGAAGTTTTGAAATTGTCTTTGGAAGAGAGAGAGGTTGGCATTAGCAAGTTGAAGGGCTTAAGTGTTGAAACCGTGGAACATAGGTAAAGCAAAAGGAGGGGATATAGAAAGGGTTGGCATTATAGAGAAAAGGCTATTCGAAATGGGTTTGGGCGTTATGGTGGATAGCATTTTGATAGTCCTCCATTAGAATATGGGGAAAGGGAAGGGACACGATTTGTGTAAGAAATTTGCTGTTAGAAGGTGGGGAAGGGGAAGGAACATGTTTTGTGTGAGAAACAAAAGGGAAGGAAATCCAGGAAGTTGTAACCGTGATTTTCAAAGGGTTTTCAATAGAGAGGGCTTGGGTTTAGGCTTATGTTAGAATTAAATTTAGAAGAAGTGGGCTGGTGGAATTAAATTTATAGGAAGTGGGCTTTATGGTAGAGATAGGTTGGAAATAATTTTAGTTTTATTAGTATTTTAAAATTGACTACTTTAAAATTCTAGGATAAATTTAGGAAAGAGGATTGGAATGACATGACTGCTGACGTGGCTCAATGTGAGCATAGCAATATTAAATGCTACACTTCAGTTTTTAGTAATATATAGATTTTTAGATACATCAAATGTTTCAACTTCATGTATCGTTATGATTTTGGAACATATTGAATGCTTAAGTCTCCCTTGTAGTAGGCCAACAAAATTACTAGCTTGATTTACTCACTTTCAATCTACTCTACACCTTATTTAAGTATTTTATTGCTTTATCTTTTGATTAGACAAGTTGGCTCTCCACCCTGAGTTAAAAATAATATAAGTTCTTATGATAAGATATTAGGTGGATCTTTGAAACCCTAGTGCTTTTCTCCATTAAATTCTCTCAAATTTATTTTTCTACTTTTAATTATCGATTCAACATTATTGTGCTCCATATTTGGGTGAAAAATTAGGGATGACAATTCGTGTTCGCGTGTCGGATTCGTGTCGTGTCAACTCATGAGTATCCGATTCTATGAGTCAACACTAACCCGACATATTTATTAAACTGGTCAAGATTCATCAATCCTAGCACGACCCATTTATTAAACGGGTTAGTCATGTCGACCTATTTATCAGATTTTATCAAAATGAAAAAAAAAAATTATGAAAAACAAATAAATAAATATTTTTAATATAAAATTCAAAACTAATGAGTAACTGCATCACAAATAATCATTCAAAATTAAAGTATATCTCAATATCACAAATAATCAATCACATTATGTCAAAGAAAGTAAACCACAACAACTAATAAGTTTATATACCTAGGATTTGAAGGGTATATTAGTAAAATGTCATTTAATTAGACAGGTTAGACGGGCCAAACAGGTTCCATAGGTTGAACACTAACCCAACCCATTTATTAAACAAGTTAGTCATGTCTGATAGGCCAATAATGTATATACCCCTTGTGATAAATTAACCAATTAATTAATCCAATTAACATGCAACACGTGTGGTAGTACAAACAAATCAACAAGTTAATATGCAACAGAAAATAAAGTTGACATGATGATTTGTTTACGAATGGGGAAAACCTCTAAGGCAAAAACCCCATCGGGTGATTTTAAGGTCACCACTCCCGAGAATCCACTATTATCACAACAAGCGGTTACAAGTAAAGGAATCCCAGTACTTTATACCAACTTACAGTTGAACCCTTACCCCAATACACAATTGGACTTGTTCTATAGTGACAATCCTTCCTTTTCAATGTAGGGCTTCTAGTACATGACTAAACAATCGATGCACAGATCCAAGTACGTGACTAACCACCAACTTGAGATGGATGTTGGCTACAAAGTTCTTCAATTCATCACACGATGAAGATCACGAAACTCCTTAGTTATAAAACCCTATGGCGTACAAACGCAGCAGCTTCTTGAAGAGGAAGATGAACTAGGGCATATGTCTCTGGTCACAATATGCTTGTGAAAAACTTTTGCATTAAGTTGCATCAGCTGTAACGGCCCTTAAAATAATCCTTACATATGTTTAGGGTTGTGAGAAAAGAAAGTCTAAACAAATATATACTGATTGGATTGAAATCAGAACTGAAAATCTAAATTTCATAAATCTCGATAGATAGGTTATCTATAGCTGTCGACATCGAGCTTAAACAGCCTTTTAAACCTCAATAGATGCTAGCTGTTAAGTTTTAAAATCCAGCACTTCTTCACTTATTTCTTGAACATATTTGCATGGCTTTAACATTGGACTTGAAACCTTGCTCCTTGAAGTATTAAACACATCTTAGA
Source organism: Quercus lobata (assembly GCF_001633185.2). Lineage (NCBI taxonomy): Eukaryota > Viridiplantae > Streptophyta > Magnoliopsida > Fagales > Fagaceae > Quercus > Quercus lobata. The sequence continues at coordinate 2,716,367 of NC_044909.1, read as the reverse complement.
TCTACCCAATTACAAGTAAAGTGTATTTTGTCAAAGGATTAGCCAATTTTGAATGACATATGTTCCTAACATGATTCACATATGTCCTAACAGTGTCAACCTAAATATGACACGAACTCATTAAGTCTCAACCCATAACTTGCTAATTTTATGTCATGTCGTGTCAGGTTCGCGGGTCGTGTCCAATTTTGCCACCCCTATGAAAAATACAACGAATAATTATTTTTGTTTTCTACTTAATAATAGAAGTTTTACATTAGTGTCAATCATTACTTATAAATCAACCTCGAACTTACCAACATATTATAGATTCAGATCCTCTAGATTTCCTATAGTATTCTACCAATAGATTTCTTTAAATTCTAACCACTCTTTTATGATTTAAGGGTCTAGATTCTGCCATGTCAGCATTCCACTAATAACACTCTTAAAATAATAAAATAATGTTGCAAACAAAACAATTAAGATTATTGTTAATCAAAAACCAATCACATTAGAGGTTCAGTCACATTGTTACTAGGGTTTCTCTGTGAAGAGAAGTTGGGTTTTCTCTCTAACTCTTTTTTCACAGTAGAATTTGTGTGTCCCTTCGACGAAGGTGTTGAGTATCCTGGGAGTAAAACTGTTGCTTCTAGGCTTGTTGGGTTCCTTTTGGGGGTGTGGGAAACTGTTTGAGTGAGTGTGAGGATGGACGAACTGGCTCAGTCATGGAGTCGGCTTAAGTTGTCAGATAGAGAGGGACCAGGGTGTTGCTTGATTGATGATGATAGTAAGGAGAAGTTTTCCATTGCGGCAAAGTTTTTGACAAAGCGAGCCATTAACATGGAGGTCATAGCGAAGACATTTAACCCGCTATGGAGAGCCAAGAACGGTTTCAAGATCCAAAGTTTTGGAGATCATAAAATTCTTTTCACATTTGATAATAGGGAGGATGTGGAGAGAATCTTAGAGGGAGAACCATGGACTTTCGATAAACACCTGGTGGCAATGAGTCAATATGATAATGAGTCCTCGCTTCAAGATTTAAGGTTTAAGAAGACGAAACTATGGGTTCAAATGCATGGAATTCCAATGAAATTTATGACATTAGAGGCTGCGAAGAAAATTGGTAGTGTTTTGGGGGATGTTTTCGTGCCGACGGATCCAAAAATATTTGATGGTGGGCATTTTATCCGAATCCAGGCCTCCATTGATCTGTCATTACCATTACGTCGTGGTAAACTGATTTCTGTAGGTGAAGGAGGTAAACAGGTCTGGATATCATTCAAGTATGAGACGTTGCCGAATATGTGCTACTGGTGTGGACGACTAACTCACGATGACAAAGACTGTTGGTTGTGGATTGACAGTGAAGGTACTTTTACTCCTGAGCAACGTGAATTTGGTCCGTTTTTTAGAGCTCCACCATTTGTTGCTGCAAGACGAAGTGCAATATTAGTCCCTGGGTTCTATGTCGAGAAGAAGAAGAGGAGTTCAGGTACACCGGAAGACATTGATTCAGGCCGAACCTCTGATTCTAGTGGAGAAAGTGTACCGGAGCAGCCACATGGAGTAACGGCTAGCATTAATACTAGCCTGGAAGAAGAGGAAATAATTGGGTTATTAAGGCGTAATGAAGGGGATGGGATTAATATGGAAGATCCGGTCAATCAAAATGGAATAAAGGAGATAATTATTGAGGATTTGAAGACTCCTAAGGAAACCGAAATTGCTGGTGAGGGAAGTAATGAGGAGTTAAGTCTGGCTCAAGAGTTTGGGGCGGCTAATATGCTTGGATCGGGTAGAAGTTTGACAAGAAGCCCTAGTGCATGTGAGAACTTAAGTGAGAATCCAACACTTAACAAATCACGTGCTGCTAAGGAAATTAGGTTTCACAAATCACCTAATTCACGTGCTTCTTCTACCTGGACACGCAGAGAAAGGAAAAAGTCTAAGGGCAGCACGGCAGTAAGTTTTCAGTTACAAGGGAAGAAAAGAATGGCTGGGATAGAGGCAGATCACACTGAGGTTTCAGCAAAGCGATTCCAAAAAGCCCTTAGTGGAGAAAACAAAACTTTTGTAATGGCGGGAGCTGATGTTCAACCCCGCCAACAGCAATGAGTTGTTTAGTTTGGAACTGTCGTGGGCTTGGGAACCTGCATACAGGGAGGTTGCTCGTGGAAATCATACGGGCAAAAGATCCCACTGTAGTGTTTTTAGTCGAGACGCTTACAGATGATGCTAGGCTAGAGTGTGTGCAAAGAAGTATTGGTTTTGATCATAGATGAGTGGTACCAAGAGTGGGAAGAGGTGGAGGATTAGTTCTGTATTGGAAAGCTTCGATCAATTTAAAGGTGGAAGATTCGAATAGGTACTATATTGATGCGGTGATTGATAAAATACGGAGAATGAGTGGAGATTAACAGGTTTTTATGGTGAATCGGATACAGCAAGACGTCATGAAGCTTGGGCAAAACTTAGGGCTTTAAACTCAAGACCGGAAAAACCATGGCTTTGTTATGGGGATTTTAATGAAATTATCAAACAAGAGGAGAAGCTTGGGGGTGCAAGAAGGCCTTATAATCAGATGCAACAATTTAGGGAGGTGATTGATGAGTGTGGGTTCATGGATTTGGGATTTGAGGGCTCTAAATTCACTTGGAGCAAGCACTTCGAAAATGGGGTTTCATTTTGGGAGAGGCTTGATAGGTGTTTGGTAAATAATAGTTGGTTCATGAAGTTTGGAGGTTCAAGGGTGTACCATTTGTCATGTAACTCTTTGGATCATGTTCCAATTCTTTTATCACTATCTGGCCTGCACCCACCTACTCGGAAAAAAATTTTCCGGTTCAAACAAATGTGGCTCTCAAATTCCAGTTGTAAGGAGGTGGTAGTTTCGGCTTGGGGCAGTGGGTATGAAGTCGGTGGTGAGGGTGATATACTAAGAAAAGTGGAGAAGTGTGGTAAGGAATTGGGGCAATGGGAGAAAAGTGTTTTTGGGAATGTGAGATTGGAATTGAATCAGTTGAAAAAGGACCTAGCTAGAGAAGAGAGGGTAGCCATGGTTAGTGGGAATAATTTTAAGGTAAGACAGATTAAAAAAGAAATTGAGGTGTTGCAAGATAGGGAAGCTTTGATGTGGGCTCAACAATCACGAATTCTATGGGCAAATCGGGGGGATAAAAATACAAAGCATTTCCATAGCTATGCCTCAAAGAGATATAGGAAGAACTCAATGGAAGGTATTAGAGATGAGGGAGGTGTATGGAGAACTAAACAGGAGGATATTGGGGAAGTAATGGTGAACTATTACAAGTCTCTATTTACCTCAACAGATGGGAGGGTCTCTACAGGCATCTTAGATTGTGTGCCTACAGTGATAGATGAGGAGATGAATGAAAGCCTATGTAGAGAGTTTGAAGCAAGTGAAGTAGCTACTGCCCTCCAACAAATGGCGGCCCTCAAGGCTCCTGGACCATATGGCATGCCTCCGCTCTTTTATCAACATTTTTGGAGCACGGTGAATCATGATGTCACCTCAGCCATCTTGTCATGGTTGAACTTAGGTACTATACCTACTCCCCTAAACCATACTTTTATCACACTTGTTCCAAAAATAAACTCCCCTGAATATGCACACCAATTTCGCCCTATTAGCCTTTGTAATGTCCTCTACAAAATTTATTCCAAAATTCATGCAAATTGCCTCAAAAAATTACTTCCATCCATTATCACAGAACACCAATCAGCCTTCACTAAGGGTAGATTAATTTCTGATAATATTTTGGTGGCCTTCGAGACCTTGCATAGTCTACAAAATTACAAGGGGGGTAATTATGGTTATATGGCACTGAAACTGGATATGAGTAAAGCGTATGACCGGGTGAAGTGGTATTACTTGGAGGGGATAATGAGGAAAATGGGTTTTAGGGAGAGGTGGATAAATTTGGTTATGGGTTGTGTGAAAACAGTATCATATTCTGTTTTGGTAAATGGAGAACCCTGTGGGATGATTTATCCTACAAGGGGGATTAGGCAGGGAGATCCACTTTCCCCCTTTCTATTCCTTCTTTGTACGGAGGGGTTGAATGGCTTAATTAAAAAGGCGGACCTACATGGTGATATCCATGGCTACTCCCTTTGTCGAAGGGGCCCAAAACTAACGCATCTGCTTTTTGCAGATGATAGTCTTATTTTTTGCAGGGCAATAATGGAGGAGTGCAACAATGTCTTGGAGATACTAAAAGATTATGAAGAAGCCTCGGGTCAAAAAATGAATAGGAGTAAAACCTCCTTGTTCTTTAGCAAGTCTACTCCGAAGGGGGTGAAGCATGGAATTAAGGCGGCTTTAGGTGTACCAGAAATCTTGCATTATGAAAAATACCTTGGGCTGCCCTCCTTGGTTGGGAAAGGAAAAAAAGAAAGTTTTAGCTACATTAAGGAGAAGGTTTGGCGGAAACTTCAAGGGTGGGAAGCAAAATTACTTTCACAAACCGGAAGGGAAGTGCTTATAAAGGCGGTCATACAAGCCATCCCCACTTACACTATGGGATGTTTCAAATTGCCGGTGAGTTTGTGCAATGAAATTGAGGCTCTAATCAAAAGATTTTGGTGGGGCCAAAGGGGCGACCGTAGAAAAATCCATTGGATTAAATGGGAAGTGATAACAAAATCTAAGACTATTGGAGGTATGGGCTTTCGAGATCTTGCTATGTTCAATGATTCCCTCTTAGCAAAGCAAGCATGGCAGCTATTGAATAATAAATCCTCACTCTTCTACAAAGTATTTAAAGCTCGTTTCTTCCCAAATTCATCGCTTATGGAGGCTGCCGATTCAAGGATGGGGTCTTATGCTTGGAAGAGTATCCTTAGAGGACGAGACATCATTCAATGGGGGGCATTATGGAGGGTAGGAAATGGAGAAAAAATAAACATTTGGCAGCAACGTTGGCTGCCAAGAAAACACCCAACATTTCTGCCTTCCTACCCATTGGAGAGTTTTGAAAATTATACCGTAGATTCACTTATTGACCCAAGCACAAGAAGATGGAATGAAGAGATGGTGGATGGATTATTTGTGGAAGAGGATGCTAAGTTGATCAAGAAAATCCCCCTAAGTCGACATGTGACAGAGGACACTTTGTATTGGCCTTACTCGACCTCAGGAAATTACACTTGTAAGTCCGGATATAGGTTCCTTAAAGAAGAAGAGGAGCTACAATTAAATTCTCAAACTCCTCCTATCTGTCATAAACGAGTTTGGAAGGAAGTATGGCAGATGCAAGCTCCTCCAAAGATAAAAAATTTTCTTTGGAGGGCTTGCCGTAATGTACTTCCAACCAAACAAGCTTTGATGCGTAGGAAAATTTTAGAGGAACCAATCTGTGAGAGGTGTAAACTGGCAGTAGAGGACTCGGTGCACGCTTTGTGGTCATGTCCGGAGCTGGATGTAGTGTGGGCTGATCAGGAAAAATGGGGGTTTAGGTGCGAAATTGAGTTCACCTGTGTAAGAGAGCTGCTGTCATGGATGATAGAGGAAGGGAAATCTTTGGAGCTGCTGGCTTACACGGCCTGGACTGTTTGGAATCAAAGGAACAAGGTAAGGCTCAATTTGCAAGCTTGTCCGTTGCACCATGTTGCTGAACAGGCAACTGAATGGTTGGCGCAATACAAAGCCAACACAGAAGCATCAGGTACACAGGTAAGGAGTAACGGAAATGGAGAAAATAGATGGAGAGCATCGCCAGCTGGTTTCGTGAAAGTCAACTTTGATGGAGCGGTCTTTGATGATGCAAATAGGTCTGGTGTTGGTGTTGTAATAAGGGATAGCTATGGTGCTGTATTAGCTTCTTGTTCAGAGAATATTTTTCAGGTGTACAAAGCTGAGGTGACAGAAGTGTTGGCTGCTCAGAAAGCTTTGTCATTTGCACATGAGCTGGGGTTCCAAAATGTCATTCTCGAAGGTGATGCATTACGGTTGATTCAAGCTCTGAAATCTCAAGAACAGAACCTATGCCCATTGGGTCTGCTGGTGGAGGATGTGAAAATTTACTCAAGTCATTTTCAAAGAGTGTTGTATTCTCATGTAAAGAGAAACGGCAATAGTGTAGCTCATAATCTGGCGAGATATGCTTTAAGCATACCAGATTTTCAAGTATGGATGGAAGATGTACATTCTCATATTGTGTCGGTTTTACATTCAGATGTAACTCATTTACATTAATAAAAGTACTCAAGTTCTTTCTCAAAAAAAAAAAAAAAATTATTGTTAGTGGAATGTTGACATGGTAAAATCTAAACCATTAAATTGTTAAAGAATGATTAAAATTTAAGGAAATCTATTTGGTAGAGTATCCTAGAAAATCTAAAAGATTTGAATCCAAATATTATTACTTGCGATAATTTGCATTTTAGTTTGCATTATTTTAATTGCAACAACCAACAATTCATAGAAAGCTCGATTGCTTTTTTTTTTCTTTTTTTTTTTATTGAAATTTGCTTTATTGTTTTGTGTGGCCATACACATGCAAATGACATGCCATAAATGCAATTAACTAGTGACCTTGAATTTTCTACTACAATCATAATCAAATGTCTACAATTTAACCTCAAAGTAAATGACTTTTTCGTTTACTTTAAGTGCAATTACACTTAAATTGATCCAAGGACAGCCCTTGCACTGAATCTCAATCCTGTTAGCCGAATCCACCAATGACCATGAAATCCCATCGCAAATGACATATTATGTATTAGACCCATACAAAAGTCCCTGGAACTACTACACCTCAAGAATTCACAGACATCCACGACTCAACCACTTGCACTCTAGAGTTTGGATTAATGTATCAGTAATTGTAAAGGACTAATGCTATAGTTACAAATTATTTTACACTAGCTTGTAATCTCATGCATATGCATGGATACCCTTAAAGATATATAATAAAATGCATAATATAATTCCTATATATATATATATATATATAACTTAAATACTATTGATAGTCATTTTTATATTTTGTTAACTCTTTAAAAAAATTTGTAATGATATTATTAGGTATAAAATGTAAATTGTCCCTTTTTTAAAAAATTATTGTGAAACACTTTTTTTTTTTTTTTTTACGATTCATTTATTTTAGACTCTTTGGTTTTTGTACTTAATAACTCACTTGGATGAATATTTATGATGTGGTCCCACATTTAATTATAAAATTAAGAAAAAAAAAACTCTTTAAGAATATATAATTTAGGACACATGACACGAAATTGGAACTCTAATTTGAAATTCTAATTAAAGTTCCTCTCAGTTTCATCTATTATATATATATATATATTCTTGTTATTTGAGCCCACCACAAACATTACTTTTCACTTACCGATAACCACTAATCATATCAGTAATTTGTAAAAAAAAAAAATTATAACTCTATCATTTTCCAATCATAAAGAAAAAGACCTCTTAAGTCTTGACCTTTATAAGCCGTACATAGTTCGTATATGTGATTGATAGGAGATAACCTATTACTTACACTTTTTATGATTGTTGACATGATTTATTCTTATTGGTCTAATTTACTTAATAAATATTGTGTCAATATTATTCCAATCACAATATATCATCTAAAAATGTGTAAAAAAAAATTAAAGTAAGTCAACTATTGTTCAAAAAAATGTGAACAATGTAAGTTTAAAAGACAAAAATTGAGGGGACGTACGAGACTTTGACCTCTTAATAGGTAATTCATATTCAGTGTCCTACAAAAACACCCCTTTCCACATACAAATCCACACCCTCTTTCAAGTATCTATTTGTGATTGGATTTCAAAATTTTCACTTGGGTCCACCACATGTACTTAAACATGTTGTGTCAACTTATGCACCAAATACAAGTTGACACTTAAGTAAGGTATGAATTTGAGTGTAGAAAATGATGTATTCCTAGAATTATTCATGTGAAAGACACCAAACTTTCATGAAGAAGTTCTACTGAGGAAACTTCAATAAATAAAAATCTTATGTCTCACTATTTATGTTCTGCTCAGTATCTAACCAAAGTTAAAAATGAAAAAAATAATAATAACATATTATAATTGATGAAACATAAAGTAGAACACTAAAAAAATAAAAATGGAACAAAGTATTTTTATTCAAACCTTCAAGCTCATATCCATCATGGTTCCTTTAACTAATTTGAGCAGAAGGATTTCAGTTTTTTCAAAAACTAGTGCTACCCAGATAATAATCCCGGCATTGAGCTTGTTATACTACGACGTTTTAGAGCATTCCTATATGAGCAATGGGTTACTTTCGAAATAATTTGAGGGTCGAAGCTCGAATCCACCATGAACACTTGGCATCACTGGGAAATCTTCTTGGTATGGAACGTGATGAAACCCAACTGTGTACCATAGAACTATATCTTTGTTGTCAATTGCTCTGTTCCTGCACATACCAATAGTTGTCCTCTTAGTTAACTTGATGAAAATTAACACTCCATACTGCAACTTGTTAATTAGACTGTACCATATTTTATACTTATAAACTTAACATATCGATTTTTTTTTTTTTTTAATTTATGAAGGTGTAATTGAACTAGTGTCATTTGGTTGTATGAGATATGACGATTGTTTGAAAGAGTTCAATAACATGTTAATTTTCATAATACAATTTCACCTAGATTCACTATAGCTGAGCTACATGATCCTTCATAGCAGAGGATCAAAATATGTGTATATATATATATATATATGTGTGTGTGTTCAATAGAATTTAAATAACATTCATCTTATAGTGATATAATTTATAATTAGTTAAAAACTTTTGTGGTCAAAACTCAAAAGTCTTTGTGACATAGTGTAGTGTTATTGTAAGCTTCTCTCATGATTTCATATCAAAACTCCAAAAAAAAATTTTCAAATTTTATTTCATATCAAAATAGAGTAATTATAGGGACACAATTTTTTTCACAACCGCTAACATGACCTATTATGATAGGAGTAATATCACTTTTATCTGAATTTATTATTGACACCATTATTACTATGTAACAATCATAACAAGTCATGTCAACATTTGTAAAAAAAAGAAAAACAAAATTATGAGAAATGTTATGTTTTTAAATTTATGAATCATACTAATGACAATCACAATTTACCTTTGACTCCAAATGGCCAAGCCATCTTCTCCTCGACTCCCATCGGCATAGAAACCTCCAGCCCACCTCTCCGACTTGTTATAGGCAGTCACCCATAGTTGATACTTTGTATAAGCAACCCTAATTTGGGGCCAATCATCATCAGATAAAAGAGAATTAACCTGTTGTCCAGTAATCAACCGGTAACCTACATGATTCCCAAGCCTTGTCTTCTTGTTTGGATTCACTACTAAAAGTTCACTTGGCTCCAAGCCAAGCTGAATCCTAGCCTCTGCCTCAGTTTTGGCAATTTGTTTAACTACTGTCCAATAACTTTTTCTTGGTGAAGTAGTGTTTATGTTCTGGTTTGATACTCTTATAGTTTGTAACTTGGCTTTGACGAAGGAGTTGTCGATACCATCAACGTCAAGGTCAAGATAGTATGTGAGTAAGTGGTCGTGGTGCACAGCAACAGTGTTTTCTGCTACTAAGGGTCCGTACTCATTTTCTGTTATTTGGTCGGTATTTGTGTATGGTGTAGCCTTCATCATTAATATACCTGTCAAATCCACCTAAAAAAAAAATCCAAATATTCGTAAGTGTGCATTTATTGTAGGGTCATTCTATCATTCACTATGACTACGTGAAAAATTGTACACTTTTAGATCATGTAAAATCTAATCTAAACTATGAAATGGACAATATTTGCAATGGGAGAGGATCTTTTTCTCATTGTATAATATATAATTTTTTTAAAGATAAAAATAAAGTTAAAATTTAAACTATATCATTTGAGTTTGAGTAAATTATCAATTTTTTTCATGAATTTATTTCATTTTTGTTATTTTAATCCTTAAATTTTAACATTTCTGTCAAGTTTTTCCTACCGTCCATTATCCATTATCATCTATGGATTTTATAGATGACAAACATAGAGAATGGCCAATTTAATTGAAAATGTTAAAGTTTAATCAATAAAATGACAAAAGATAAATTTTAGATTAAAAAAAAAAGGATAATTCGCCAAGTTTAGAATTAGAGGGTATAGCTTTGATTTTCGCCTAAAAATAAATTGAGTTTGATTAAGCTGTGCCAAATAAAAGTTAAACTTTATTGTGCCTAACAAGATAAGCTGACTTTAAAAACTGTATTTGTTAGAATTTTTCTTCTACAATTGCTAATAACTTATGCAGAGGATTTTTTTTTTTTTTTTTTTTTTTTTTTTAGAACTGCTTTGTAATGTTACAATAATAAAGTACTGTTTTTTTTATTTTTTTCACCTTGGTCTTCAAGTACTTGAGAAAAGCTATTACAATTAACGCTCAAATTGAAAATCAATGAGTCAGCCCAAGCTCAGTCTGACCCATTCTCTCTGGCCACAAAAACTAGGCCTGTATTTCATATGAGAATTTGGGCTTTGGGCTGGGTAAATATGAGCTTGGATTGTTTTTCGAAGAACAAACATTTTTATAATGAGTGATAATAATAAAAAATAATGTGGCTTTCTTTTCTTATCCATTACCAACATTTATATCAGTTGCTAATTCACTAGACTCTTCACAAGAGGTCCATCTAATCATCGATTATGAAATTGAGGTATTTTTCTTTAAAAACACAAAAGAAATGAATCGCACCCCAACTTTGATGGAGCCACTTTGTTTGAATTCCCAATCAAGAATATAATCATAATTGCCCACATTAGCCACCATTCTAACCACCAAAGTAATTTCCGGCTCCCCGCTTCTTATCTGCAAGACATAACCACTTTATGTTGACAACACAATAACAAAATTAAAGGTTAAATTATGTGTTTGGTCCCTAAAATTTAAAGTAAGTATGATTTTGATAGTTTAAATTTAAAAAGTTTGGATTTGGCCTTTGAGATTTTTAGAATTAGGAAAATTTCATCCCTAGAATGTAGGAAAAGTTTGATCTTGTCTTCTAAATATGGAGTTGATTCAATTTTTGTAAGGGTTAGCGCGATTATAGTCCTTTAAATATGTAGTTGGTTTGATTTGGTTGCTAAAATATGAGGTGTCATTACTCATGTAAGCAAAAAAATAGATGGAGTAATCTAAATATTTCTTATTTGAATTTTCAGTGACCAAATCCAAGCTTCTAAGATTTGAAAGAACAAAATCAAGAAAAATATTTAAGTACTTTCGAAGTATAGTGAAATGGTGCTCCCTCCTCTCTTATTCATGATGAACTTATCATGAATGTAATAAAAATGAGTACTATTCATCATACTTCAAAAATACCTAAGATTTACTCTAAAATCGAACATGCGCCAAATTTCAATGACCAAAAAGTATAATTTACCCAAAATCCATGGGAAATTTTTTTTCCCCAAAACCATAACCATAAATAACCATTAATGAACACAGATAGACTTACCACTTTGCCAGGAACATTAATTTCTGTATGTCTCCAAGCTACATCACCAGCATACCGCTCAAAAATGCAAATAGCCCTTGGTACCATTTGTGCCTGTCCATCTGGCCCAACCATATATCCATCCATAAATGCAGCATTCCCTGGGCAATCAATCGATGGCTGTAAGGTATCAGCTGCACGACCAAACCCATATTCACCAATGTCCATGTATGTCCTATAATACCATTCACTTGTAGGATCCATATATGGAACAAATGTCTCAGATACATGTCCTCTATACAACACACGCCTAAACTTCTTTTCTCTGTCATCAAATATTGACGCTGTGGATATGATAACACCTGCCCGAGCATTGAATCCCACACCGAAATCCCATTTACCCCATTTAACATTTTGGCCCTCAATGGTGAACCCACCATTTGTTATGTTACAAGTAGTAGAATTTTGATTCCCTTTTGATGATTGAAAGTCAGTACCCTCAGCTTTAGGCACAGGTGCTCTAAGTCTATCCGTGTACATTGTAATCTTCATTGAATCAACATCAACAAGTACAGTTATTCCTTGAATAGGCCTTGCGAACACATTAACCGACCCTCCACGATAAAAGCATGCAACTTTGAGAGTTCTTTTTGTAACACGTTCACCAAACCAACCTACTGTAAATGGTACACAAGAAACTTCAGACAAATTTAGGCCCCTTCTTTGAATTGAGTTGTTGAATTCTGGATACGTCAAAGGCAGTTTGCTAGCTCGGTAAAGTTCAATGAAAGTGAGAGGAGGATAGCCAGAACCATTGTAGACTTGGTTTGATGTGATTGAGCCAACGGTTAAGTCTACAATGAGTTCATAGGTCGTCTCACCCCTTGCTCGAACGACAACCTTGGCTTGACGATTAGGCTTGATTCCTTTATTAGAAAGCCAGTTGAGAACATCTTCTTTTTGTGGTTCTTCAACATCAACAAAATGATAGGTTAGGTTAGGAAGAGAGGCAAGGTGAGACTTTTGAATTATGTTCCTTATTTGGTCAATTTCAGTAGTGTTGAGAGGGTCTAAGGGGTGATAAAGACTAGATGCGAAGTAACATTGTAGGAAAAAAGATAGAACCAAGAATGGAATTTTCATGGATGCTGCCTTATAAATTCAAATAAGAATTGCTTGAGCGCTGGTGCTAGTAGTCAACCCACTATTTTGGACTATATATATAGTAAGATCGTGTATCACATTAAATGATAAAGCCTTTACAACTACACAATTCTCTATGCATCTACAATCACACATTTCCTTATAAAATGAAGGAAGATTCTTTGTTTAGACTCTCTCTCTCTCTCTCTCTCTAACTCTCATTATCTCTCTCCATTACAAAGTATGGAACTTACTTAAGTATTGGAGTGCTTACCGTCATCTATTGCGGTATTGACTCTTCTTTATGCAGGACCTAGGTTGTGCCAGACTTCAACGGAGTTTCGTCTCCTACCAAACAAAGTTTACATGTTTGGTACTTGACTACGTACATACAGTCAGGTTCCAGTCTCATTTGCATTATAGTGGAAAAGTTTCTGTACCGGATTGGCTCCAATACCATACTCAACACACGCAATTCATGGTATTGTTACCAACTTGTATCCACTAAAAGTTTCTCCACCTACAGTAAGGCACATTATAATTTATTGTTCCACCTCTCTTACATGAAAGCTGCGTTAAACTTTGAATAAAGGCTACCGTAGCTTTGACGTTGCAATGTTTCATTTCTTAGACTTCAGCTGTAAGCAAGAGATACAAGTCCACTTGAATTTTCCAAGGCCTTTTCTTGCATTGAGAGCAAGAATAAATCATTTGCTTAGCTTTTGCTTTAATAGTGAAAATGGGGGCATGATTGTTAACATGCTCCTCTTCACAACTAGCTCTCTTTGGGAATAAATCACATTTCATTGATGTCAACACTCAATACACCCGCAGAAATATTGAATTCGAATCAACCACCTTTATAAGTCATAAATTTAAAAATCAATGATTCTTACCTCTAAACCCAAGAAAGACAGAAAGTATCCATACATGTGATTGAACCAAATTTTTCATTTCAACAAATAAAAAACAAAAAAGTTAATGAATGCTGTAATATTGGTTTATGATTTATTTTTTAAAAATTTTTATAAGAAAATAAAAAAGTAACTGGTTTTTTTTTACAATTTTTCTATATTTCCCGTGAAAATGATATCAAGAAATTCCTAAAATGATCTATTAACAAATGCCTTAAGAACACCCGTATATATATATATATATATATATAAAGAAAATTGCACTCAACTCCCCTAGTTTGGAATAAGACTTTTACCTCCTCTAAAATGCAAATGATTTATACTTGTAAAGTTAAATTTATTCAATCATGTGTTGGCCTTATTCCATGCCAAATTTGCTTGTATTTTAGCAATTAGATACACTTTATTTACGTAGGAATCATATAAGGGTTGTGTTTGAGAGAGTGTGAAAAAAACTCAAGATGTGTGCAATCAAAAGAGTCTCGCGACTAGATCTTGCAACTGACTCACGACTGGGAAGTCGTCAAAGTGGCACACGTGTGAAACATGCAGAGAGCTGAAGGGTCACGACAGTTAGAGCACTACAAGACAAAAATATACAATCTGACCAGGCAGTTAGCTCTCGACTTGTTCTGGTCGCAAGCTAAGTCGCCAAAATGCCCTGTTTGGATGAAACCTGACTTTTCACATTCCTCACATACACTACTATAAATACCCTTATACCCACGAAATGTAGAGAGCTTCCAAAGAGAATTTTGAGAGAGAAACCCTAGAGAAAAACAAGATTGACTCATCCATAATCTTCATTATTTGATTCTCCAAATTTCTCTACTCTCATCCTCTCCATTGACATATCCTTGAAAGGTACATTTTGTCAAATCCTTATCTCACCATACCCGTGTTTATGATAAGGTATTTTGGTTCTTGGGAAGCAGTTCAGAGATGACCAATTTACTTGATTGATGCAATGGGCTTATTGCGGGATCTAGGAAGCTAAAGAAGACAAGATTAGGCGTAACCCTGTTGGAGCAAGAAGCTTAGAGGGCTTAGGTGCATTGGATAGATTAGGCTTTGAGGGTCTTTTGCTATTCATGTATCCCAACTATATTCTTTAGTGGATCATTTGACCACTTAAAGGTCAATGGAGAGGTTTTTGCCAAGTTCTTCGGTTTCCTCTTCGATATCACGTGCCGATGTTATCTTTGAATTTGCATCTCTCTTCCCTTACTCTTTACCTTTTAATTGATGTCGTGTTTGTGATTAATTATGATTTAGAAAGTTTTACCTATTTGGTTATAGCTTATATACATCATTCCACATATATATTTTTTGTGTATAAGCTTGTGTTGGTATTGTTAAATTTGGGGGTCTAAATATTCATTAGTGTTTTACACACTAATTGAACTTTCAATTGGTATCAAAGCGGGTACACTTGCTATGGTTTCATTACCTAAGTGTGATCCTAGACCCTTTAGCTATGAATAAAACTTTTAAATGTTTGTGATAATGACTCTATGAGTATGTTTGAAGTGTCCTAACAATGAACTTCTAGAGTTTGCCCAAAAAGAGATTTTAATAAATACTGAATTTCCTATAAAAGGAGGTGCGGATGATAGTTTAATTGGATGTAAAAGAGAAAATTCAAAAAAAAAAAAATTAAAACTTCTTTTTAGTCATTTAGAGGAGGTCAGTGCAAATGGTTTGCAGTTTAAGAAAGATGAGTGTCTTATTCCATACTAGAGGGAAGGTAAGTGTAATGGATTAGACTAGCAGTTAGTAGTTCAGAATAAAACTTTACCTTCCCTAAAATGCAAATCATTTACACCGACCTCTCATGTATAATTGAAAAAAATACTTTAAAAATCCCCAAAAAAAAATATGTTAATAAATACCAAATTTCTTATTAAAGGAGGTGTGAAAGATAGTTTAATTGGATGGTAAAAGAGAAAATTCAAAAAAATTTAAAACTGAGGAAGTCAATGTAAGAGCCCTAGGTCCACAAAGACCGAGAAAGTTGACTCAATAACACATTTCATTTTCATTAGGAGTTCCACTATAAAATCCAGGCCTAACCATTAATTGCGAAGCGATGATTCCAATATGTAAGGTCTCTGAGCAATCTTATAAAGGATAGCGTAACAAAGCATCAATACTAATTTGATTGATCTATAATTTGAAGAATTTGTTCATAGAACAAAAAACTTAAGAAAGATGAGTTGCTCATTCCATACTAGAAGGAAGGTAAGTGTAATGTATTAGACTAAGCATGTTAAATTTATGAGTTGTTTTAAGCAGTCTAGTTTTTTTACAGTTTACTATTACTATACCATGTTAGATTTTTGTAAATATAAAAAATAAAACTAATAATGCACACAAATGCACAATCACACTTTTATTAAAATTCTATAAAATTAATATAATCAACAATTAAACATCATATAGTTAGAAATTTGAAACTCAAACTTGTTGTACAAATTGAAAGTTAATACCAAAACTTAAAGATGTTGCGAGAGACACTGATAATAACTTAATTTTGCATATTTATATCATTATTAGATAGCATTATTATATTTATTTTAAGTTAATTCATACATTTTATATTTGGTTTTGGAATAATGTTGAATAATTAATTTTGTGCTTAATTGAATTTTAATGCGTGAATTTGTCTTTTGTAAGATAATAAAATTATATAAATAGATTTATGCAAAGAAGAAAGCCAATGGACTTTACTTTTACAAGAGCCATAATGAAGTTAAAGAAGATCAATCCAATTAAATTCGAGTCCAATTGGAGTAAGGAATCAAAGAAAATTTGTACCAAATCTAAGTCTAATTCGAATTAGAATTCCAGCTTGTACACCAATTAGTATTTTAGGCATAACTTTCGGCTCAGATGTCCAATCAGGATGGTTTAAGTTGGGTAACTTAAAGGGCTACAATTTTGTAGCTACCACAAGTCTGAATTCTAACGTTAAATGGGCCAAAAATGTCAGTTAAGTGAAGCCTGAAAACCTAGGATTTTCCTCAAACGGGAATTCAATTTGTAATAGGATTCCTTGACCTATTTAAAGGTTCTTTAGGGCAAAATTCAGAGGGGAGCTGCTGTAAAACATAATTTAGGTTTTCTTAAAGTTTCTTTATAATTTTTAGAGTTTTATTTGTCTTATAACTTGCTAGAGGCTTTGTTAAGGTAAGGGGTGAAACCCAATCGTTTATTGGTATATTCTTAACAATTATTTTATAGTTTTAATGCTTATGTTATTATGTTTTTAATTGATTCACTCATCTAGAAAAATGTTTAATTCTGTATAATTTTTTGATTTATCGTAAACTCTGAGCACGTTAAATGCTTAGTATTCCCTGCGAATTAATTTATTAGTTTTGTTTTGCCTAAAATCAATCAATTTCATGAAACTACCTTAGACAATTAATTCTTAAGTTCTTATTGCTAAATCATCCGACTAAGATCATTCTTCGTATGAATTTTATTTGAATTATAAAATAAATATTGTTAAGACTACCAATAGATGTGTTGTGTGAATCCCTAAACCTTAGCGCTTTAATATTTTGTTATTTTCTTTCAATTTAAATTACCTTTACTAAACCATCAAAATCTCTTCAATTAAACTTTATTATTTTAGTTTTATTCTCTTTTGATTTGCTAATCAATTCCCTTTTTCTTGTGAATTTGACCTAATTGGACTTACCGAGATTATTACTTCGCGGCAATCCTGCATTTGGGTGCATTATTTAAGTCGTAGCAAACACCACTAAAATATCAAAGATTTTACCAGTTGAATTAACTAAAACCCATTATGTTTTATTTCTTTTGCTTATATAATGCAATAATTGATTGAGAATGGAAAATTGTTATTAGTATGAATCTTGAATGTACTATTCCCTATTGCACAATATGACTAAAAAAAAATTTAAATCAATGAAAAGACAAAAGTTTTGGGGGTTTACTTATTTCCAATTGATTGTTCTAAGCATTTGAAATTTGGAAGTTGATTTGAGTAATCAATAATTGTGGGATGTTTAAATGAGAAAGCAGGGACAAAGTTCCCATATTAATTATTGGCATCATAACCCATGTTCGAGTTGCAGGATTGGAGATTGCCTAAGTGCACAGTTTCTCTGAAGTTTGTGATTTCACTCCATTTTCTATGCAAAAAATTTTTGTTTGCGGCTAAATATATGAACAATTTTATTAGAGAAGACAAAAGAGAACAGCCTTTGGATCCTTCCATTGCCATTTGCCAATTGCCTTGCAAGGATAAGCAATAATTGCTGCAAAAGGGTTCATTACTGAGCATTCTTCAAATAGAATTGAGACATAAGGGGTCCCATCCCAAGCAGCTTCATAATAAGGTTCTTCTTTTTCTTTTCTTTTTCTTTTTTAAGTGTTCTTCAACAATGAAGCATAATATTAAGTGCACTTCAAGCCTACGTAATCCAGTGACTTAGACCACTTTCAAAATGGAGCAATTAAGCCTCATGACATCTTGAGGTGGTTTGACCTTTAGCACCGGATTGCTCTCGAAGAAATTTGCCGGCCTCAGCTCAAAACTACTGCTCAGCGTAGGCATCAATGGAAAATCTTCTTGGTAAGGTGCATGATGAAACCCCAACGTGTACCATACCACAATGTCCTTATTTTCTATCTCCCTATTCCTGCATTCACAATATATAACAATAAGAATTATTAGGATAAATAGAGGATGATTAACCCATAAATCCCTACTATCAATATGATTAGTTGGCTAAGTTTCCAATTAGCTCAAAATGTCATAATAAGATATTTGAATTTGAATATTACTTACACCAAAAATCAATTAGTATCTTGCATGATGATAAAAAACGATCACCACAGAACAGATACTATAAATTCAAATCTTATTGTATCTATATATATATATATATATATATATCTAAATGATCAGTGGAATGATCACAATTATAACTTATCGAAGGGTACCTTTGGCTCCACGTGGCTAAAGTGTCATCCCCTCGGCTTTGATCAACAAAGAGTCCCCCAGCCCATTTTTCTGACTTGTTATACGGAGTGACCCACACATTGTACTTAGTGAAGGCTGCTCTGATTTGGGAGTAATCATCGTCTGATAGAAGTGAACCTGCCCCTGATTTGGGGATCAGACGATAGCCAACATGATTGCCCATCTTAGTCATCTTGTTCGGATTCACAACTAGTAACTCAGTTGCCTTTGACCCGAGTTTTATTTTTGCATCTGATTCAGTTTTAGCTGTCTCACTAACAACCCTCCAATAACTCTTCCTAGGTGAGCCGTGGTCAGGCACTTGGGTTGTTTTCAAATTGGACTTGACAAAAGAATTGGAATCACCATCCACATCAAGATCAAGGTGGTAAATTAGGAAGTGATCATGGTTTACACCTATGGTATTTTGTGCTAATAGTGTACCATAGACTTCCTCCTCTATTTGGTCTTTGTGAGTGTACTTTGATCCCCTCACTTCTAGCAAACCAGTTAGCCCAACCTGTGATAAAAGAGTATTGATTTTTAATAATGGAGTTTTTACCCTAAGATGTTACAAATTTCACGATCAAAGTAATAAATTCTAATTAATACGATATCACTTGTACATAGAACCATCATTAAATCATTGTTATTACTTTTATTATACATTAATCCACATTTACCACCTTAGTAATTGTGAAATTTGTTATAGTATTAGACTTAATAAACAAAGAATTAATGTCCTCTAATTTATAGATGTGGTTCTCTGTTGGAAGAGTGTAAATTCCCTTCAACAATGCATTTTGGCTAGAGACTTTGTTAGATGATTGAATAGCAAATTCTATTTCAAACTAAATATTCGAGTGTGTTGTATTATAAGCACGTGACTTTGGATATAATAAAATGACAGAAAAAATTATATGTTACTTGTGTCGATTAATTTGTTGAGAATGAATCTAACATTTTGGAATTAAGCTTAATTATTGTTATATTGTAAAGATACAAAGGATCTTATATATTTCAATACAATATCACTTGTACATGGAACCATCATTGAATCATTAATATTACTTTTATTATACATTAATCCACAAAGAATTATACAACCTTAATCAATAATTGTGAAATTTGTTATAGTATTAGACTTAATAAACAAAGAATTAATGACCTCTAATTTATAAGGTGTGGTTCTCTGTTGGAAGAGTGTAAATTCCCTTCAACAATGCATTTTGGCTAGAGACTTTGTTAGATGATTGAATAGCAAATTCTATTTCAAACTAAATATTCGAGTGTGTTGTATTTATAAGCATGTGACTTTGGATATAATAAATGAAAGAAAAAATATATGTTACTAGTGTCGATTAATAATCTGTTGAGAATGAATCTAAAATTTTGGGATTAAGCTTAATTATTATTATATTGTAAAGATATAAAGGACCTTATATATTTCAATACAATATCACTTATACATGGGACCATTATTGATATTATTTTTATTATACATTAATCCACAAAGAATTATACGACCTTAGTAATTGTGAAATTTGTTATGGTATTAGACTTAATAAACAAAGAATTAATGACCTCTAATTCATAAGGTGTGGTTCTCTGTTGGAAGAGTGTAAATTCGCTTCAACAATGCCTTTTGGTTAGAGACTTTGTTAGATGATTGAATAGCAAATTCTATTTCAAACTAAATATTCAAGTGTGTCGTACCATAAGCATGTGACTTTGGATATAATAAAATGATGGGAAAAATATATATTACTAGTGTCAATTAATTTGTTGAGAATAAATCTAAAATTTTGGAACTAAGCTTAATTATTGTTATATTGTAAAGATATAAAGGACCTTATATGGTTCAATAACACTAATAACACTAGAACTTAATTGAATCAAGGGAATAAAAATGATGATTTACCGTAGCAATAATTGAGCCACTTTGCTTGAATTCCCAATCTATTATGTAGTCATAGTTGCCCACAGTTGACACCATCCTGACCACTAAACTCACCTCTGGCCTAGCCTCCCTTACCTGCAATCCATTTAGCTAAGCATGAGGTTTAAAATTTCAACTTTACCCAACAAAGAACCTTAAAATAAAATAAATAAAAAATGAAAAAACTGTATTTGGAAAAAAATAATAATAATAATAAAATTTGACGTACTTTTTAAAAAGTGCATTTTCAAAAAAAAAAAAAAAAAAAAAGTGCAGTTTCAAAACGGGTACTTGTCATCAACCCAATCTTCTTTTTTTTTTCTTTTTTTCTTTTTTTTTTTATGAACATCATCAACCTAATCTCATTATCATATAAACCACCAGAAATATCATCGGCAAACATTTAAAACCTGTTAAAGTTTTACTTAGTTTTTTTTTAATTTGAGAAACAAATAAACCCACATAGTTTTACAAAATTTTACTTACAATTGTTCTTGGAATAGCAGTCTCTGTGTGACGCCACATTATATCTCCAGCATGTCGTTCAAATATGCAAAAAATTTGTGACATCTTTACTGGTTTCCCATTTTGGCCAACAACGTAGGCATCCATGAACACTGCATTTTCTGGGCAATCTCTCATTGGTTCGAGTGACACTGCACACAAACCGAACCCATATTCACCAGCATCAAAAAATGTCCTATAGTACCATTCCTCGTCTAGATCCATATATGGAACGAAGAGCTCTGACACAAACCCTTTATACAACACAGGTCTAAATATTTGCTTCTCCAAGTCGTAAATTGATGCCAAAGAAATTATTGGACCTGCTCGCATGTCAAAACTTAAGTGAAAATCCCAGTTCGCCCACCTAATTTAAGAATGACATATGTGAATTATTTGGTCATAAAAACTACATAAATTTTAAGTTAAGCTTTGACTACAACGTAATGCATGTTATAAATTGATATCTTATACAAGGAAAAACAATAGCAACTGTATAAAATGTCTAATATATTTTTGGTAAATTTTAATTGGTCCTTTAACTATTAGTTATATCAATTTGATCCATCAATTATTACTTGTATCAATTTAATCTTCTAAATTTCAAAATAAGTCAAATTCATCATCAAATTTCCTCTCCAATTAAATTTTAAATTTAACGAAGTTAGCTAACATGTCAAATGGAGCACACATTATAAGTTTATTATGGAAGTGTAAAGCTTTTAAAATCAAATCAATTTCAATTATAAATTAAGCTAAAATTAATTTAAACGAAAAGAGGAAAATCATGAATTACATTGAAATTTGAAGGTTTTAATTGACATAATTAATTAATAATTTACTATGTATTTTTCTTTCATTCCCATCTTACAAATAATTCATCTTTTGTTAATTATAAGTCTACGTATCCATTTTAGATGTCTTTAAAATATGTCCTCATTTAAAAATACAAAAAAAATAAAAAATCAATTTCTTCATGTTTTTGTGTAAGTTTACAAAATCTTTTCTTTTATATAAATAGATAGTAGGAGATGAGGACGTGGAGTTCCTACCACAAATATAAAGCATCACAAAATATGTCATTACTCATTACCACCTAGCTAACGATCATTTGAAACACAAACATCTAAAATACTTACCAAATGCCTTTATTACATCTTTACAAGTTTGGAGCATTAAATAGGAGTTAATATTACTCTAACTACCATTACAATGTAATCAATATTTATGTTATTAAAAATAAATTTTGGTTCACTTTTCAACTTAAAACAAAAACAAGTGAGTTTCTTAAAGTTCTGTTTTTGGACAATGCTAAGCCACAACTGCTTCCTTTTTTTTTTTTGTCAATTTATTAAAGATTGTAATTAAGTCGGTAAATTAATTATGATTGGTGCAGTGTCATTTCACATTAACCTATCATAACTCTATTTTTATTTTATAAACTCACTGCCAGATGACATATTAAGCTATCATAAGTCATAACTCTACTTTTATATTGCATTAATTACAAGATGTCACACTAACAATTGTGAAATAAATTATATAAAAAAAAAATGGGTCAATAAAGTTATTCTTATCGTTAATGTTTAGGGGATAATCTCTTCTTATATCACATGTTAATTACATTAAGTCATTAAAGGTGTTGTGGTTATCACTATCAGCCGGCAACTACAACGCAAATTTCCAATTACAAAATTAACACCTTTGCCAACAACCAGAGATCAACGTCTTAAAAGGGAAAACATAAAGTAAGACATTTGTGAGCGAACCTAATCCATGTAGGCCCAAAAATTTTGTGGATCATCACCCAAATCCTTTCTTTTATATAAATACTAGTCAAGGCAGCACGTGCTAGCCATGGAAAAAAAAGTAGTGATTAGGATCAATTTTAGATTTTATTTGTATCACAAAATAAAGATATGAATCATTTGATTTTTAAAATACATAAAGATTTACATTAATCAAAAGAGACATTAATTTTAAGAATTTTGATAATTATGTCATAAAAAGTTAATCTCAATCGTATAAGACCGTGACAAATCCCAGTCCAATATTTTATTATTTTATTTTGATCTATAACTTACACTTCAATAGTTGTAAATATATTGTAATAACAACAAAATGTCACGACATTTTTAGTTGTGCTAGATCTCGGTTATAATATTTTATTATTTTATTTTATTTTGACCCATAAGGAATTGACACATGCATCACAACATTTCATAATATCTCTATGTATACATTGTACTTAATTACAATGTAAATTTATACTGTAGACACAAAAAAATTGGCAAATTTTGTACACATTTACAAAATGTGTACAATATTTACTGTTTTTTGTGCAAATGTGTATAATATTAACCACTTTTATGTATTTACAATGTAAACTTGCATTGCAAGTACAAAGTAAACATATAAAAATCTTTAAAAAACAAAAAACAAAAACAAAGTTCAAACGAATTGGCATACTTGAAGGGGGGAAAAAAAAAAAAAAAAAGTGCACCTCACTAATTGAATAAACCCAAAAAACACTATTCATAAGCCTTTGGCTCTTTTTATATAGTTAACAGATATGCCAGCTTACATAAATATTAAAAATAAAACGCAAATCGATAACTAGAAAAACAAAAATAAAAACAAAAATAAAAAAAGCAAAAAACTTTAGGCACCGTATAAATTAATGTTAAAATGTTATGGACTTAGCATTTTTTTTATTTGATCTATAAGAAACTAAGATCTCAACAATTGTGAAAATATTGTGATAACAATAAATGTTGTAACATTTTCTTAAAACATTTATTTTTAGTTGTGATTGGTCACAATCCCATATTTTATTATTTTATTTCGACTGGTAAGAAATTTACATGTCAATAATTGTGAAAATATTGTGAAATTTATTGTGTTAGTATAACAATATATATACCAGTTTACATAAATATTTAAAAGAAAAAAAAACTTTAGGCACTGTAGCTACCGTGCCAGTTGAATAAACCAAAAACACTACACAATAAGTGTTGTAACATTTTCTCAAAACATTTATTTTTAGTTATGGTTGGTCATAGTCTCATATTTTATTATTTTATTTTGGCTTGTAAGAAATCGACACGTCAATAATTGTGAAATTTGTTATGTCAGTATAACAATATATATACCAGCTTACATAAATATTTAAAAGAAAAAAAAAATAAAATACACAAACACAAACACAAACCGATTACTAAAAAAAAAAAAAAAAAAAAAAATTTAGGCACTGTAGCTACCGTGCCAATTGAATAAACCAAAAGTACTGTACAATAAGTGTTGTAACATTTTCTCAAAACATTTATTTTTAGTTATGACTGGTCACAGTCTCATATTTTATTATTTTATTTTGACTTGTAAGAAATTGACACGTCAATAATTATGAAAATATTGTGAAATTTGTTGCGTCAGTATAACAATATATATACCAGCTTACATAAATATTAAAAAAAGAAGACACAAAGTGGCTCACCAAAATGACACTGTAGATGAACAACGCAAAAACACTTAATGAACATTGCTAAAATACTGTAGCGGCATTGCCGCTTTTCACAAAACATTTTTTTTCAGTTGTAGTTGGTCACAGTTTCATATTTTATTATTTTATTTTGACTTGTAAAAAAATTGACACTTCAATAATTGTGAAAATATTATGAAATTTGTTGTGTAAGTATAACAATATATATATATATATAAAAATAAAAAAAAATAAAAAAAAATAAAAAAGTTGTAGCTACAGTGCCGCTTGGAACTGTAGCTACTGTTTGAAACTTTTAAAAAAAAATGCCTTGCGAAAATTTCACTGTAGATGAACAATAAAAATCACTGAATAAACAGTAATAAATCACTGTAGCGGCATTAATTGCCGCTTTTATATATAAAAAAGATATATAGTATTTACTATTTAGCGAGAAATACAAAAACCAAAAACAAACAAATTTATAATAATTTCATTATTGTAATAAATTAAACTTCATACTCGCGTGTCATTACTTTGGAATCCAAACTTTCATTATTGCACCGAACAAAATATGATCTCTCATTATTATTATTATTTTTTTTTTTTTTGAACTTGATCTCTCATTATTTTCAAATAATTAGTACAATAATATAAGTCTACAATAAGCTAGCTAGTCACTAAAGATATAAATAAATCACAACTTTCAGCTATAACATGTTATCAATAAGTAAATTGTGATTTAAGAAGTAGACCAAATGAGAACAAATTATTAAAAAAATTTATCTCAATTCACGTGAAAATTGTCATGCTTGTGATTTGACTCATCATAAACGTGGGGATTGAAGTGAAATTTAACAAGATAAGAGTAGGTTTTTTTCATGGCTCTCTAGTATGGCTCTCTTGTTATAAATTGTAGGACCCTTGTTAACCAAATTCTTGTAAGAAAGATGAAACATTACTATTGTGAACCTAACAAATGTGCAGAAGTTCTGACAAGGATGAGAGCCAATTCAAACAAAAAATTTTTGTTATTTGATGGTCCACCTGTGAACCTTTATGTGTTATTGTTTTATGACACTACTGGCATGTATCATGAGAGGCCACTGTCTCTCTATGTCGACTCTAGTTAGTTTTCTTTAATGAATATCATTTTCTACCAAAAATAAAATATAAAAAAGTAGGTTTTTTTCAGACTTTCCTCGTGTGTGTGTGTTATTAATTTCAGCTATAACATATAGAACTCATAAACGTTCTTACCTAACTCTGTGTCCATCTATCATGAAGCTTGGTCCGTCCGGTTGCACAACAGTGATCTTCTTCAACGGCGGCAAAAATGGTGGTTTCTGCTCCGATTCTCTATAGTCTGTCCCCTCGGCTTTCGGCATTGGAACCGTTAATCTATCCCAAAACCCAATGATCTTCATCTCTTCAAGATCAACGGTCACCGTTACTCCCTCCAACGGTCTCATGTACATATTAACAGTCCCGTCTAAGTAAAAACACGTAACCTTCACAACCCTCTTATTGTTCCTAGTCTCACCGTACCATCCCACAGCGAAACTACCACAGACAACCTCGTTGATCTTCAAGCCTCTCTTACTAACTGAAGCAACAAAGGGAGCGTAGGCTAAGGTCAAAGCGTTTGCGGCTATTTGTTCATCGAAAGTGAGTAAAGGGAAGCCATGGCCTTTGTAAATTTGGTTGGAAATGATGGAGTGGTTGGACAAATCTACGATAAGTTCGTGTGTTTGATGGTTTATACGGGCTATGATAAAGGCTCTGCGTTGTGGGATTTTTGTGGTGGAGTGGCTGCTGAGCCATGAGAGGAGGGTTGGTTTATCTGGGTCGTCTAGGCCTACGTATTGGAAGGTTAAGTTGTTGTTGGAGGTGGGATAGGCGTGTGTGAGAATGGTTTGGACTAAGTTGAGCTCTGAGGGAGTTAAGGGGTCTAGAGGGTGTTGTTGTTGTTGTTGGGTTGGTCGGAGAATGGAGAAAATGATAAGGAGAAAGAAGAATATCAAAATCTGGATGTTGAAAATTGAAGCCATGGAGCTACGGCCTATGAGTAGTTAGCAAGAGGGCTTTTGTGTCTGCTTCAATTGGGAGAAAATAAAATCTGGCTGTTGTATATACATATGAGAAGTGTTCCTAATCTTTTTTTTTTTTTTTCTTTTTGGCAAAATCTAAACACAGTACTCTTTTTTTTTTTTTAATACTTGGGTCCGTTTGGATACAGCTGAAAACTGAAAACTGAAACTGAAAATTGAAAAACACTGTAGCAAAATAATTTTTAAATATGTGAATAGTATCGTGGAACCCATTTTTAATGAAAAAGTTACTGAAAAGTGAAATTCGTGGGTTCGTAAACAGTACACTATGTGTTGTGATTGGCTGAAAAAAATTAGAAAAGTCTAACTTTGTGGCTACTGTTCATTGAACAGTGAATGAACAGTAGCCGCAATTCTCAAAAACGCGTGAAAAAAAAAAAAAAAAAAAAAAGGGAAAAATGCAGATGCAAACGCGCTAGTTTTCAGCCCTATCCAAACTAAGCCATTCACTGTTCAATGAACAGTAGTCACAAAGTTAGACTTTTATAATTTTTTTCAGCTAATCACAACACACAGTGTACTGTTCACGGACCCATACACATACATATAGAAAAGAGAGGAGAAAGTCTTATAAATACTGTACCTAGTTTTATTGTACTCTTTTTTATCTATTTTACTCATGATTGTTGGGTAGGTCGTTTAGATGGTTCTATGATGGTCGTGGGTTTAGGGTCATGGTTTTTGGTTGTGGGTTTGAACAGATAGTTAGATTGGTGATGCTGGGTTTAAATTGGTGGTGCTAGGTGGTAGTGTGGGTTAGTTTCAATTTTGGTGATTGTTGGTTGGTTTCAGAGATTCGGGGGGTCAGTGGTGCAGGCTTGGTTTTGGTGATTGCATTGGGTCTGAATCGGTGGTTGAGGCTTGGGTTTCCCTAGTAATGCTGGAGAGAGAAAGGGGCATAGAGAGGAGAGAAATTGGTGTTATTTTATGTAATATTTTATTAGGTAATTTATAACATTGTAATGGGTTGTATGGTAAAATAAGAAATGGGATGTGTGGTAAGTTATAAAATAATATGCTAAAATAGATAAAATAACTTTTTAGTATGTAAAATAACAAATTTTTTTAATAAATAAGCCGCTAATGCTCTTATATAAAGATATGTGTATGGTGATATTTATATCTTTCATGTACAATTTCATGTGAAGTAAATTTTCGTATTATATATGAATCAAGTTTTGTTTTTCTTTTGCAAAAACGTTTGAAACTAAAAGTACTCACATTCGACACAAAAATAAAAACAATCATGAGCTTATAATAAAATTTAAATTAAGCAATTCAAAATCAATTGTACTTTGGCAAGATAAGAAACCTTGCATTAGTGCTTGTATTAATAAAAACAAAGTACCACATTTTAACTAACCAAACTCAAAATTCACGCACATTAGATCATGTAAAGGCGTGTATAAATATATAGTTGTTATAGTAACTGTGTAAATTTACTTTGGCACTATTCATTTTATATTTAATTTTTTATATTTTCTTTATGTATCTCGAGAATAAAAAAAAAAAGCATGGATAGTAATTGTTGTACATGAAAAAAAAAATTAAAAAAATCAAGAAAATTTGATATTTTAATAAAATATAGAGTAAAATAATATGAAGTGTTTTTAAAATTGAGTATGTAAAATAAAAAATAAAAAGTAATTTCTTATGCTAAAATAGATAAAAAAAAAATTTGCACAAGTTGATGAGAAAATTCTTAATTAAGACTTATGGCATACTTAAAAACTGAGTATAAAACTTGTTAAAAACATGCATGATGCGTTACTATAAAACAAATCAAAACAAAACAAAAGCTTAACATAAAAATTTTAAACACTCACTTATTCGTACAACCAGTTGCAGTTTTTTCTAAGATTATAACATTTCCTATCACAATTATGGCATTAACAGCCAGCTTCCCTCCTGCTAATAGAAACAAAACAGGGGGTATCAAAGGTTCCAAGATACTACAAAACAACACATTTTCCGTGCTCTCTGTAGCACCCATCCCCTTTCCCCAGACCTGAAGTTAGTCTTCCTCTCCCAATCCTACTCTTTGAACCTACCATCCCAAACACAACACCTGTCCATACAGCAACCAATAATAGACCCACTCCCTCTAAAACCACTTCCCCTGCTAAGTTAACCCACATTACTCCGTCACTCCTTTCACTCCATCCAATAGGATGGAGGTTTCGGAACTTGCAGATAGAACTTCAAAATGTATTCGCCTAGAGCTCCCTACAAACCAAGAGACCTCAATGAGCTCTGCCCTCATCCTTCTGGGAAAGCCTGTCTCCTCCAGAGCTGCGGGTCTAAACATCGTGAAAGATGTAGTTCTAAAAGCTTGGAAGCCAGTATATCCACTTGAAGCCAAGCACCTAGACAAAAGCACCTTCATGTTTAGCTTTCACCACGAAGTTGACATCAATAAGGTGTTCCAAAAAAGGCCTTGGTCCATTCGTGGAGATCATCTAGTTCTAAAAAAATGGAGACCCGAGCTAGATTGGAAAGAGGTCAACTTCTCTTTGTCAACCTTCTGGATCCAAATCCATAGTCTCCCTGCCCATTGGAAATCTGAAGACAACATCAGAAAGATTGGCTCTACCGCTGGAAATGTACTCGCTATAGACGTCGTCGGCGAAGGAGGGCGGTTCTAGAGCAAGTTCATCCGTATAAAAGTCAACATCACAAATCGTTTATGCCCAGGTATTTTTCTCCCACGAGCAAATTAATCTGACTTGTGCATAAGTCTAAAATATGATAGATTAGCAGATGTGTGTTATAATTGTTTGTGGTCTTAATGGGCACAAAGAGAGATACTGCCAATCTATGGATCCCCACTACCTCTGCAATCCCTTCGAGCATCGTTTCAAGGCTGCTGGACCTTGGCTACGTGCCGATTGTGACGAGCTCGTTCCAAAAGTTTACGCCGGGTTCAACGACCATCCTCCCCAACCTTGTGACGCTCTGATAACCACGTCACCGGCCAGCACTGCCTGAAGCTGTCATTCCCTCAGTACAGCCCAATCACGTGGGCCTGAAAAAGACAAATCTGCAAGGCAGCCACCTCCTCCCCCACTACCACCTGCAACACTGACACTATGGATAGAGCGCACAACATTGTCCTTGAACTGTTGGACCAACCTATGCCAGCCGGCCCCACCTCACCAAGTGATACACATCCAGCTTTAATACCCAAACTAGATAATAGATATCTCCCTTGGGCCAATATTTAGGCCCATCACAATAGAATTAAGCCTTAGTCCACCAAGTTCAACCCACCGCCTCAGTTCAAATCCAAGTCACACAAATAGAAAGCTTTACTACCCGTTTAGTATATGTGTTTAAAAACTGAAAATTGTTATTTAAAAATATTTGTAGAAATACATGTGGGTGAAAAAGTGTGTAAAAATATATGTAATGTTATTTAAAAACTGAAAATTGTTATTTAAAAACACAAAACAAACACCCCCCTTAACCTTTACACATCTAACCCAGACACCCCAAACCCATCCCCAACCATGGACAGCCCCATCAACCATAACAATCTAGCCCCAAATTTCAGTTCTTCTTCATCTACCTTTAACCTCGGCACCCAAAAGTCAAACCCCCTCAAAAGAAAGGTCACCAAAGAAGAACTAGAAACCTTTGCCAAGCATTTGAATATCTCGATTGAGGGACCTGAAGTTGTCAACTTTGATCCGGAGAGCAAGGTTTTTAAACCCAGACCGTTCATTGAACCGTAAAAAGGAGAGATTCAAGATTTTTAAGGTCGAACCGAAATTGAACCGGAATCAAACCGTGATGAAATCATAATTAATTTAATAATTATTTAAATATAAATAAATATATTAAATTAGTATAAATAGAAAAATTAAATTAAATGACCCAATTAAATATAGAAATCTATCTTTCAAATATATTTTTTTATATCATAACTTTCATAGGACAAATAAAAAATATTATATCCCAAGCATACATAGATATAATATTTCTTTATTTATTTATATATTAATTAGTTAAACTCGTGATAGTAATATTGAAATAATATAGGAATTAGAAGGATACTAAGTAATTTTAAATTAAAATAATTATTTAATAATTATTATATACTTAATTGTATCCGTTGACTTACTATTTTTCCTCTACCATTCAAACTTTGCTATATTATAATTGCGACAAAAAAATTGTAAAATATTTTGTAACACTATATTTTTTCAATTTAAAAAAATTGTAAATATTAACTAAAAGTACTAATGGCTGAAACATTTTGCCAATTTCAAAAATTAAAAGTTTTCTTCTTTCCCAATGCCAAGTCACATGAAGGGGCTTTGGAAACATAAAAAAGAATTCAAAACAAACCCAAACAGAGAGAAGGTGAGAAACCACAGCAGTGGAGATGAAAAGGAAAAAGAGAAGAAAGAGAAAAATAAGAAGAAAGAAGAAATAGAAGCAGAAGATGAAGATGAAGGCTGTGACTGGCAATCTGTGCTGGGTTGCTAACTTGCTGTTTCAACTTCGCACAGCCCCTACTTTGTCATCTTCTTCTTCTTAGTTTGTTTTTTTTTTTTTTTTTTTCCCGCCTCACAAATCTTTTGGTTCCAAATCTGAAAAAAATGTCCAATGCAAGCCAGTCAAGCAGTCTGATCATGGTTCCAGAATTTAAAGCTTGTTTTTTGGGTTTTTTTTTTTTTTTTTTTTTTAGGTTCAAATTCAAAGGGAAGTAAGGAATCATGAGAAGTGGTCTGATCACAGTTCTCAGAACCGTGAGGTCTAACCTCGATTCACACGGGTCCCTGCTTTTTTCCCATAGAGTAGTTTTTGAGGCTAAAAGAACCGCAAAAATGAGTGGTTCAAGGTTTTTCCGATCGAACTGTACGATCTGGTCCGGGTTTCAAAACATTGCCAGAGACAGCCACGTTGATCTCACAATCCCAACTTGAGAATTTCATACTCACTGAGAGAGAAAGACCCAACAATCCCTATCCCCCAAAAATTCGAGGTGAGTCCCTAAAATTTCGAGCTCGAAAAAACACGTCTCAATCTACCACTTGCAATGTTTCTCCTAATTCTATATCTCGTTCATCTATTGTTTTTATGGCTGAGGAGGCGGGCCTTACCATGCCCCCACTCCTCAATGAAAACATTAGGATGGAATTGTCGAGGCATCTATAACGCCTCGACAATTCGAGCCTTAAAGGCTAAAATAAAAGGGTCCAAACATGATACAGTGTTCTTGTGTAAAACTAAAACTGATTTGGATCATATAGATTTCGTTTAAAGTTCTATTGGTTTTGATGAAAGCATTGTGGTTGAGCCTAAGGGCTCTGCTGAAGGTTTATGTATGATGTGGAAGGCAGGAATCTTTGCCCAATGTGTTTAGTTCAACAAAAATCTTATTGCCATTAGAGTTTCTAACCCACTATGCGACTGGATATTGGTTGGTTTCTATAGCCCTCCCTACCTAGTCAAGAAAAAGAAAGCCTAGGAATATCTCTCTGTTCTCCTTAACTCCTTCCAAGGCCCTTGGATATGTCTGGGAAATTTCAATTTCATCACCAATGAGAATGAATCATCCAATAAAAAAAGCTGTGAATCATCAGCTCCAAACTATCTTAAAGAGCTTATGCTGAAGTTTGGTGTAATTAATTTAGGCTTTATTGGAAGTTCACGTGGGCAAAAGGTTAATGGGGAAATTCAGCAGTCAAAAGAAGGCTTGATAGAGGTATATCCAGCATTTCATGGAAACTAGCCTTCCCAAATGCATCTATTGCTCATCTAGGAGCCATTAGTTTAGATCATGCTTTAATTCTCCTAGAAACAAATCCAGAAGACACCTTTGCCCATAGACCTTTCAGATTTGAAGCAGTGTGGATCAGAGATGATAGATGCGTTGCAATGATAGAAAAGGCTTGGAATGAAGAAGTCAGAGGATCAAATTTTGTCAAGCTGTATAAAAAGCAAGCTATCACTAGAGACGCTCTCCGCAAGTGGAACAAAGAAGTTTTTGGCAACTACCAATCTAGAATTAACTCTCTGTGGATAATGACTTATCTGAAGCTACTTCGCAATCTAAGCTATTGAGTGGCTCCTTAGAAGCGAGATTTTATGGCGGCAAAAATCTAGGAAATTGAGGTTAAAAGAAGGAGAAAAAATTCAAAATTTTTCCACCTCTCAACCATAATCCACAGAAGACATAATCATATTGATGTAGTTAAAGGAGAAAATGGAAATTGGGTCACAAGGTCCAACAGAATCCACAAGAGGTTTTTGCAGCATTTCAAGGAGTTATACAAAGAAGAAGAGGTCTCTTTCCCTAACCACCTAGACAACCTTATCAGGCCATGTATCACAGATGATGAGAATTTCGACCTATGTTGCACTCCCACATTGGCCATAACTCGCCCATATGGCGAGTTGTGGTTGGTGGAGGGGTGTCCCCACATGAACCCACCATCACCCTCCATCAACCACAACTCACCACATGAACGAGTTATAGTCAATGTTGTCCCACTTTATGTGGCACAAGAATTTTTCTTCATGTTTAGGGAGTAATCTTCTTCTCCCACACATTAATTAAATCAAAGAAGTCAGGGACTTTAGGGGTATCACCATCATCCCACCACTATCTCAAGTAAGACAATTCCAACTAAAAAAGCTTACCTTTATGAACAACCAGATCTCATAATCGGGTTAGGATCTAGTGCAATTCACCTATTTCTTCATAAAAAAATTTTATTTTTTACTTTAAGTTTTTACTTTTCTTAATTTTTTTTTTTATCAATGATTGAGATTGAAAATTACTTTTTACAACTATCAATCTCAACTTTTGATAGTAGTTGCTAGGTATTGCACTTGATCTCAATCATCTCACAATCTTGAAAGAGAAACCCAAAAATATTATATAATTCCTCCCTAGGACCTAAGAGCTGAGACCTAATGTGGGAAAAATTATACTCCATATCAGGAATACATAACATCTCTTGCTCCCACACATTCATGGGACCCACCTACTATAAGAGAGATGTTATATATACCTGATACAAACGTGGGCCATTGTATGCCCCAAAATTTAGGTGCTCCACACATACACATATATATCACTTAATATTTTATCTTAGGATGAAAATTTTGACAGATTTATCATTAAAATATATTTTCAGCTAATATTCTTTGTGCTTACAAATTTTTAAAATAATCAAAGATCAATAACTATGTTTTCAGTTAATATTTATATTTTAAGTTTTTGTAGTTTGAAATTATACATAAAAAATTATTTTATGGATTGAATTGTAGATAACATCCGAATAGCACAAAATTTGAAATTTATATTAACAACATATAAAACATTTAGTGTTCGTTTTGGAATAGCTAATCTTGTTTTTTGTTAAAAGTGTGCTAATATATACCTGTACATTGAAATTTTTTTGAAAATGTAAGAAAATGCAAGAAAAAATGAGGTTTTAAAAAGCTAGAAAAAAAAATTAAAAGCTAAAAGTTAAAAGTTGAAACTAATGCCAAACATGCTCCTAATCTAACGGATAGATTTCAAAATATGAATTCAATAAAAAGTTATTAAGTAATATAACATTACTTAAAATTATATAAAGTGTAGTTTGAACTCATCCTCAAATTTATTATGCTATTAATTCATTTAATCATCTATGAGGATCATTTAAATAAGTTAAATAACACATTGAATAGATCATAGTAGATAGTTTTATCAATCACCACTTATTTGGTAGGAGGAATTTTCCTCCGGACCTATTTAAAAATAAACTCTTTTTCATATTACTATTATTTAACCTCAATTCATCAGTAATTGACAAATTAAACGTCATTACTTCTAGCCAGTCGTTTCAAAAGTCGAACTTTAACTATTGTTTTACTCAAAAAAAACTTCAATTATTGTACTACAAAACAAAACCCTCTTATCGTCTCAAATTGTTTAATAATTTCGTAACATTGAGCACAATAATTAAAAGTAATGGGATTTGAACAATTGAAATTTTCAAGTCGACATGACATATAGTAGTCAAATAGAACTCATTAACGTTCTTACCTAATTCCGTGTCCGTCTATCTTGAAGCTTGGTCCGTCTGGTTGCTCAACAGTGATCTTCTTTAAAGGCAGCAAAAATGGTGGTTTCAGCTCCGATTCTCTATAGTCCGTCCCCTCTGCTTTCGGCATCGGAACCCTTAATCTATCCCAAAACCCAATGATCTTCATCTCTTCAAGATCAACTGTCACCGTTACTCCCTCCAACGGTCTCATGTACATATTAACAGTCCCATCTAAGTAAAAACACATAACCTTCACAACCCTCTTGTTGTTCCTAGTCTCTCCGTACCATCCCACGGTGAAACTACCACAGACAACCTCGTTGATCTTCAAGCCTCTCTTACTAACTGAAGCAACAAAGGGAGCGTAGGCTAAGGTCAAAGCGTTTGCGGCTCTTTGTTCATCGAAAGTGAGTAAAGGGAAGCCATGGCCTTGGTAAATTTGGTTGGAAATGATGGAGCGGTTGGAGAAATCTACGATGAGTTCGTGGGTTTGATGATTTATACGGGCTATGATAAAGGCTCTGCGTTGTGGGATTTTGGTGGTGGAGTGGTTGCTGAGCCATGAAAGGAGGGTTGGTTTGTCTGGGTCTTCTAGGCCAACGTATTGAAAGGTTAGGTTGTAGTGGGAGTTGGGATAGGCATGTGTGAGTATGGTTTGGACTAGGTTGAGCTCTGAGGGATTTAAGGGGTCTAGAGGGTGTTGTTGTTGGGCTGGTCGGACTATGAAGAAAGTGATAAGGAGAAAGAAGAATGTCTGTCTGTTGAAAATTGAAGCCATGGAGCTATGGCCCATGAGTAGTTTAAGTTAGCAAGATGCGTCATGCCTCTGCTTCTATTGGGAGTAATAAAGGTCTGGTTGTTGTCAATATATGCAAAAGTCCTGTACGGTGTGGGAGCTCACCTCTCAATGAGACATATATCTCATGTGCCGGACCCATGAGATACTGTCCCCTATGATATATTTGGCCTACGATTAGAATCCTTTAAACTTGCTTGGGTTATGATATTTTTATATCTTGAGAGTGTTTAAACATTAAACTCACTAAATTTAAAAGGGTTTTTAAACATAACATTTATGTTATTTAATTAAGCATGTCTCAAATTTATATTTATACTACATTATATACAACAGTACCATATAAAGTATAAATTTTTGTTGTTTAAAATAACCCTCTATATATTATTTTAGTAATATTTGTGCATCAGCATGTGCTTTCTTACCATCAACCAAACATTCAATGTGCAAAGCTTTATCTTAAAATTGTAAATTACTTTTTTAAAAGTTAACGGATGTCCTAAGAGTATTAATTTAGGAAATATTTTTGACAGTCGAATAGGTCAACATTAGGGATTTGGAAAATAGTGAAGATCTAGTGAGATAAAGATGAAAAAATGTGAAAATCTAGTGAGATCTCACCATATTCAGTGAAAATCTCACCAAATTCATTGAGATCTTGCCAAAAAATTCTTTATCTGTCATTCAAATCAAGACTAGTAGGTTTGAGGGGGAGAAAAATCGTCACTTGACCTGCCAAAGCGAGTATTGATAGTGGAGACTCATCGCCGACCACCACAGCACTGATTCAAGTCTCGAGTAGGTCGAGTCTAGTATTTTGATGGACAACCCTAGCCTTACCTTTCATTTGATTATCAAAAACAATAAAATCTAAAATACTATTTTTGGTCCCTAAATTTTACTAAAAGATTATTTTTAGCCCCTAAACTTTAAAAATTTAATTTTTTTCATCCTTAAAATTTGTGAAGATTTTTCTAAAAATTTAGAGGCAAAAACAGGAATTAAAAAAAAAAAAACCTTTTTCAATAATTTATGGGTTTTATAAAAAATTAATTAATTTAAAGATAAAAAGTAAAATATTTTCAATAATTTAAAATGAAAGACATTTTTCGATAATTTAAAGATAAATAATTAATAGTTTAAGAATAAAAAACAAACTTTTAATAAAATTCAGTAACTTACCATAAATTCTATCAAGAAAAAACCAATTAAGCCCAATCCTTGGGCCCAAGACTGCTAGACCCCCTCCCATATAATAGTTCACACCTTAGTCTTGGGCTGCGCAGGTGTTTAAACTTAAACCCATGCCCAACCTTGTCTCACCTTTGTGGCAATATGTGATCTGGGCTTTCTGAAAATCAGCTCAGTTACAATGAAACCCTGTCACTGTCAGCACATAGCTTCTTCGCCAGTCCACGTACGTCCGCAGTTGTGCGTTTTCTCTGGACGCTTCTCGCGAGCGAGCACCGAACAAACTGTGCAAACCGTGTGCGCACATTTATCCTCAAAAATCACAATGCCACAGACGTGTCTTGAATCAATTGGTGCTCAACGCCTTTGAATTCAATCTTCTAATGTTGGAAGTGACAAAAATGCATGTAGTATATGTGATCTGCGTCTGAGTGCACACATTTTAGAGTTTCCATTTCACAAAAATAAAAAAAGAAAAAGAACCAAAATTTTCCACTTTGTCTCTTTCCCTCTCTCTCTCTCTCTAGGAAACTCTAGAACTTGAGCTTAAGAGTTAAGAGCACCTTTTGTATTGTTTATCAGCAACCTAAAGCTGTGTCTTCTCAACACAAAAGTGGTGTCCCAACTTCCAATCCATTTCTCTATCTGCTCTCGTGATCTTCTCTAAGCAGTAAGTCCCTCATTTCCCACATTTTGTTTTTTCATTAAGGGTCTGCACTGCATGGCTTTTTTCTTTTCTTTTTTTATTAACACTCTGTTTTATTGACGGACTTTTACTTCATTAAATATCATTTTCTAGTCGCCCATGTTGCTATAGATTCATTGTTTTCGGGTCTTTGGCATACTCAGTTTGATACCCAACAAGGATATACCATCGTTTTAGGAAATGGGTCGGTTTTGTTTTAGTGCAATACTTTGTTGTGTGGTTGGATTATAGGTCAACTTTTTAGGAACCAAAAGACCTTAAAGGTGTTTGTAGGAAGACCTGAAAGAACTGTGTTTTCAAAGTTCTTTACTTTGGATGCCTTTTAGAATTGGAGGTTTTAATAGTGTAGAAGGATTGTGGCATATGCTGAACTAGAAATTACCCTGAAGGCTAATTCATCTAACAATGTAAAAACAGCATCTTTATGTCCAAATATAAATAGTGATGCCTTTAGAATTCAGATTATAGCTCCACATTAGTAATTGAATTTATTCACATGGTTGTATTGACTAATGCAGCAAAAACGGTGTTAATTTTTGAAAGGACAATTAACTTCAACCATGTAATTAATTGGTCAATGCCACCACGTGATTCAATTTAGGAACAACAAGGTAGAACTCTTTAAAAAATTAGGAAGATGATGCATGTTGAGTGTACTGGTCTAATTTAAGGAAGACACAACCAATGGGCCAATGGTATAACCGTATCTACACATTCTCACTCTCTCTAGGTGCCATCTATTGCATTTCATTTTAAGGTTTTTAAGTTTTGAAAATTCTTGTTAATTGACATCACTGAAAAATTAACCGGTCTCTTGAGGAGTTGATCATCAATAC
This sequence comes from Quercus lobata, assembly GCF_001633185.2. Classification (NCBI taxonomy): domain Eukaryota; kingdom Viridiplantae; phylum Streptophyta; class Magnoliopsida; order Fagales; family Fagaceae; genus Quercus; species Quercus lobata. The sequence continues at coordinate 2,678,216 of NC_044909.1, read as the reverse complement.
TTTAATGGCACTTAGAGGAGTCAAATTAGGGATTTTAGGCAACCAAATTGTTTTATAAAAGCATCACCACTGTTTACTGAATTTGAATTGAGTTTGTATGCATTTAGTTAAGATTAAGAAAGACTTGGTTGTTCCTCATTTCATGATTTTATTTGAGATTGTTGTGGTGCATTGAGAAATAAGATGGATGGTTAGTGGTTCCCTCTAAACAAATGGCAAGAGTCAATAATTCAACTAGTATTGGTTGCGTTAATAATCAAACTAAAGTTTTATGAGCCTTTGCTTCCAGAGAACCATACTTCATTAGAGAATTCATAATCTTGGATTAGAAAGCCTGGCAGCTTCAATTTGTCCATGTGTTTTGTCCTCCTGTCTAAACAAAATGTAAGGTCGACAAAGTTGTTTTTGTGAGTTGAAGTCATACATGATTCTTTTGTGCTTGTTACATCAGATGAATAATCTGATTTCTCTTGGTCTGGCATTTAGAGTCCTATATAACTATGTCTAATAAGGTTGTTTCCTGTGCCCTGCTTTGTATTATATGTTGTAAATGGTTGTGAGCTACCTCTTGGATCGTTCAATGTTAAGAAAATTCTTCATCCTTTTTTTAATTTTTCTAAATTTAGGAATGGCTGAACCAGCATACACTGTCGCATCTGATAGTGAAACCACAGGAGAGGAGAAATCATCTTCTGCTTTTCCGGAAATTGCAATTGGAATTGATGTTGGCACTTCGAAATGCAGTGTTGCAGTTTGGAATGGCTCCGAAGTGGAGCTCCTTAAAAATACTAGAAACCAAAAGATGATGCGATCATATGTTACCTTCAAAGATGATATCCCTTCAGGGGGAGTCAGCAATCAACTCTCCCATGAGCATGAAATGTTATCTGGTGCTGCAATCTTCAATATGAAACGCTTAATTGGCAGAGTTGACACTGATCCAGTTGTTCATTCAAGCAAAAGCCTTCCATTTTTGGTACAAACATTGGATATTGGTGTCCGCCCATTTATTGCAGCCTTGGTTAACAATGTCTGGAGATCCACCACTCCTGAAGAAGTCCTGGCAATATTTCTAGTGGAGTTAAAAGCAATGGCTGAAGTTCAGTTAAAGCGGGCCATAAGAAATGTTGTTCTGACCATTCCAGTTTCATTTAGCCGCTTCCAGGTGACGCGGATTGAACGAGCTTGTGCCATGGCTGGCCTTCATGTCCTAAGACTGATGCCTGAACCAACAGCTGTGGCACTGTTGTATGCACAGCAGCAGCAACAGGATGTACATGAGAATATAGGCGGTGGAAGCGAGAAGATTGCACTCATTTTTAATATGGGTGCTGGCTACTGTGATGTAGCTGTTACTGCTACAGCTGGAGGAGTTTCACAGATAAAAGCCCTGGCAGGAAGTACCATAGGAGGAGAAGACATACTTCAGAATATGATGCATCATCTGTTGCCTGATTCAGAGATTCTCTTCTCAAATCATGGAATCAATGAGATCAAATCAATGGGATTGCTCCGAGTAGCAACTCAGGATGCAATCTACAAGCTCTCCTCCCAGAACAGTGTACAAATCGATGTTGACTTAGGAAATGAGTTAAAAATTTGTAAGGTTGTTGATCGGGAGGAATTCGAGGAAGTCAACAGGAAGGTGTTTGAGAAGTGTGAGAGCCTTATCATCCAGTGCTTGCATGATGCCAAGGTAGAAACTAAGGATGTCACTGACATAATTGCTGTAGGTGGATGTTCATACATTCCGAAGATTAGGAATCTTGTTATGAGTATATGTAAAAGACAAGAGCTTTACAAAGGAATGAACCCATTGGAAGCTGCTGTTTGTGGAGCAGCACTGGAAGGAGCAGTGGCTTCAGGTATCAGTGATCCATTTGGGAGTTTGGACCTGTTAACCATTCAAGTCACACCTCTTGCCATTGGGATTCGAGTGGAAGAAAACAATTTTGTACCCATTATACCTAGAAACACTACGATGCCAACGCGGAAAGAGTTAGCTTTTACAACTGTTCGTGATAATCAAACTGAGGTGCTGATTGTTGTCTATGAAGGTGAAGGGGAGAAGGTGGGAAAGAATCATCTGCTGGGCTATATCAAGATCATGGGTATTCCTCCAGCTCCCAAGGGAGTTCCAGAGATAAATGTGTGCATGGACATTGATGCTTCAAATGTGCTTAGAGTTCTGGCTGGTGTTGTACTGCCAGGATCTCGACATCCTGCAATCCCTGTCATGGAAGTTAGGATGCCAACAGTCGATGATGGGCATGGCTGGTGTGCTGAAGCTCTAGACAGAACTTATGGGTCTGCTCTGGACTTGGTTACAGTTCAGAAGAAAATATAGTGGTGAGATGTATATATATTTAGTCTCATTGTATGTTTGGTTACTGTGGTTTTTATGTTTTGTTGATCCTGGACACAATCAATTTTCATGAAAGTTGTATGGTGATGCTTTGTTATATGCTTCAATAAATGTGGACTTCGTGTAGATAAGTTGAAGCTTGTTTATGTTGTGATTTTCAGTGTCATTTTAAATTGTGTAATATGATTGACAGACTCGTGGTTGGCATTTTGTTCTTTCTTTATCATTTGAATGCCATTTTTTCTTTCTTTATGATTTACTGGTCTGGTAGAGGAAGGGGATTTGAACTTTGGTTTTTCTCATCCTCTAAGACATGTTAAATTATCGATTTTTTCAAAAGTTTAAACTGTTAAAAAATGGTGAATTTAATCACTTAATCATAATTCTAATAGAATTGAAGTTTATAGCATATTAAATAATTGGACATTGTCACTAATATGTTATCTCCAGTATTCATAAAAACACAAAGATGAATGTTACCAAGATGAATGTTAATTGATGACTGGAAATGCAATTAATGCAGAGATTTTGAGGATTAATATGTTATTAAAAAAATAATAACAAAGATTGGGCTTTAAAGTGGATCTCAATTTTTATGAAGTGCTATATTATAGTGATATAACTACGACACATGATCAATACATGTCTCATTTTGTTTGCCTATCCAAGACAAAAAAATTCTCATTTAGTTTGCAAAGATAAAAGAAAATACACCAATTTAAGGACACAATATTTTACACAATTATTGAATTGATATATTGTGATTAGTATTAAGAAAAGTGGTATTCTTGACTGGTCTAATGAAAGTAATATTTTTCTAGTCACAAATTATTACTCAACCAGTATAGGACTTTACTTTTAAAAAATCAAATACAGACTAAATTTTTTTTTCACTTTTTTTTTATTTTGTAAATTTTATATTATTAAGAGGATTATAATTATTTAAGATATTAATTAGTATTTAAATTGTGGACAGTGGAGTGATTTATTTTGTTTTATTTTTTTTATGGTACTTTACTTTTAAGAAATCAACTACTGGATAAATTTTTTTTTTTCACTTTTTTATTTCTTTTGTAAATTTTATATTATTAAGTGGATTATAAATATTTAAGATAGTAATTAGTATTATAGTGTGGAATGTAGAGTGATTTATCTTTATCATTTTTTTTTTCTTTTTGTATGGTAATTTAGTTTCCAGAAATCATATACTGAGTAAAAAAAATTTCACTTTTTTTTTCTTTTGTAAATTTTATATTATTAAGTGAATTATAAATATTTAAGATAGTAATTAGTATTTAGATTGTGGACTGTGGAGTGATTTATCTTTTTCTTTTCTTTTTTTCTTGTTTTGTATGGTACTTTACTTTCGAGAAATCAAGTACTGGGTAAATATTTTTTTTCACATTTTTTTCTTTTTTAAATTTTATATTATTAAGAGGATTTTAAATATTTAAGATAGGAATTAGTAACTAGGTTGTGGATTGTGGAATAATTTATCTTCTTTTTTTTTCTTTTTATATGGTATATACTTTACTTTTAAGAAATCAAGTACTAGATAAATTTTTTTTTTCTTTTGTAAATTTTATATTGTTATTTAAAAGAGTAATTAGTATTTAGATTATGAATTGCGAAGTGATTTTTCTTTTTCTTTTTCTTTTTCTTTTTCCTTTTCTTTTTATATGGTACTTTATTTTCAAGAAATCAAGTACTGAGTAATTTTTTTTCACTTTTTTTTTATTTTGTAAATTTTATATTATTAAGTAGATTATAAATATTTGAGATAATAATTAATATTTAAATTGTGAACTGTGGAGTGATTTATCTTTTTTTTTTTTTTCTTTTTATATGGTACTTTATTTTCAAAAAATCCCTGTCATGGAAGTTAGGATGCCAATAATCGATGATGGGCATGGCTGGTGTGCTGAAGCTTTAGACAAAACTTATGGGTCTGCTCTGGACTTGGTTACAGTTCAGAAGAAAATATAGTGGTGAGATGTGTATATATTTACTATTTAGTCTCATTGTATGTTTGGTTACTGTGGTTTTTATGTTTTGTTGATCCTGGACAGAATCAATTTTCATGAAAGTTGTATGGTGATGCTTTATTATATGCTTCAATAAATGTGGACTTCGTGTAGATAAGTTGAAGCTTGTTCATGTTGTGATTTTCAGTGTCATTTTAAATTGTGTAATATGATTGACAGACTCGTGGTTGGCATTTTGTATTTTCTTTATGATTTGGTTGCCATTTTGTTCTTTCTTTTACTGATCTGGTAGAGGAGGGGGATTTAAACTTTGGTTTTCCTAAGCTACAATTATCTTGAATAATTGAATATGTTAAATTCCCAAAGGTTTAAGCCGTTAAAAATTGGTCAATTTAATCACTTAATCATAATTCTAATAGAATTGAAGTTTATAGCATATTAAATAATTGGACATCATCACTAATATGTTATCTCCAGTATACTTAAAAACACAAAGATGAATGTTAATTGATGACTAGAAATGCAATTAATGTAGAGATTTTGAGGATTCGTTTGTTATCTACACTATACTTAAAAATACAAAGATGAATGTTAATCGATGACTAGAAATGCAATTAATGTATAAATTTTGAGGATTTACTTGCTAGCAAGAGCAGTGTGATAAGTTATGGTTTGTTAATGGCAGAAAAATTGCTTTATTCATGGTTTAAAAAAGAGGAAATATATTCAATGAGCTAAGATGGCAAAATAGTGAATCATTGTCCTCCGAACCTCCTTGGTTGTATACAAGAAACAGTACTACTGGTATTGGAAGCACTAAAGGAATCTTTAACAGAAAGAAAAGGTTCATCACTAACTAAATTGTATTCTTATTGATAACTTGTTTTATTAGACAATAGCAGTATAGGTTAGAAGCAGGGTTTCTCTCTCTTTGGTTCATTTTATTATCTATAATCTCACAATTCTTTTTCATCATCGTTTGTTCTTAGGTGTTAAACATAAAGATTAAGTAATGATTAATGACCTCCAATCAAATACATTTTAGTAACTTGTAGTGGTCACAGGCCAAGGATGAGCAAACTTAGGTAATGTTACACAGTTGGTCTCCTAGCTTCTCCTAACCTTTTTTATGCTTGATCAAAACTTGCTTTGGTCTTAGACTGTAGATGGAGACCAAATAGCCCATGGGTTTAGCCTGTTTTCAGGACTTACAGGCTGCAAAGACCATGCCTCATGCAAAGTAACTATAGCCTATATTAATTTTTGGGTTTAGCAATGCAAATTTTTTATAAAAGAAATAATAACAAAGATTGAGCTTTATTGAATTTCATACAAGCTTCGAAGATACATCGATGGTGGAATGAAAACTCAGAGAGAGAAAGAATGATGTAAAACTCTTATATTGAATTTATTGAATAAGTTTACAATGCTCTGTTCTTTATATAGTGAGAACAGAGACGGGAAAGATGAAACAGAAAACTAACTGCCTAACCAATCCAAACTGTACACGTGGAATAAGAGGTAACAAACTCATTAACCTGTATATACAAAACGGCAATCGTTTATGGCTATCTAAACTAAGCTACTATAGTTTAGCTCTATATTTACAAAACTACAATGCTCTAATACAAACACTGATATCTACATCCTATAAGAGCATCCGCAGCTGGAAGGCCAAATGCCAAATGTAAGTTACATTTGGCATTTAGGCCCAAAATGTGCTCAGCAGCTGGAAGGCCAAATGGGAAGAATTGTAAAAAATTTTACAATGTTGCTACAGTGCCATCCTACATTTAGGATGGCACTGTAGCACTATTGTATCAGTTTTTTATTAACTTTTATTCTCTCTCTCTCCTCTGTCTTCTCTTTCACGGTCTGAGATGGTTTCCCTCTTTCTTCATCTCTCTCTTTCTAGAACATTTCAAGCGCAACATACAAGCACTCATAGCACAAAACAAAAACAAAGTACATTCTCAAATTTTCTGGTAGCAGAGCTTTTTGGTTTGGTGAACTCTCCCCTCACATAGTCAGTCCAATTCAACAAACACCCATTGCACCAAAACTAAAACCCATTTGAGAAATTGAGAGTTTAAGAGAGAGAAAGCTTCAGTTTTAGAGAGAGAGAGAGAAAAATGGCTCAAGTGAGCAAAATATGCAGTGGTGCTCAAAACACCCAAATCTTTCATAGCAATCCCAAAACCCAAAAATCCAAATCTGAGAAGCCATCAACGGTACCGGAGAAGCCACAGCTGAGAAGCTATTGGGTTTGTGATTGATGTGGGCGTGGGTTAGGTAGTGCAGCGGCGGCAAGGGCGTGGGTCAGGTGGTGCAACGGCGGGGAGTTGTGTGGGTTTGTGACTGGTTTGGATTTTGGATTTTGATTTTGCTATGGATTTTGACTGGATTTGCTATGGATTTTGATTTTGATTTTGATTTTGGCTGGATTTTGCTATGGATTTTAATTTTGATTTTGGCTGGATTTAGTTATGGATTTTGCTCAACGGAGGTGGGTGGTGTGACTGAGATTAGAGAGAAATAGAGAAATAGAGATCAGAGAGTGAGAAATATTTTTATATTATTTTAATGTATAGGATGGTAAAATAAAAGTTGAGATGGTGGGTGTATTGTAAAATGGCATTGTATAATTGATAAAGTAGCTTTTTGAGATGGTAAAATAGAATAGGATGGAATTTCCGGCTGTGGATGCTCTAACAACTCAATAAGCTTTAAAGTGGATCTCAATTTTTATGAAGTGGTATTATAGTCATATAACTACAACACATATGATCAATACATGTCTCATTTTGTTCGCCTATCCAAGACCAAAAAAAAAATCTCATTTAGTTTTGCAAAGATCAAAGAAAATACACAAGTTTAAGGACACAGTATTTTTTACAATATTTTTTACACAATTATGGAATTGATATATTGTGATTAGTGTTAATAAAAGTGATATTATTGAGTCATTGACCAGTCTAATAAAAGTAAGATTTTTCTAATCACAACTTATTACTCAACCATTATGAAAAAGATGGTAAAAAAATCTGTGTACTAGATTTACTCGATAAAAGAAAAGATGAAAGCCAAATTGTTTTAGCATAGTTTATTTTTTAATTAGGAATTATAAGTTGCTAAGCTTCCACTCAATATAATAGCTGATATATTGACATTTTAGTGCGTTCAAACATAGTAAAACATGATCTACCCATTACATTACCAAATTAAATCAGAACTTAAATTTTCTCACGAAAAAAATTAGAACTTAAATAGCGTGTGCATTTGTGTAACTATTGCTTGGCATTTTTGTAATATTCAAATGCAGAAATCTAACTTAGAATAATGTGACAAAAGAAATTGAAATTAAAAGAGGGTCTCAACCATTCTTTATAACTAGTTGATAATTTGCATTAATGTAATAATACATATACATTATAACTAAATAACATTTCTCTACTGTCCAAAAGATTGGAAATTCAAAAAATGCAATGAATGAATACAAATAAGGTCTATTATTATTACAAGTTAAAAATCCATTTATAACATGACAGTATGACGTACACCAAATTTTCTCTAGAGCATTTTTTTTAAATCCATACCACAGATCTCAAATCTATTCATAAAGTAAACTCAATGATTAGCTCTCAATGTGAGCATATCTGATGATTTCTAAAATCATTTTTTAGAAATCTAAAATTACTATTTGTCTCTAGCTACTATATTTTTCATCACTTAAAAAGTGTCAATTTTCTTGCTATGAATGGTGAATCCATTCTTGGCAAAAGGTAATGTCTTAGACAGAGAATTTTTTATTAGGAAACAACCAAGAAGACCAAATAAATCAAAGTGGACCAAAATAGACTGAATAAATCGAAATGGATCGAAGTTGACCAAATTGGCTCGAATTTAACTAAAATGTAGTAACAATAAATACTAATTTTAGATATTATATAGGTAATCCTACTTAACTTTTAAAATATACCCAAAAAAAAATTATACTACTCTCCTCCCCTACTTAACTTCAAAAACATCTAAATAAAATTAAGAAATGACTGATGAGCAACTATTTCCTTCGATCATTTCCATTCGTACCCCTACTCACTTATCCCTTTAAACTTTCAAATTGGCTGTTAGACTATATAACTTATGATAGAGCCAATTAATCTTCATAAGGTAATCTGATAGTTGATATTTCAGGTTTTAACAACATTCATTTTTTCCGCCAAATTGGATTTTGTAAGATCTGAATGAACAAGATCAATAACCTTGCCATCCATTGATTAGTCCACAATGATGCCATACATTGGATATGCATCATACTGTTCCAAAAAAAAAAAAATCAATTGTAAAGTTTATGGCGAATTCATAGTATTGCCATCACAACCTCTTGTCCATATTCATCAGAGGAACTCAAAAAACAAACGAAAGGGACGCTCAACAACATAATAAATTCCAAACACTAACAGTAGCAGTACAAAACACAGTCCCTTGTCCACATTGAAACCCACTAGCAAGCTAAAATACAAAGCCAAATTAGGGAGAAGTGAAGGCAACACTATTGTCCAAATGGAAAAACACCAAAATTTCTAACATCACTTCTTGAGTGATAGGAACCTTGATACCTCAAAGACACCAAGTTCACGACAAAACACCATACCCAAAAATAAAAAAAAAACGTATAATTATTACAATCCAGTACATACATTTGTCAATTTCAATTCCCAATGCTTGCAATATTGCACATACTCTCTCTTATCAGACACACCATTTATAATATACTCTCTGAGTTTCATTTTTATTATATATATGTTATTATAAAAATATAAAATATAAAAAACTCCATTTTGACTTCTCAAACAATAAAACCCGACACATATTCCTACCATCTCTGCCTTAACATCGAAACCAACATATAAAAATATATGAGCAGCAAACCAACTTGAGTAATACAAGAAGAACATTACAAGATGAAAGTTTTCAAATGTTGTCATTAAAATTTCCTTTTTATTATAAACAAAGTCCAACCAAGTAGGTCCAAAAGATTCTATCATCTCCAAATATAAAAACTCTCATCTTCACAAACAACAAAAAATAAAATTTATATATATCAACTTTGAAATGAAACATAGATTTTTTTTTTTTTTTTTTCAACGCTTAGAACAGTTCTATTTCCCACCATATGATTTCCAAAGCAAAATATTGTTCAATGTTCGCCGTTTCGACCACGCTACCTTCTTCCCATGCATGCTTTTTTCTTGCCTTTCCTCCAAACCCCAAAACGTAGACTTTAAACTTTGTAAATTGTAGTAAACGCCACAAAGCTCAAAATTGGACATGGTGCACACCATCTCATACCCCACCTAGCACGTCGTTGTATAATTTTTTCTTTCTTTTCGTCTTCTTGGTGTTGATGATCAACGCACGAGGAAACTTGAAATTGAGAAATAATTAATCAATTATTAGCAGTAATGTCATCGATCTTTTTTTTTTGTTAATTCAATATGTACTACATCTCTCTCTTTTTAGGATTGCCCAGTTCGTCTACGACCACCAAATTTGTCACAACTTAATGACAAGTGCAATTGTGATCAGTGAATCATTATACGCATGTCAAAGTTGTAGCAAAAGTTGTGTTCATAGACACTCAGACTCAAAACCGTTGTGATACAGACACGTGGCGACGTCTGAGGTGAGGAGACACGATTGAGATTAGACCACCAAGTGGGGGCCTCATCTTTGACCTATAAATCATCTCATCATACGGCCTCCGGTAAAACTTCAAAAATGGAATGAACGATTCACGAGACTTGTCGGTCCTGCTGATGTGGCCCTCCTTGCGGAAAAACATGGCCGGTGATTGGAGGAATGAGGGGCGTGGGGTCCGCGGGTGAGAGATCCTGCTAGAGTCACTGCCCGTGGTACGCTGTGGCAATGGGGTTGGAGGAAAAAGTGATTTCCTTGTGTGCCTCGTACTGTTACCTCCACCGTTGATGCTTCCACGTGGCGTTCTGGCAGCCGGTGATGCGAAAGAGAATGACCGAGCATTGAGTGGGGAAATCAGTGCGGGGCCCAGTGGAGATGGGCTGGTGGGCCCAACTTTTGATGCTGACGTGTCGGTTAAGCTGAGGTACCAAGGTTTGAGTGAGTCAAAGTGGTGGGACACAGTGAAGGAAAAGCGGGAAGAAGAGCATGATCCAATCTTGGCCGTTGATTTCAATGACGAAGGGTCAAATCGAAGGGACGAGGTTCGTGGGTAGTTTGAGAAATCGTTGAACTCCAATGATTCTTCGAAATCTAGTGATGATACCATCATCGTGACCGTTGATAGCTCAACGAACGGTCTCACACCCTGAAACCATAAAACAAAATTTACACACTCAAAATTTGATTTTCAATATACAAAAAGATCAGCCATATTTTTCTGACATCTAGAAGCTCAAAACAAATCTGTCAGAAGTTCACGTTTCTATACTTGACTTTTGATTAAAGTACCTAGCTAGAACTTCAACTAGTTTCGAAAATCTGTAAACTTTTTTTGACAAAATTAAACAAACAAGCAAAGAAGTCCAATTCACTAAGACTCAAAGAAAGTGATATATTTTACATTCTCCTATTGAATTTAATCACATGATTAGCTTAAGCAATGAGTTGCATAGTTAGTATAAATGTATAATGACAAATTTATATGAAAATAATGTTACACTTATTTGGGTGTCCTTATTTGTCACATGATTCACAAAACACAACAATGGGATATTGAAGCAAGAACCAAGAATCCCCACCAAAAGAATAGAAATTTGGGAATGGTGTTTTTCTTGAATTGACTAGAGGCTGATAGCCTACCTAGAAAGGTCTAAGATTGGATATAAAGGTAGTCCATTATTGGTGGTCAAAACAGTATCAAAAACACACTGCAGCATTAAGATTCAACAGTATAATAAGACCATTTTTTTTTTGTGTGTAGGCTGGGGACACTGTCCGTAAGTTATGCTTGGCAGTAGAGTACAAGTGATACTACCAAACAAGGCATGGTTTTGAATTTTTCTTACCTTCCACAGATAAGCGAACAGAGATGGAGGGTCTATCACAAAAGCCTTGTATAGCCTTCCTGGGTAGTACTCCGCTACAATTTTCAGTGTTGCCAGTAATAAATTCATAAAAGCCGAGGCTGACCTGAAAAAGCCTGCATTTCCCACGCATTTCATATTAGCTCAACATTGATTAATTTAGTGAGTTTTAATTAACTCGACTAATAAATTATTTATAATCAAATAAGAAATCAAAGATTCGATCCGATCTTATCTATTGACAAGTTACGAGACTAATATGTAACCAATTTTATACATGTGTTGCATTTCTTTTTCATAAATTAGAGTCTTCTATTATAATTACTCTTAATCAAATCAAAACATTTATTAATTTAATGAATTTTAGTCAATTCAACTAATAAATTTTTTATAATCGAATAAAAGATATAGGTTTAAACTCCACTTATTTAAGAGTAATAAGCTTGATATGTGATCAATTTTATACATGTTTTGCTTTCAAGCCAAACCCTAGGAGGTGATCTACAAGGACCTAACACAATAATTAAATTTTTAACACAAAATCCCCATGTAATAATCAATTAATTAATGGTGGTTGGAAGAATAAAAAGCTGAGCAAAGCGGCTAATTAAGTAATTATGATTTATCTGTACTGGCAAAGCAAAAAGGAGAATCCTGGGTACTTCTGCTGAGGATCGAATATTTAAGGATGCCACAGGCTTTGAAATTGACTAATTCTAGGAGTATAAGCTTCAATTCCCGATAATACCCCCGAACAACCAGACCATAAATTTGGTTTTAGACCACGACACATCAGGGGCACTCCGGACACTTTCTGAGAATACCTCAGACATTGCCGGTTCTACTACAGAATTGGCGTGCCTCGGTCTCATTCGTTAACTAGGCAGAGGCTGATACACAAGGGTACAGATTTAAGGTCAATAGTACAACATGACCAAACTAGACCCACACCCACACTAATTTCAAACCTATATATGAATATGTGAAAGGGTAATATAGTAAACTTACTTGCGTCGAAAAGAAGAACCAATTGCTCTACAGATTTTGGCATGGTTTGAATTGCCACTTCCAGTGTAAACACCAGCAAACGAGTAAACCTTCAATATTCAAAAAAATAATAAATATTAGAATCTCGTATTTATGAAATATATATGGTTTGTTACAATTTTAATTAAAATATATATATGGTTTGTGTTTGGTTACTCACAGTTTCTGGGAATGGAATTTCTGGTAATCTTGCTTGATCCGGAAAATCTGTAACAATGGTGAAATATATTTTCTCGGTTACTATACTCACTTTCATGCATTTTTGAAGAGAAACTTAGAGAGAAAAGGGTTTACCAAAACGGGTCTGGATTCTTCATCGTGACCAGCCACAAAAGCAACACCTTCAACTAGCTCAGCCGAGAACTCATCAGCTATCAAATTATCTATATCCAAAAAAGAAAAGAAAAAGCAAAGAGATAATTAAATTTAATAACCAAAGACATAAAAATTTGATTTTTGTTTTTTCACTTTGTGGGGTATTGTGGAGTAGTGGCTTTAATCTTTTTTTTTTGGTAAGCTGTAGTGGCTTTAATCATTACTAGGATTTTTAACTTTAACGCTTAATTCAAAGTGAAAAAGCAAGATTCTTTGCATAGAGAAACAAAAAGATAAAATCGGTATAGCAGCCAAAAGAAAAGTTGCAGCGAACAAACAGGAAAAGTTTTTGAGAATAAGAAGAAGAAGATCAAAGATGATGAAAAATATTGCAAACGTGTGTATATATATGTATGAAATATATGTATCATGTACCAGTGCCAATACTCTCTCTCCAAGAAAGACAGGCTCTCAAGTGCTTCGCAGCCTTCTTCACATTATCCCCTTTTGCTTGTAGAAACCGTTCTACACAAGCTTTGTTGCAGAACTTCTCCTATATTCATGAACAAAAATGGCCCACAAAACAAGTTTATAACCCAAAGTTTCAGAAAAATGAGCTAACTTTACTGTACATGGTGCAACATAATAATGAAAGCAAAGAACAGAAATCAGACTATTTGGGTTACATAATAATATACCATACCATACTATACTATACTATGCTATGCTATATTAAGAAGCTGAACAGAAACCAAGTGAGCTAAAAACCCACCTGTTTTACTGTAAGTGGGGCTTGTTTTCTGAGAAGTTCAAGAACAGCTTCAACTTTGGCATCATCATTCTGATCTCCCTGCAGATCTTTCTTCCCCATTTCAAGAAAACACTAATATACCAAACTTATGCTTCACGCAACCATTAAAAACTTGCACTTTGCAGTTTGCACTCAGAGAGTCTGAGAGAGAGAGTGTGTGTGTGCTGGAACTGAGATTTGGTTGAATGAATAAAAAGTGAGGGCTGAGTGGGTGTATTTATAGCAAACGACGGCTAATAACGCCGTTATGTACACAAATACGCATGCTCTAATAAACAAGCAAAGCTTTTTCAGTTTAAAACGTCAACACTCACTGCATTGGTCAATGCCAAAACATTGTAGTTTCATCGTAATGATGGTTTTGAGAGTGATTAGTAACGGAAAACGTCAGTTGGCTTAACCCCACTGAGACTACCCGTTGGAACTCTCATTATTAGCTTCCACTTTTGCCCCTCATCCCTTTTATTGTAGTTGTGCTTTTTAGTGCTTGCCTTTAATTTCACTCTTTTACGTTTTGAGAATTTAAAGATGTGTTTGGATACTACTTATTTAATTGAAAATTGAAAATTAAAAAGTAAAAACTGAAAATAATAAAAAAGTTACTCTTTACTCTGCGATTAATGTTCATATGCCTAGGTGCACTATTCATGGGACATGAACAATGCACCAGGCACTGGTCCAAAAAAAAAAAGCTGAAAATGCAAAAAACGCCAGACACAAGGAGTATCCAAATGCATACTAATAGAATTTCCTAATTTAGCCAACTGAAGTTTCATGATAAAATTTAGGTTGGTGTAATGTTTATTAGGTTTTTCATTAAATTCAAATTTGTAGAGTATTGTTAACGGATGCCCTCAATCTCTGCGATTACTGTTCATATGCCTTGGTGCACTGATAAAAAAAAAAGCTAAAAATGCAAAAATTGTCGGACACAGGGAGTATCCAAACGCATACTAACAGAATTTCCTAATTTAGCCAACTAAAGATTCATGATAAAATTTAGGTTGGTGTAATGTTTATTAGGTTTTTCATTAAATTCAAATTTGTAGAGTATTGTTAACGGGTACTCTCAAAGCAATTGTTAACAAACTATTTTTTTTTAAATGTGACACTACTTTTATGAAAAATTAAAAAAGCTGTCAAATTATTAATTGTTTTTTTATTTTTTCCGTAAAAGCTTTCCTAGGGACATTTGTTAACATTTCTCATAATTATATTGATTTGTTTTTGCATAATTGTATAGTTGGTAAAGGGGGAATTGAATTATAAATGTTTGCGTTAAAAAATCTATAAAGAGTACTAGATGAATTATTAGACTATAACATGAGTATGTTGAATTCCATTGTTCCTAACAAAGATAATATTATTTTTGTTTCATAAGTCAATATGATTGTGTATTTGGATTGTGTATTTGGATTTAACTGAGAAACCTAATATACAACACATAAAGAACTTTAACTAATTTCTACCCAAGTTTCAAGTTTTTATATGTGGTGGAGGTTATTGCACAATTAATTTGTTATAAGGCTAGACAAACGACATTTTTTTTTTTTTTGGTTAACTATTGAATTGATAAGCTGTGATTAATATACAACAAAAATGATAATAATAATAATCTATATATATATATATATATAAAAAACCGAAACCTTTGAAACTCTCACAATTTTCCACATCATCATTTTAATTTAAAAAAATTTTAAATTAAAAGAGAGTCCTAACAGGAGTCTCTTATCTATTGTAAGGACACGATTTTAGTGACGAACCTAAACAGTATTGGGTTCGTACGTAAAAGGCCCAGACAATATGATTTGTATAGTGTGGGCATAAAGAACTAGGTTAACTGTGGTATCTACCTCCAAGATTTACCCTCAAGCCCGTTTAAGGTTTTAGAGTTGGTATAACGAACGTCTTTCTTTAGTGACTAGTAAAACCCTCTCCCTTTCCCTTCTTACTTTCTTCTCTCTCGTTCTCCCCGTTTCTTTTTCTTCTCCTTTCTCTTTTTCCCGATCCCCCCTTTTTCATGTTCTTCTTTTAGTTTATATATCTCCCTTGGCGCTCCATCCTCGCCGCACACGTGTAGGTTGGGTTCGGAGGATTTCTTTCTGTCCCATCTGGCACCTCCTGGAACTTCCTCTAGGCAGCTGTAAGGCTGCTTCCCCACTGTTCAGGTATCACTTCCACATTAATGCGACCAGAGAGTTGGTTGAGAGGTCATTAATGCGGAGGTAGCTGTAGCCTCAGATATTTGTTTGCCTTATCTCTTTCATCTTTAGTCGGATACTCTATCCTTTGAGATGACTGAATTCTGAGATTTGATCGCAACAAGACCACATCCTGATCGTCCTCGGACGCGATCGTCCTCGGACGCGTTCTGCCGAGGACGATGGTGTCCTCGGACGGGTATATGGCCTCCGATGGGCCACTGGCCCAACAATCCTGAACCCATTCTGAATCCTAGGGGCCTATTAATCGAATGATCCCCACAATGACCCCTCAAAATCCTACTTTTCGACTCTTCAGGAGAAGAGGTGGATTTTGACGTCATAAGCCTGCACCTGTGCGCGTTTTGGGGCATGCCCCTGACGCTTCAGCACCCCGGTTTTGGTAGCATTAAATTCTAACAACTCCCTTGTCTCCCACGTTCGACGGTGAGATCCAAATCTAACGGTAGGGGGCTTCTCTTGTTTTGTGAGCAGGAATTTTACCGCTCACAACCTTCACATGACTATAAAGGCGCTCCCAAATCTAACCTGCACCTTGTCCTTAATGGTTACGTGGTTCCAGAGTTTATACATTGAACCTGCCTTCTTCCAGTCTTCACTGTTCTCCTGGCGACTACAAATAATCAAGAGCTGCCTTAATTTTCCTTCCCGGACCAACTGCTCCAAATGGTCCCATAAATTCCTGCAGTTGTCTGTCGTGTGTCCATGGTCCTGATGGTAATGGCAATACAAACTCGGGTTGCGTTTTGTAGGCTCTCCTGCCATCCTGTTAGGCCATTTGAAAAATGGCTCGTCCTTTATCTTCTCCAAAACCTGCTGAACAGGCTCCTGAAATACCGCATTAACGACCTGGGCGTCTTCCGAGGCCGACTGGCCAACAAAGTCCCTCCTTGGTCGGTTGTTATTATAACGATCCGACCTGAAATCTCTCCTCTCCTGAGGGATCATCTTGGCCTTTCCTTTCCCCTGAAGCTGATCCTCCTCTATCCTTTTGTACTTCTCTATTCTGTCCATCAGTTGGCGCACACTGGTAACAGGTTTACCCGTCAAGGATTTCCTCAAGTCGTGATCAGCCGGGAGGCCGGCTTTGAAAGTAGTTATGGCCACAACGTCATTCTTCCCTCCTATTTCGTTAAACATCTCCCAGTACCTATCTGAATAGCTCTTGAGAGTCTCGCCCTCTCGCATAGACAAGGTCAGCAATGACCCCAGCGGCAAAGGGGTCCTGCTGCATGTAATAAAACGAGCACCAAAAGCCTGGGTCAGTGCTTTGAAAGATCCAACAGAGTTGGCCCTTAAGCCATTGAACCACCTCATCGCTGTTGGACCCAAACTCGACGGAAAAATCTTGCACATCAGCGCATCATCCCTGGAATGAATAGCCATCTTCTGGCTGTAATAGCTTACATGTTCCACCGGATCCGAATGGCCATCATACAGAGAGAACGTAGGTTGATTGAACCGCCGAGGATGGGTAGCATCATCTATGCCTCTCGTGAAGGGTGACCTGGAAATTTGACTCAAGGCTTTGTTCATGGCATCGTTTCCCAAGCCCCTGCTAGTTGGACTTTTACGCCTACGCCTATGGCAACGCTCCTCCTCATAGGAGAAAGTCTCGCTCTGTGGAGTTCTCGACCTCCGCCTGTAGCTAGTTCCATCCGACTCCCCGGATGATAGTTCAGAGCGAGGTGAGGAACGTTCCCGTCTTGCATGGCGCAACTCTCTCTTCAAATCCGCAATCTCACGTTGCAGATCCCCACCATGCTTCGCGTGGGAAACGTGACACTTCCCGCGTGTATGGCTCCTCGTGGTATGAGTGGTATGTATGCTCCCCTCCCGGATTAACCTCCGTTCGGGACTCCTTCGAGGACCACCATGCTGAGAGCCCCTTGATTCCGCCTAGTGCAAGTTAACATCATCCTGTTGCAGCCCCGATGCGGGAGGAGGTAGTTCCACTCCTTCCATCGGAAATGTTATATCAGAGGTTGTACAAGCTAACACAAGCTCTCCCCACAGACGGCGCCAATTGTAAGGACACGATTTTAGTGACGAACCTAAACAGTATTGGGTTCGTACGTAAAAGGCCCAGACAATATGATTTGTAGAGCGTGGGCGTAAAGAACTAGGTTAACTGTGGTATCTACCTCCAAGATTTACCCTCAAGCCCGTTTAAGGTTTTAGAGTTGGTATAACGAACGTCTTTCTTTAGTGACTAGTAAAACTCTCTCCCTTTCCCTTCTTACTTTCTTCTCTCTCGTTCTCCCCGTTTCTTTTTCTTCTCCTTTCTCTTTTTCCCGATCCCCCCTTTTTCATGTTCTTTTTTTAGTTTATATATCTCCCTTGGCGCTCCATCCTCGCCGCACACGTGTAGGTTGGGTTCGGAGGATTTCTTTCTGTCCCATCTGGCAACTCCTGGAACTTCCTCTAGGCAGCTGTAAGGCTGCTTCCCCACTATTCAGGTATCACTTCCACATTAATGCGACCAGAGAGTTGGTTGAGAGGTCATTAATGCGGAGGTAGCTGTAGCCTCAGATATTTGTTTGCCTTATCTCTTTCATCTTTAGTCGGATACTCTATCCTTTGAGATGACTGAATTCTGAGATTTGATCGCAACGAGACCACGTCCTGATCGTCCTCGGACGCGTTCTGCCGAGGACGATGGTGTCCTCGGATGGGTATATGGCCTCCGATGGGCCACTGGCCCAACAATCCTGAACCCATTCTGAATCCTAGGGGCCTATTAATCGAATGATCCCCACATCTATATATATATATATATATATATATAAGAGACAAAATCTTTGAAAACCCTAAAGCAATCTCCTCTGTCTGTCTCCACTAAGAGAGAAAATCCTAAGCTTCAATTTCTTTGGTACGCTTGCTATAACTTTTTCTCTTTTTTGTGAATAAGTTTTTTTTGCTTTTGTTTTGTGTCTGGTGGAGGTGATCTTGCGGAGGTGATCTTGCGGCTGTCTGTTCTTCCAGGCCCCATGAGATTTTACATGACTTTCATTGGCAATGGAGAAGTACTTTACAATATATAGTATAACTACAAGTATTGTGGTAAGTTTGCTAACTTTATGCGTGGTTCAAAGATGCTATGTTAGGTTGTCTCACATCAAAAGTAGCTTATTGCATTTGTTGTACAAGTTTTCAATTCCTTTTGTGTGGATATTTTTTCACAGCTATGGGGTAAGGTATATGCACTATATGCTATCTTATGTTTTCTCTTATGGTGTTATGCTTCTTTGTTTATTAATTAAAGATTATGTTGGAAGCCTATATTATTTGCACCTTCAAAGTGTTTGACAGTGTTTGAACCAATTTTTTCATCAATTAGGAAGAATTGGATAAAAAAAAAACTTAGAAAAGCTTTCCATCCTTACTGAAATTGTCTCGCAATAATGACTTTTTGTTTTTATTTTGTTTTTATAATTTCTAGGTTCTGAATCTTTTGATTTTAAATTTTATTGTCTTTTGAAAGTTTGACCATCTAAATTTTTGGGTTCAATTTTTTGCAATATTTGAAACAGTTTAGCAAATTTCAATTGTTATAACTATGGATTATTCTCTTGAAAGTAACCTATCTTTCTCTTATATTTTCTCTATTTGGTAGTCATATATATAAATATATACATATATATATATATATATGTTTTTTTTCCCTTTCGGACGTTTTAACACTAGAATTTTTTAGTTATTTTTTTTCAATATCTAAATTTGTTAGCTAGATTTTTTGCAATCCATTACATGTTCAGGCAATGGCTTATTCATCAAATTGTAACTCAAAAAAATAGGAGCAATTCACGCAATAATATAGTTTCATAATCAATTTAAAATTTTATAAAATTATTTTAGTCTATTATAAATAGGTAATATCCCGTGCGTTGCACGGGTTTCCGACTAGTTACATATAAAAGTGATGTTGCACAACTTATATATCACAAACTGACTCCTTAAATATTGTGAAATTTATTGTGTTTTCAACTTCAACACTATTGTTGTACAGTACTAACTCATTTCTCGAAGGGAAAGTGAAAGTGAGGGCTATGTGAATGTAAGTGAAACGGCTGCAGTGGCATTTGGATGTAATTACAAAAAAGAGTACAATTTGTCTTGGTAAGGACTACATGTGTGTGATGATGCATGAAGCCAAAAAAATAAAAATAAACTTGAACACGTGAACGGATATCGCGGGATAATCAGATATATGAGTGAAAGTTAAATAGTGTTTACAGGTACTTCAGTTTGGCCAGAATTTTGTTGGAATTTAATTACTAGTCGTTAGGTACTACTTGTTGGCTTCTTCTTTTTTGAAAATACTTGTTGACTTTTATCATATCACATTTCCTTTGGTGTCAATAAAACCGTTATGATGTTACATGACATGTTTTATTTGGATTATCACATAGACAGAGATTCAGAAAATTTAGTACTACCTTGACAAATTGTTTTGCTTTTCTTTGATGTAACAATTTAACACAAAGACATAGATTCAGAAATTTAGTACTACGTTGAGACATTATTTTTCTTTTACTGATGTAACAATTTAACACATAGATATAGATTTAGAAATTTAGTACTACATTGACACATTGTTTTGTTTTTCTTTGATGTAACAATTTAACATATAGACATAGATTTAGAAATTCAGTACTACATTGACACATTGTTCTGCTTTTCCTTATTGTTAGGGTCATATTTTTATATAATTAACATATATATCCTTTATCAAAATGCACTTACTTGTATATAAGTTGATCTAATTAATCAATGAGTAATTAAATTAATTAAATGGGGTCAATCTATAACCCAACACTAATGTAACAATTTAAAACATAGACATAGATTTAGAAGTAAGTTCCAGTTAACTCAACTGGTAAAATCTCTAATAGTTGAATAAGAGATTTGGGATTCAATTCCCGCTTATACAAAAAACTGATCGGTGTCTTAATTTAATGATAAAAAGCTATTATCAGGGGCAAGCGGACACCAAAAATTTTGAATCTCTTAAAAAATATAAATAAATAAAACATAGATTTAGAAATTTAGTATTACATTGACACATTGATTTCGCTTTTCAGACCCAAAAAGAGGGGATTAATGTGTCCAATAAGTACTACTACTTAGGCATTAACTATTGCATCACATGTTGGAGGATTAATGGGTGTGAAAACACAAGAGACATTGAACATTAAACACTTCACATAGTCCCATAAGTCAAAACATTGATATTTGCCGTCCATTGTTTTCTAAATTAAGAGTCTAAGTCCGTTGTTGCTACGGCGGAGACCTTTAATTTTCTACACTTAGCAAAGTCCCACATAGTCCAGGACATTCTCCACGTGTCATATACGTTATTTAGCAATGTCTCATTGTCTCTCACTCTCTTTCTCAAATCTTAATTTTAACTTGAGCTATATTTGGATAATAAAAATATTAATTTAATTGTCTAGAATTGGCCGCTTGCTCAATTTCGAAATCTTAAGTCAAAATAAAACCCCAAATTAAAAGCAAATACTCGTCGCTTAACTAAATAAAGAGGGGTTTTGTGCCTTTTGTGGGGGCTTAGGATAAACAAGGTTTAAGCATAGCCAAAGCGTAGTTTAGGCTAAGTAAAGTTGGGCTTCCCAAAGCTAAAGCTTGTATAGCTTTATCGTGATAATTAAAATAATAACACAAAGGGTGGTATTTAGTGATAGATTTGTTTCATTTGTCCCCATTCAAATGTGTGAGAGATTCTTCTCTTTACCTAAGCTTCTTACTTTTCTTGTTTTTGTATGAAAAAGAACTCTCTCTCTCTCTCTCTCTCTCTCTCTCTCTCTCTCTCTCTCTCTCTCTCTTGGAATATACAAATATTTGACAACTATTTAGGTACCAATTAGGTTGACAATATTGGACATAATAAGATGACTTTGGGGGATATGATGTTGTTGCTTCACAACCCTCTCACGTGGCCCAAGTGTACTCTAAAGTTTCTACCTTAGTCTCATTCACCTACCCTTAAAAACCCTTTTTTTATTGATTTCAAATTTTGAAACATAAACCCTCCCTCCTTTACTCTCTTCCCTCTTTTCCTTGATCATGTGCTTATCACACCCCACACATCACCCATATTCCAAACCTAAATCAATATCATGGTTGAATCATTACCATTTAAATTCAAAAACATCGTATTGCTTTCCTCTCTGGCTTCTATTCTCTCTCTCTTTCTCTCACTTTCACTATCGCTATCCCCATTAAAAACAAATTAAGGTTAAAAGGAAAACAGTGAATAAAAGAAAAGTACTATATAAAACTACCAATTTGCCGTGTTGATTTGGTAGCTTTCTGTCTGTTGCTACAACTTTATTTGGATGGAATACAAGCAATAGGGGATCTTGTCAATTTAGGACTTCTGGGCACAACATGGTATTTTCCTTCATTGACTAGAGGTATGGACTATGGAGTATAATATATGAAAAATTAAAAATTATGGTTCCTCGTTTTTCGCTTCTAGAAATTTCTGTGAAACTTCTAGGAAAAATTTTAGGAAATACCACTTCCAAGACAATATGATGAATTCTTGGCATTTATTACCATGAAATTATTAGGCCCTGTTTTCTGTATAATTGTCAACTAAAATGGCATTATGAAAAATTTAAAATTTTAAAACTTTGATGAGGAAAAGTACAAATTTTCTAAACCCTCTGAGTTTTAAATCTTTTGTGATTTTATACAAGAAACCCATTTCAATATTGGACAAAACTTAGATGGTGTAATTTATATGCTATATATTAAGTTTTGGGATTAAATTCAAAAATATATTTTATTTTATTTTATTATCCTTAAAAATTCATATTATTCGTAATGTATTGGTTAATGCAAACTATACATTTGAATTTAATTAGCAAACCTAATGTACAATATCTAGGGAATATATTCAAAAAATTTCCCTTTTAACTCTTTTCTGAATTAAGAAAACCAACTCTAAATTTTTTTAAAAAATTTTGCAAAAATTAGGTATAATTTTTTAGATGCAATATATTAAATTCTCTAATTAAATTGAAACATATTATTGTATAGATCAATAAAGCACACATAATTTTATTTTTTTAATAATGATTAATTTCAATACAACTAGATATATTTAAAGATACAATTATATGTGAGTTGCAGTTAGCTCATCTGATAAAGTCTTTAATAGTAGAATAAGAGATTTGGGATTTAATATCTGCCCACCTCAAAAATCGATTGATGTCTTGATCTAATGATAAAAAGTTATTATCAGAAACGAACATCATAGGTTGAAACTCTTAAAAAAAAAAAAAAAAAAAAAGATACAATTACATGTTTGAATGTCTTGAATTTAATGGACACCATAATGTACTATACTCAAGGAATTTACTAAAGTTTTACCCTTTGTTTTTTGCATGTGCAGATTTTAAATAGATCAGCCTTAAGGAAACTATCGTACCTGCAGTGACCTAAATTCATAATGATACTTATTTTTTCAGGTTGAAACAGATTGTAACCCAAATGTTACGACAAATCTTAAATCATTTTCACGCACAAAGCTGCTAAGGCCCACTTTTCCACTCTCGTCCTGAGTCCTGGACCAAATGTAACCATATGATTATGTTTTCAGACTTCACTCTTCAGAAATCAGAACCCCATTGCCATTGGAGTTTTCTATAATGTGTCTCCACATGTTCACCTCTATTGGATTTGGATGGTATTTTATGTTTTTTTTTTTTGGTGCCTCATTTCCCTTCTCAAAACGTGAGTGCATATCATCCACTAGAAAAATCTCAAAATAATATCTTCACAAAGAATATTGAAAAACTTCTCAAATTTTCAAACCATATTATAATTATGAAATATGATCTATTTTTCTCATAATATTGCCATTTTCCATAATTATTTTACAATATGTTCATCAAAACCAAAGAAGAAAACTGCGACCAGTATTATCCCTGATTTCAGGTTAACTTAATTTTAGATTGATTTTGAACTCTCTTTTTAATAGAAGGAAGCATTTTCTAAGTATGATAATCGTATATTTTAATTACAATTGGTTTGATGCTTTACTTCAAACTTTGAAATTGTGCTTCAATGGAGAATTTGACTGAGTGGATTGCGTATGAATTGATTACGTATGGGGTTCAAAAACACCTCATTGAAGAAGACTTTTTTGTAGAAAGTGCAAGTAATAACAATAAAAAATGAAAACAAGTAAATAAATATTCTAAGTTATCAACTACCAAGATTAAATTCTAAGCAAATTAGTTGGATTGCAAATAAGTCAAATTAAAGCCTAATTCATCTAACATATATAAGATGTGAGCTCTACTATGAGACTCACACATCATGTGAGAGAAGGAAGGCTTCCTCTTATAGAAGTGAATAAATTATTATGGCGTCTTTCTCTTTGAACCAAGTCTCTTATTTATATTTGAGACTTAAGCGTTTATTGTTAGTTACTTCTTTCAAATATTTATTTCTCGTAGGGGTTAAAGTACACTTGTTGAATTAATAATAAGTGTTTGTAACTTTACCTAATAGCTTTGAAATATTTTTGGTTAACACCATTTTTCTTCATTCTTGGTTTTAAAATCTTTCACAAGAGCTGTTACATCAGTTTTGCACTTGGCAAAACACTCTCAAAAGTCTAAACGATAGAATTAATGAGATATTACTATATGATTAAAGAAAATCTTAAAACACATGATTTAATTCCAACACTTGATGGATTTTGAGTCAAAGAATGCTTTTTATTGGGGGGGGGGAGTTTTGGGCTCAACCACGTATGCAGGTTGGTCAGAGCGAGCTATAGAAGATATGTTACATTGATTTCTAGGTTAAGTTAACAAAAAACAAGATTTTTGTATCACAGTTTGACTTTAATTTTTACTTTAATCAAAATAGGGTCCGGTTAGGGCATACATTAATCATTCATAATAGGAGAAATTATACAGTCTTTTAGTGGACTATGTCACCTGTCCACCATTCAACTAAAAGACTCTCATTTGTTTAAAATTGCTAAATCAGTAATCAATTTCTCTTTAAAAAAAAAAAAATTAACTCAACAATTTTAAACAAGTTTGAATTTTTTAGTGAAATGGTGGACCACGTCACTTATCCACCATGAATACCTTAAAATTTCTTCCATAATAGAAAAAATTTTATGAAAAATTGAAAAAACTGTCAAATCAGTTAATTTTTTTTTTTTACATTTTTTTATAACAAATTTTCTAAAATTATTTACCAACATATACCCTTAAGGCATTCGATAGCAAAACCCATCAAAATATTAGAATTTTCATTGTAATTAAGAGCCTGTTTGGGTAAGGATTTTTCATCACTCAATTTCCGTCACTCAATTTCCATCACTCATCACTCATCACTCATCACTCATCACTCATTACTCATTTTTTCATACTCATTTGGCAACATCACTTTTATTTTCATCACTCAATTTTTTCACACTATTTATGGGTCTCACACCTGTCAGCCAGTACATTTTTTTTTTTTTTTTTGGTACCCAACTCACCGAAGAAAAAAAAAGCCCAAACCGAAAAGCCAACCCAGGAAAAGAAAAAGAAAAAAAAAAAAAAAAAAGAACAACGCCAACCCAGGAAAAATAAAAACCAAACCAAACAGCCAACCCAGGAAAAGAAAAACAAAAAAAAAAAAAAAAAAAAAAAAAAAAGCCAACGCCAACCCAGAAGAAAAAAAAAAAAAAAAAAGTTAAAAGGTGGTCAAAAGTTGCGGCTGTGGGTTCTTCATGTGTGTTTATTTACGGAAATGTCATTGAGTTATGAGTTATGGAAACTGAAAACAACAAATCAGAGAATTGAGTGATGGAAACAGAGTTATGGAAACAGAGTTATCGTTTGGCTAAACAACCTTTTTACTATGGATCTCACCATTTTTGAATTATGAGTTATGAAAACAGAGAATTGAATTATCAAAAAACTCAATCCAAACAGCCTCTAAACGAGTCTGGTTTGTTCAACTTTAACCCTTTTCTCGTTGGAAAAGAAGGGATCTGACGTAGGCCTGTATCCGTTGTGAAAAGGTCGCTAACGTGTTTAGTTGTGAATGGAACCAACGATCATTGCAGATTTGGACTTTGGTGTCGGTACAGCTGAACAACTTTTTTTACCTTTAAGGTACCGTTACAAACACAAATATATATAAGTAATGGTAATTGTTGACCACAGCCTTCATGGATTCTGATCACATCATGCTACTTGCTAGCTAGAGGACCCATTACCTTTGTGGCTGCAACCATGGCCCCGCCATTGAAGAAAAAATGTTTAGTGCTCCGACAACACCTCACTCACCTCTTTTTTTAATTCATAATTCATATTACATTACTTTGGGGTGCCAACTTGCTACCTACTTTGTACTTAATCTCATTTTTCTAGTTAAAGAAAGTTTTCTAGAAGAGCAATTTGTTTATCCAATGAATTAGGGCTAAGCAAATAAGAGAGTTGCGTTTTCAAAATTGTTTTTTTTTTTTTTTTTAGATAGTATCAACTTATGACGTTTATTCTTGATAATAGCTCTTTATTATCAGATTAAAACACAGATCAATTTTTTATGTAGGTGGGAATTGAACCTTAAAACTCTTATTCAACCATCAGAAACTTTACTATTTGATAAATTGCACTTAAAACTAGTTTATATGTTATTATTAGCTATTACTAATGAATAAAAATGTAATTTTAGTTATGAGTCTAAATTGGAACTAATGGTAATGTACTATTTAAGATTTGTTTTTGAAAATGTTGTAAATATAGAATTTTTCAATATTTTATTAGTCTAAAAATCTGTTTGGTGCTTGTTTTCTATTTCTAGCCCCACTTGTCAATCATGATTTACCACCACGACCTACCCAAGCAAATCAAAGACCTACTCACAGTTGAAATTCAGTCAAGAAGATGGAGAGATGGGGTCTGAGATTTGGGTGAATAATGGTAAAAAATTTTCTCAAATATTACAAAAATGTTTTCAAATTATGCGTAAGTAACACCCAAAGTATATATCTAAGAAAAAAGATGTGAAAAAAGGTCTCGGTTGTTTTCAAAAAACTGTTCTCCATAGTGAAAATTAGAACATTTTTCTGAAAACGATTTTCAAAGAATAACTGACCAAACAAATGTAAAATTAGTGGAACCCACACTTGTTGTTTTTCAAAAAAACTGTTTTATTATCTACGTTAGTTGTTATTGAAAATATAACAATTTCAAACTTTTTCTGATAAAAGGGGAGAAAGAGAGATGCGATGCTACAATTTTCTTTCTTACAATAAGTAGAGTTGAGTGTGACAATATCATTCATAGCCTGTTTGAATAAACTATTTCAAAATGTGCGTTTTAAAAACTAGCATTTTTAAAATGTGTGTTTTGAAAACACCATTTTAAGAGTCATGACCAATTGACAAAGGCCAACCTGCTCTCCCAACTTTCAATTCGAAATTATGTGACAAACCAAATGGCTATTATAGTTATAAGCATGTGTTGCATAAGTTGAGCCTAGCAATAAAAAAATAGATGGTCATGTTCCAGTTTGACATGTGGGTGAATTTTATTGTTTAGGACTTTAGGTTAGGTTAGGTATCTAATTGACACTCCACCTCATCAACACTCTCTCTCCTATAACAGGAATAAATTTATTTATTTCTGTCTTCTCCATGATTTTGTAATAGGAATATACAAGTTCATTCCATAAAGGTGAAAGTTAAGTGACAAACAATTCGTATGACCATTACCACATATCTGATTTAATTTCAAGCTATTATAAACTGGTCATTATCGCAGGGAATGCTAATTAATAAACGCAAAATATATATATATTCCCTACTTCCTAGGCAGCTTTGAAAAAATCAATACCACTAAAGGCCATTTGAGTCTTTGATTTTGACACAAATTCTATCCTAGAGTTTATTAGGTTGCAGACTTCTTCAATTCTGTTAATATAATTTTTTCTGTGACATGTTTGAATAAGCTTGTTTTATATGGACTATAAACGTGGAGATTAATTTAAGAATCTTTGTTTAAGTCTGCTTTTATGTTTAAACCAAGATTCTTGTCCCTCAAAAACAAAAAACAAAAAGAGAATAAAGTATAAAAAAACAAAGAGTGATAGAGAAAATCAGAGAGGAATTTTTTTTCTTTTGACAGAATAGTGGAACTTACGTGGCCATCAAATAGAAAAATGCACTACTTTTCTTTTCTTTTCTTTGCTAAGCTAGTTCCAAGTAAAAGTATAGCTTATATTTGAATTTCTCTTTAGGCTAAATCATTTATATGATGGGAATTGACAGCATGATTAGACAAAAAGTAATTGAACATAACATATCTCTTTTCTTTCTTTTTTTTTCTCTCTCTCTCTCTCTCTCAGAAAAGCATAATCACAAAATCTCACATGCTACAAACAGTAAAAATAAGATTAAGCATATGACTACGAGTCCCTCTCTAGTCTCTCTAACAAGAAAGTTACGAGTTTTCTCCTGCATTATTTTGTAGATAAGACGTATCGGATCAATAACTTTACTTGACAGACATGTTTGATAGAATAGGTAGCCTGTCTTTGGAGTTATAGGACATGAATGGGAAGCTCTTTTATTTGTATAGGATCAACATGATTGACATCATTCATCAAAAAAAACATGACTGACATGATGGATCAAGTGTCAATTAGTCTTTCCTGTTAATCTTTCATGAAATATGGGTCGGAATAGGGAAGGATTATACCATTCTACAAATAATGGGGTATCTCATGAGATAGTCTCTTGTCTTGAGACTACCCTCTCGAAACATTTGGAACTCACACATTTTCTGAGAGTTTATAGTTTAGTGGTATTAATGAATCTACTTATCATAAGTTCTCCCATGGAAGAAAACCTAAATTCAAATTGCCCTCCCACTTGTTGTATCTTGTAAGCACACACAAAAAAGAAGATAGGTAGTTTTTTTTTTTTTTTTTTTTTTTTTTTTTTTTTTGAGAAGGAAGATAGGTAGTTTGTTGATCAAAAATTTTATTACATTTTAAAAAAAAAAAAAACTAATATATTGATTATAAAAACCTACTTAAAAACACAAGTGATTTTAATTTAAACAATAAACTATCAATAAAATTTTAATTGAAGCTTATATCAACGCTATGTTTGTTTCGATAAAAAAACTTTTTCTTCATTTTTTTTGTGTTTTGTATGACAAAAAACGCAAGTTAATGGAAAATATTTTCTATGGTCAACAAAAGAATGAGCTCAATCTAGTGAAAAAATGGTTTTTAAATTTTAAAGAGTATAAGATGTTTTAAAAAATGTTACCCACTCAAAAAGCCACTTCAAATAAACTTAACACCATTAAAAAAAATATCTCAAAGTCTTAGCTCTCTCTCTCTCTCTCCAAATTGGTTGTTAGCCAACTATTGATCAAATGTTTACTTTTTCCCAATTGATTTTTTTCTCAAGCCAAGTGCACTGCCACTTAATTTTTCTTGTAAATTTCGAAATTAGGGTTTGTTTTTCAATTTGAGACTCTTAAATATTATAGAAATAGAAGGAAAAAAAAAATCCTCTTTAAGCCCTATTTTTGTGAATCAAAGTTAAAATTCATGATTTTCTATGCAAGCCGAGAAAAAAAAATTCTAGCTCATTTTCAGGATCACAACCAACATAAGAAAATGAGTTATTTTCAATTGAAACAAACACATTGTTAATGATAATTGAATTTCAGAATTATAAGAGAATTTATTATAGGTTTGCATGGATTGCAAACAATTCTAAGTGCATGAAGATTAATTCGAATGGATTGAAAGTAGTTTTTAATTTCATTGGACACTTAGTACAAAATTAAAATAAATTTGAAGTTTAATTTGACTGACATGAAATTATAGTGGATTAACTTTATTATTATTTTTTTTTTAGTATAAACAATTCCCATGACTGAATATGTTATTCAATATTAATAACAAGGTAATTGTTAGTTCAATTCAAAAATGTTATCATATACTATGGCTCTCTCTTGACTACTTGAGTGGCAAATTGAAACAATACTCTTGACTACGTGAAAGGTAATTATTTGTTTATTTAAACTATAAATTAGATTAAAAAAAAAATACAAACACATCTTAAAAACATAAATTTTTATTTTAGCTGAAAATTTAACACAAAATAGGTAACATGATAGCATGAATAAAATGACAAAAAAACGTAACATGATAGCATAAACAGTAGAGGCGTCAACTTTGGGACAAGGGAGTATCTTTGTTTCCGGACATCTGGATTTGGAGGCATTATGTGATGTAAAATGCTCTGCATCTCACTGCAGGCTCAGGCTCCATTGGACTTGTTTTTGTCTGGGACATGTTGTTGGACCAGGCTCCAATCCAAAGCTATGGTCACATTTCATGGGCCATCCTATATTACTACTATTAAAGCCTTCTGCCCTACCGTACTGTTCGTCCTAGTCACCAATATCAAATACAATTAGCAAATTTTAAAAAATAATTTAATTATTAGGAAACGAGAATTTGAACCCTAATTATCTTCTTCATTCGAAATATTATAGAATATCAATTGAGTTGCAAGACTCTTGACGCAATTGATAATTATAGAGGGTTATTCATTATAATTTCCAAATTAAGTTTGGCTTTTGTTCAATAATTTAGAACATTGGATAAAATGCACAATATGCGTCAAAATGACCACATGTTAAGATTGTGTCTCATATGGTGCTCTAGCTTCTAGTACATTGAACAGAAGCATTGTCCTTCTAAATTCTAAGTTGTCAAATAATAATGTATTGAGGGAAAATTTTTCATCAAGAGTTTTATAACTTAATCGATTGGTACTTTCTTGTGTTTACAACATACGCATCCATGACTTCAAATCCCCCCACCCCCACCAAAAAAAATTATAACTTTCAAATATTTTTCTCTTCTTTTGAAAGGTTTTTGGAAGTTTATTAATTATAATTATTTGAGGTCAGCTTGAAAAAAAAATTAGATGAATGAGGAACAATAGTGAATTAGTATTTTGAAGAGCCAACATCAAGTTGAATTCAAAAACCCCAATAGCTAAATTCAATGCATATATAGCACTCGAATTATAACGTCGGAATTCGGCTTTTGAAAACCGAATTTCATTTGAACTAATATGAAATGAAACTTGAATTCAAATTATTATTGTTGTTATTATTACAGCTATTTTTAGGTTGTATAATTGAAAATTCATCGAATATAGAGTTGGAAATGGAAATTTTCACTTGAAGATAGAGATGTCTCTTATTAATGAAAAGATTGGGAAAGTCATTTGAGATTATTTGGTTGTATTTAGAAAGCGATTAATGCATCGGTAAGAAAGAGATAATATTTAAAGTAGATAGAGCAAAAAAAAGATAATGAAAGACAAAAAATTACATCAGCAAAGGTAGTTAAAAATGACATATCAATTAAGTAACATAGACTAGATTTCCTATAGAATAGATTAGGTTGAATTGTGGGCATGAGAGATGGTTTGAAGATCTGCATTGCAAAGAATTTCCAAGCTGTAGAAGTAGAGTTGGATGCTATAGTGGTTAATAGTGGCTGGTGGGGCAATACAGCATGAACACTACTCACTCTCTCTTCATATCCGATTGAAGGTACCTTTTGGGTTTAATTCCAAGGGTGAAGGTTAATCATTGTTTCCAGAAAGCTAACCAGTGTGCAAACAGATTGGCTAAGAATGAGGCAAATAAACAAGAAGATTTTATTAGCTTTGATTGTCCGCCTTTGGACATTGTTATGCTTTTATATTTTGATGCCATTGGCATGTATTTTGAGAGGTTTTACCCAAACTTTATTTCTTTAAATTAATATAATCGTAGTTTACCAAAAAAGAAAAAAAGATTGGAGGAAAATAATAAATGTGGCCAGTCTTGATTAATTTATTAAGAATTCATAGCCAATTTCAAAAAATTTAGTACTAATGTCATTGTTGTTATGTTAAAAGCATTTACTTTCCCATAAAAAAATTATTTACACATATTATTATTCTTATCCGTACCAAATGAGGACATTAAATCCACAAGAACAAATGCATTATCCACGAAATTTTTATAATTTATTAATTAACAACCAAAATCACTTCCTCAAAAAAAAAAAAAAAATCCAAAATCAAGAAAAAATGTTATTATTTTTTCTCTTCTTTAGAATTATTTTGCTATTCCAATAAACACGAATAATTCAAACAAATCTAGCTAATAATACTGGAGGAAAATAAAATTACTTAAACAATGGTATGGAAATTAAATATATATAAAAAATAAAAATAAAAAATTATATTTGTTAACTTCAGCGATTTGCTAAGAACATCACTATTTGTAGAGCTTTTACATGGCTATCATTCATTGGCTTTTAACGGACATATACAAAAAGAAGAGGTGTAACTTGCATTTATAATCTTGCTTGGGCTCCGCTTTATTTAGTTTCACAATATATAAACTTCATTATGTGTTGGGCCTACCCATTCAATTGGGCTCACTTATACTAATCTGAGAAAGGTGGGCGGGACCGGCTGGTTGTGGGTGGGCTGGGCTAGACCTTGTTCTAATAAGTGGGTTGATCGCTTGACCCAATTCACCTGCCCAAAACCAAATGAACCTTGGACCAATTCTTGTTTTGAAGAACCACATTGTCGCCCAAAACAAATCCACCGGTCAAAAGGAGTTTAATAAATTTTTTTTTTTTTTTTTTTCAAATAAGAGATTTGGAGTTAGAACCCGCTTATACT
Source organism: Quercus lobata (assembly GCF_001633185.2). Taxonomy (NCBI): domain Eukaryota; kingdom Viridiplantae; phylum Streptophyta; class Magnoliopsida; order Fagales; family Fagaceae; genus Quercus; species Quercus lobata. The sequence goes on along the minus strand of NC_044909.1, from coordinate 2,645,636 downwards.
AAAAATTAAATAATGTCTTGATTAGACAATAAAAATTAATTATCATAAAGTAAACGTCTTAAATTGAAATCATATTATATTTAAAAATAAGTAAATTACTTTTAAAACCTTAGAGATTTAGGTATGGTTAATTGAAATCTTAAATTTTCAACATGTTTCATTTTCAATGAGTAATATTTTTTCAAAATGTTTCATTTAAAACTCAAAGTTTTTAAAATTATTTTGTTTGAACCGTATAGTTTCATATAGTTATATCCAAACTGTAGGGACACGATTCCTTTGCGGCCCATTAACATTTTTGGGCTCACACACGAAAGATCCCTCACAATATGATTTGTAGAGAGTGGGCTTGAAAAGCTAGCCGCTGGTCAAGGGGCGATGCCTGGTCATGGTTTTTAGAGGAGTTCATTGTAGAAAAAAGGAGTTGGGCTTGAACATTTAAGCCCTAAGGCGTCGCACCCTATGGGATGGGACTCCTCGAAGTTGATCCGAGGACCATTGAGGCTTTATCTCGGTTACCCAACGACGGACTTTCTTCAGTCAGGTCCGGTGTTGTTGAGAGGTTCTCCCCTATTTCTTTTTCGGAGGTGGGATGGGACTCCCCTCTAGATTTACTTACTTTCTTCTTTTATACTAGCTTGCATTCGCTGTCCTTCGTCCACATGTAGGGTCAATCTTTACAAAAACTGACATTTGTCCCATCAATCCAATCCCGGAATTGTTGGGGATGGTTCGATAAAGTTAAAGAGTACGGCTCTGTCAGGGGCAGCTCATTGAATGGCAGTGAGAGCAGCTTTCCCGGATATTCTTTGATTCTCTTTTAAGCTTGGCCCTATACCAGTTTTATCCTTTTTCTTTTGGTGAGGTTTTGGATCTGCCGAGGACTGAGTTGTCCTCGGCTGCACCACAAAAATGTTTGGTACTCTGCATTGTAGAGCTTGGGCCATAGTTCTCCTCGGCTCGGGCCTTTGGACTCTCTAAGGACAAATGGGCTTGGTCCGTGAATTATTGGGCCCCACAATAACCCCTCAAAACCCTTCTATTCGACTTCCGGGTTGGAAATGAGGGTTTTGGCAAACCCGGGCCCTTAATGTGGCTTAATTAGTTCAACCCCGCATTTATGTGAGCGGTTTCCCACCTGTCCAAGAGGTTAGCCGGTTTTCAAGGGATTCCATTTAATCTGCTCGTGATCTACTCCTACCGCTTGGCTGTCCCAGACGCGCCCTTAATAAATCCCCTTTACGAGGCTCATTTATGTCCGGCGGCTCATCTGATAAGGTGGGGAAATGGAACGGACGCCTCTTTTTTCTTCAAATTCTTTTGGAAACTTGAATGCATTTAATACTCTTCGTTTTGCCCTTCCTATAAGAAGGCAAGCAAGAGGCCATCACTTTCATGCAGACTCCTTTCCTTCCTTCTGAGATCTGAAACCCGTAGCCTCCTTTAGCGTCTGCTTAGCCCATTTGTTATACACCATATCAGTATACGCCTACCATAACGAACGATGAAGGAACCATGCCCCTCTTCAAGACACCATGTTCTAATAAAGCTTGAAATGGCTCGATCAGGGCAAGGGTGGCGCAGACTTAAGATCTGTCCCGCCTCTCTTTCAGCCAAAATCCGAAGCAGGGGCTCGTCACGTCGAATTCTCGGCGTGACTGAGTCGAGAACACCCAATATCAGCACCACCCGGCTCCTCACGAGCGTACCTAACATGGCACCAGTGTGTTAGGAGTCAGGGCTGAGGCAGGGGCGAAGTGCTTCTGCTTCTCCCTCTCTTTGCTCACTGGTGCCCTCCTCCGCCTTCCTCTTATAGTCTTCCCAGCACCAGTTCCACCCTGGTGCTGTCCTTCTCCCTCTTTTGCTCCTCTCTTTGTCTCTTCATCTCTTTCCCTCTTCTTCTCCTCCTTCTCTTACTCATGTCCTCCATCTTCTTCATTCATCTCCTCCATCTTCTTCATTGATTTCTTCCTTACTATTTCCTTCTTCTTCATTCTTTTTTTTTTTTTGAAGTGAGTTCTTCTCTTAGTATGAGCAACAATGAGGCAGAGATTGGAGAGACTTTGAAGACAAGTTTAAAAGGCGCTTGACCATTTGCTTATCTGTACTGTGGATGTTAGTGCTGCTTCGGCAGCCCCTCTTTTGTATAGGCTTGTTAAAGCCCTTTTTTGTACATTGTAATAATTTTTCATATTAATAAAAGTTGTTTCTATTTCATTTTGCATGTTTTGTCTCTGTTTTATAAATTTGCAAGCGCCGCTCGGCACAATAATATAACATCTAGATCAATGTCAACTAAGACCAAAAATACTTGATAATAAAAAGATGTCGCCTTAACTCTAATAAAAATGCTTGGCATAATAAGGCCGACCAGTGAAAAGTAATAATTACCCATGCTAGCCGAGGAGAGAACTGAAGGCTTGATGCCGTGTGAGAAATAACCATTTGAAGACATATCACCCACCAGATGAACAGCCCTCTTAGGCCAATGAATACTGGGGCGTTCTAGCACCTTCCTTACACCTTCGTTGGGCCTAACCCTTTAGGGTGTTTAAGCCGTGGATGAAGTGACCTGACCTTTTATCAAGTAGCCCATCTTGCGAAATTCAAACCTTTTCTTATCCGAGTAGTTGGTTTCCCCGTAGGCTTGGGTCCGAGGAACGTACAACGCCTTGGTTCTGTCCAAAACTTGTAGTAATAGGAGTTTTTGTACTTGGTTTCCCCATAGGCTTGAGTCCGAGGACCATACAAGGCCTTGGTTCTGTCCAAAACTTTATGCTCTTTTTACGCACTTGGTCTTTCCTCAGGTATCTCACAAGTTTCTGAGTAGGAGGTTGTCCTCGGCAGCGGTTATTCCCCGGCGTGGGCCGTAGTCCGTGGGCCTCCATGTAGAACGGGCCTGGGACGCGAATTTATTAGGCCCACAGATTTAGAGGCATTTCCGTAGTCTTTGGTCACGCGGTACTTTTTGGCGTCCCAGTATTCGAGGTGCGCCTTCACGAGGCTCCTTTAATATTGCAGATGGCGTGGGAAATCGAGCCGGAGACATTTTGTCCGTAGCGTTCCTTGGGACGTTGCGTGCATTAAATGCCACCACTTTAGCTTTTTGAATAAATAGGAGAGAAAGCTGTCTTACCTTCGCACAAATCCTTCAGTCTCCTCTCCTAGTACATCATGTTTGAGGCGAGGGTTGGGGCAAAGGAACTCTCTCCGCCACAAAGGCGCCGTGTCTTCCTGAGACTCCAGATAGTGGGGTACGGGCAAAGGAGGCATAAATTCAAGAGAATATTCCAGTTCGAGAGAGGGGAAAGGGTGTTTCTCCCTCTTTTAGTCAAAATCCGAAGCAGGTTCTGGTCATGCCAGATTTTTGGTATGTCCGAAGAAGGAATTTCCGCCGTCAACGCCGTCTACCTTATAGCAAGCAAATTTCTGCGGGGGCTTCCCAACTTCCGGCTCCCTGCACCTTTTTTGTAGATGGTGTTAGCCTGAGGTCAGGTTCTTTGGCTGCCTGAGTTATGGGCACGTAGAAGCGTCGAGGAATAGTTTCCTTAGACGACATCTTGGAACAGTAGCCAATCTCTCCTCTGAGCTATCTCCTCGGCATCATCTTCACTCTTTTGTGCTTTTCTTTTGCTTATGCAGTTAACTCTAATGTAAGCTTGTTTCAGCTTTTATTGTACACTGTACTGTTCTTTTGTCTTAATAAAAGATGTGTTTATTTCTTTATACATACTCTTTTTTTTTTGCAACAACCACTTTGGGTCTGAATATTAAGTCTAAGCCTGCCTTTAACAGTATTCTGGGCAGAAGAACACTTTAACACAAACCCTTATTAGTTTAAACTCGCAAATATTATCAAGTATAACAATGGTAATCCTCAATAGATTAAATTCATGGAACTAACCGAGATAGCTGTTGAGCGCTGCGCGATGCACGCTAGACCAATTCCCGAGAACGATAAACTCTAAACAATTCGTCTGAGATGATAGTCGAGTAGCGAAGGACTTTGTGCTTTCGGGTAATATGCTGTACCATAGCGCATCATTCCCTTTGGTACGGGGGATCCGAGGGTAGACCGGAGAGCCCGTGCAATTAAGGGATTGACCCAACTATTAACGAGGAGTTCTTTTCAGATGGATCTTGAGGTTTACGTGCCATAGTACTTGGTTTCCCCATAGGCTTGAGTCCGTGGACCATGCAAGGCCTTGGTTCTGTCCAAAACTTATAAGATTTTCTTTTTACGTACTTGGTTTCCCCATAGGCTTGAGTCCGAGGACCATGCAAGGCCTTGGTTCTGTCCAAAACTTATGATCTTATCTTTTTATGTACTTGGTTTCCCCATAGGCTTGAGTCCGTGGACCATGCAAGGCCTTGGTTCTGTCCAAAACTTATGATCTTTTTACGTACTTGGTTTCCCCATAGGCTTGGGTCCGAGGACCATGCAAGGCCTTGGTTCTGTCCAAAACTTATGATCTTTTTATGTACTTGGTTTCCCCATAGGCTTGGGTCCGAGGACCATGCAAGGCCTTGGTTCTGTCCAAAACTTATGATCTTATCTTTTTATGTACTTGGTTTCCCCATAGGCTTGAGTCCGTGGACCATGCAAGGCCTTGGTTCTGTCCAAAACTTATGATCTTTTTACGTACTTGGTTTCCCCATAGGCTTGAGTCCGAGGACCGTGCAAGGCCTTGGTTCTGTCCAAAACTTATGATCTTTTTACGTACTTGGTTTCCCCATAGGCTTGGGTCCGAGGACCATGCAAGGCCTTGGTTCTGTCCAAAACTTATGATCTTTTTATGTACTTGGTTTCCCCATAGGCTTGGGTCCGAGGACCATGCAAGGCCTTGGTTCTGTCCAAAACTTATGATCTTATCTTTTTATGTACTTGGTTTCCCCATAGGCTTGAGTCCGTGGACTATGCAAGGCCTTGGTTCTGTCCAAAACTTATGATCTTTTTACGTACTTGGTTTCCCCATAGGCTTGGGTCCGAGGACCATGCAAGGCCTTGGTTCTGTCCAAAACTTATGATCTTTTTACGTACTTGGTTTCCCCATAGACTTGGGTCCGAGGACCATGCAAGGCCTTAGTTCTGTCCAAAACTTATGATCTTTTTATGTACTTGGTTTCCCCATAGGCTTGGGTCCGAGGACCATGCAAGGTCTTGGTTCTGTCCAAAAATTATGATCTTATCTTTTTATGTACTTGGTTTCCCCATAGGCTTGAGTTCGTGGACCATGCAAGGCCTTGGTTCTGTCCAAAACTTATGATCTTTTTACGTACTTGGTTTCCCCATAGGCTTGGGTCCGAGGACCATGCAAGGCCTTGGTTCTGTCCAAAACTTATGATCTTATCTTTTTATGTACTTGGTTTCCCCATAGGTTTGAGTCCGTGGACCATGCAAGGCCTTGGTTCTGTCCAAAACTTATGATCTTTTTACGTACTTGGTTTCTCCATAGGCTTGGGTCCAATGACCATGCAAGGCCTTGGTTCTGTCCAAAACTTATGATCTTATCTTTTTATGTACTTGGTTTCCCCATAGGCTTGAGTCCGTGGACCATGCAAGGCCTTGGTTCTGTCCAAATCTTATGATCTTTTTACGTACTTGGTTTCCCCATAGGCTTGGGTCCAAGGACCATGCAAGGCCTTGGTTCTGTCCAAAACTTATGATCTTATCTTTTTATGTACTTGGTTTCCCCATAGGCTTGAGTCCGTGGACCATGCAAGGCCTTGGTTCTGTCCAAAACTTATGATCTTTTTACGTACTTGGTTTCCCCATAGGCTTGAGTCCGAGGACCATGCAAGGCCTTGGTTCTGTCCAAAACTTATGATCTTTTTATGTACTTGGTTTCCCCATAGGCTTGGGTCCGAGGACCATGCAAGGCCTTGGTTCTGTCCAAAACTTGTAAAATTTCTTTTATTCGGTTTACTTTTCGACCAGAAGCCCCTATACCAGGGCGGGGAAAGTTGGCTTGAGGCCGGAAGCCCCTAGAGATGCCCGTGCCCTTGGCACTATAAGGCGTAGCCCCTAGCAGAAACTTATGCCAGAGCAACAACTGTATGTCGCCGGAGTCGGAGGAGGCCCCAGGAATTTCTGCTTGCTAGAGAGCTGACTCCACCGCCACCTGCGCCAACGCGCAAGCCCTCCCACAAACAGCGCCAATTGTAGGGACACGATTCCTTTGCGGCCCATTAACATTTTTGGGCTCACACACGAAAGATCTCTCACAATATGATTTATAGAGAGTGGGCTTGAAAAGCTAGCCGCTGGTCAAGGGGTGATGCCCGGTCATGGTTTTTAGAGGAGTTCATTGTAGAAAAAAGGAGTTGGGCTTGAACATTTAAGCCCTAAGGCGTCGCACCCTATGGGATGGGACTCCTCGGAGTTGATCCGAGGACCATTGAGGCTTTATCCCGGTTACCCAACGACGGACTTTCTTCAGTCAGGTCCGGTGTTGTTGAGAGGTTCTCCCCTATGTCGTCTTTCTTTTTCGGAGGTGGGATGGGACTCCCCTCCAGATTTACTTACTTTCTTCTTTTATACTAGCTTGCATTCGCTGTCCTTCGTCCACGTGTAGGGTCAATCTTTACAAAAACTGACATTTGTTCCATCAGTCCAATCCCGGAATTGTTGGGGATGGTTCGATAAAGCTAAAGAGTACAGCTCTGTCAGGGGCAGCTCATTGAATGGCAGTGAGAGCAGCTTTCCCGGATATTCTTTGATTCTCTTTTAAGCTTGGCCCTATACCGGTTTTATCCTTTTTCTTTTGGTGAGGTTTTGGATCTGCCGAGGACTGAGTTGTCCTCGGCTGCACCACAAAAATGTTTGGTGCTCTGCATTGTAGAGCTTGGGCCATAGTTCTCCTCGGCTCGGGCCTTTGGACTCTCTAAGGACAAATGGGCTTGGTCTGTGAATTATTGGGCCCCACACAAACCATATAAATAAAATATTTTGAAAGTTCATAGTTTAAATGAAACATTACTTAAGGTTTAAAAATTAATTTAACCCAAAAAAAAAAAAAAAAAAAAACACTTTTGCCTGGTTGATTGCTAATAAAGCGTTAGCATTCACATCAGTGGTAGTTTCAAGATAATTTTAGTCAAATCTGGTCTAAAAATCACACTTTTACTACTCTAGCTAAGGTACTATTCACAGAGAATTACATCAATCTCAATACTCTTTATCATTTTTTTTTTTAATTATTAATTTTTGAGGAGGGGGCTCTACAAGAATGAAAGAAAGAGAGTGGCAGAGGGAGAGAGAAATTAATATTAAAATTTTTGTAGATGAATAGTGGCTCAATATTTGTATTGAGACAACTATACATAAATTAGTTTGGTGGAGGGTTTATTTAGGCTAATGCAATAGTGATTTTGTGAGTTTAGTTATTTTTTTGGCTAAACATTTGATGCATTAAGATTAATGTGAGTGCTCTTACACATGAAGAAGGCCTTGTATAAGTGGTGGGACTAGAGATACATCATAATCACGTGTTAGCATACTAGCATAGAAAATGCATGACTCACCCTCATACAAAATTTTAACCAATAATCCAAGATAATACTTGATAGGTACTATAAAATTAAAAAAACAAAGTTTCAACTGGTCAACAGAGTGGTAGATTTGTGAATGGGATGGATAGTTTGATCTAACCATCTTTGATTGGGATGTTAAAGGTTTAATCTTATAAAATCCTCTTTAAGTTTATGCTTCATTAAAGGCATAGATTTTCCATATACAATTTGCCCCTTTCATGAAATTTTCTGTGATATAATTCAAATTTTCATGACCTAGTATTACATTATGATTTTTTTGTTAAAAAAATGGGAAAAGTACTGAGATCAAGTAGTTAATTAATCATGGAATATCTGTGCAAAATATTGACAATAATACTACAAATTCCTCAATGAATTAGAGTGGTCATGGAAGATTTTCCTTGATTTTTCTTGTGGAACGTGCTTCCAAAATCTTATATTCATAATTCATTCTAGAACCAAGTAATTTCCAGTGTTTAAACAAATCTACTTGTTTTGCGAGACCCCCCATTGTCTTTAAAATCACACAAATGTTTAGAAGTGATGAAAAATAATGGAAGACTAAAAACATTATTAATCTAAAATTAATAGAATTGCAAATGAAGCAGCAAAGGGAACAACTGACAACAATCTTTAGGTTTGCCAATTTTATTTTTTTTTCGTTTGTTTTAATTTGTAGTGTAGTATGAGGGTTAATATATGCTCCATTCGATAAAAATATATAATACACTTTATTTATGTGTAATGCCCACCAAAAGAAAAAAGAAAAATAATGTATAAGACATAATTCCTCAGGGAAAATTCTATTAGTTCAACATTTCTCCGCACTTTTTCAATTTTGAAATCGTGACAAATGCTCCAATTTGTTCAAGAAAACAGGCAATACCTTGCAATTCGTTACTTTTAAAAAAGGGTAGCCAAAAAAAAAAGGAATTCACTTCCGAGCTCACAACTTAAATAAAAAATTGATAAGAAAAGACATGACACACCAATTCATGCGTGATCCAATGCTTGAGTCAGCAAGCTAAATCTGATAGTAACACTTTTAAGGCACACAAATGGGACAGGTGGACTAAGAGGAATGAGATACTTGTAGGAGACTCCTATATCCTATTGGAGACCCAAAATATAAAAAAGAAAGAACCCCACGAGTGTTGCCTGTCCAAAAACATATATTAATAATGGTAAAAATCATCAAAATGTGGCTTGAGAAATAAGGTATTTGAAGTGAAAAAATGGGATACTATTACTATAAAAGGGCATTGCCGCATTGAAGTGTAGAAGTGTAAAAAGTACTGCTGATTGGTGGGGTGGCTACTTCTGCTACAAGGCAAAAAGGGCTTGACAAAGACATTGCACCAAAGTCCAAAATGTGATAGGCATGATAGGTTTGTAAGGGAATGTAAAATGTCTTGAATAGGAAACTGTGACCTATAAACTTAAACCTTGTATAAGCAAAACCTGAAGTTACCCCATGTCTTAAATTCCTCGCATTACTTCACCTACATGAGAGTGAGGCACCCACTTCTCCTAAATGGGTTGGCTACAATCCCTCATCTCTCCATTGAAGAAGCTGTGGTTTCGCATGCACTCAGCTCAAAGAAAGAGTAAGTCATACTAATTTCCTTTCATTTGAATTCATGCTTATATTTACAAGTCTATTTTCCTCTCCATGGCTTGAAAGTTCAAACCTTCACAGGGTTTCAATGCTGTTCTCATCTATGCATTCATTAGCCATTTGCACGCGCTTCAAACTGCTTCTTTATATACATTAGTTGCCATTGAATTTCCTAGAACACATGAACTACATCTTTCATCTCTCTATCTCTTACTCTCTAATGCACAAAGCACACACAGGTACTAAGCTTTCTGTAGTTTACTTGATCTTTTTGTGAAACATTTACCTGTTTGGTAATGTGGTTTCAAACCATACTTTCTCAAACTACAGTTTGTTTAATCTTCACTTTTTCTTCGTTATAGCCTTTTTAAACAATCCCATTTTTGGATATTTTTCCTACATTTCTTCATTTATTCCCCCCTAGATTTAACATTATTTCGCTTTGGGTTTTCAGGAAGAGGTATATACATTTTGTATGAGGATGTCAAATCCTGCCCCTATGAAGATGTGCATGTCTTATGGTCAATACTAGTGGAGTCAAATACTTCTTTGCCATCAAAAAATGGTGCTCATATGCAACCAGTTGACAGAATATGAGAAAGTTCCAGTTATTTACATTTTCCTTTTCTGTCAAGTCCAGCTATGTACATAAACATATTTGATATTTATGAGGTTTATACTCGTATAAAAGAGTTGTCTTTTCTTTTTTTGTTCTTCTGGGTTTCTTCAATTTCTCTCCTGTCATCTGAGGTACACATTTGTATATTATGGTACTCTCAAGTTTCAATATTTATAGAAACGTTTTATTTGGCTCTTAATTTGAAACAGCCTTTTCTTTTACATATTCTATATACCTAACTCTAATTCTAGATGCATTTGGCAAAAGGGGTAGTTTGTTTCTACTTCTACATGGTTTCTTATTGTTGCTTCGTCTGTTTTCAGTGGTTGTGGTGGCAGTTTGCTTCTTCTTTTAATATATTATAGGAGACTTTCTTGAAGATGACAGGTGAAAACTACAAAAATGGATGGGACAACTAACAAGATTTTCTCATTTAAAAAAATAATTTCATGTCGTATTATGTTAGTGAGTTTTCAACATTTTCATTGCATAAAGTAGAAAGCAATAAAGAACTTTGTGTAATATAGTCCTTAATGAGAAATGTGGATCTCTTGAATATACCCTTCAAATAAACAGAAAGACACTAGACACATAATCTTTAGACAAATATAAAAGACAAATAAAAGACCAAAAAAAAAAAAAGAGGAAATTTAATTTTGTTTTTGTCTACTAAAGTACTACTAAAAAAATTTCGTATGATTAACTAGTTGACAACTCCCAAGTGTTTTCAATGAAAATATCCGGGATTCAATTCCCCTCTTCCCCAATGTAACTATCGAATTATCAAAAAAATGAAAATACGAAATCCTCTCTCAATCAAATTTTGATCTATACTTGAAGAAATATTAGGTCTTGATAATGTTATGAAATCCCTGGCTATAAGAGGGAGAATAGACCATATAATAATGCTATAATGTATGAACTTACAAATTACAATATCCTGTAGCAATAGCATAACATATGAAATTATAAAGATTTAAAAGATATATTTGACCTTAAAAACGTCGGTGATGCTGATGTTGGTCTAGCTACAAGTTTTCAAACTTGTATAAAACCCCACAAGTAATCCCTGCTCGGGCCACTTCTGACGAAAGGAACCGAATATGTTTTTATTGTTTTATGCTTTATGAAAATCCATGCCATTCTCACTCGCTTCAAAATGCTTTGCAAAATGTTCTACTCTTTATGGTCTATTATTGTAAGGACCAGTTTAGCAACTTTTTGGAATCACCAAAGAGTTAGTAACTCACATTTTATTGAAGTGTTTTTCTTTAAACCATTTCTTTGTGCTATAAGCAAATTCAACCTACAAGCCCTCAAAAGTCATTACGTGCCATTCTAGAAACTGTATACTTGGATAACTAAATTTCATATAGTTGATGACAGATTCAATTTTTGACTCTTGGCAATTCCAATCTTTCATTATGTGGTCAAGCTGGGTTAGGTAAAAGTCTGTCATGCTCACAATCTCATGTGCTCATCTTATGGCATAGAGAATTAAACACAGAACTGTATTACTTTGGTGAACCCTATCCTGAACTAGCAGAGAGATCGTTCTTATATTCTAGCATAGCGTATTCTGGTTCCTCCTAGTCCTAAACCTTAACCTGCCACAACCACATGTACACAAATTCTCCAATTTGTCCTACGTCAATAAATTTCGTACTACGAACACCAATCTCAAAGATATGCCGCACTTGTAACTTTTTGTTTTTTTATAGGACCGCTCTCGTAACTTTATATCACTATCAGGCAGATATCATAGCTATATCACAATCAAATTGTCATCCAAGTCTCTAGGAAATTTAAATAAATCAAAGTTAAGACCATAGTTGCTATCAAACTAATCACTAGGAAAATAATAGCTTACAGAAGAGCTTTTGCCACTTAATCATACAAAGCTGGGTTCAAAATAACTTTCAGATGTTCTCAGTAGGGACATATGTGGCAAGTACAAGCAAAACCTGGCAATAATGGCAATCTTCAGGAAGAAGAATCCAAAGGAATTATTTGAGCAGTAATTTTACCTTGCCCTTTCAAAATTCTGCATTTTTATCCAAAGAAAGAAAGATATTAGCAGATGTCCATTGCCCTCTAGATAATTCATAATTTTTGGTCTATATCTATTATGATTATTATTATTAATAAAAACTAATCAGTGCATATCTTAACATTTGGTAACCCAGCAAAATATTTGCAAACAGCTATGCTGTATTAGCTATGGAGTATTATCTTTTAATTTCAAGTGCTAACACAGCATTCCTGATAGCCATATATGGTTTTAATCAGCACAAAGTGATTGAGCTTAATGGGACAAGTATGTCTGGGTGCTGCTATCAATATGTTGTAAATTAAGCTATCAAATAAATAGCAAACATGAAACCTACATAACCATAGAATGACTGAAGTGTTATGGAGTTTGACAAGCAAACATGTGTTAATGTGATAATGTTGTTCACTCAATTTTAAGGAAAATTTAAAGAGGCTGTGGTGAATTACTACAAGGCAGACCTTAATGGCATCATAAGGATGATGTAGAAGCATGTTCAGCCACACTCGGTAGCCAATTTTGAAAGAAGGCATAGGAATCGCTGTCTGCACGTGACAGGGCAGCAAGAGGAGTGACAGTAATCTGAAATAAAATCATGATAACAAGTTAGTGATGGCCCGCATAGAGATTTTAATCGAACAAAATAATGTGGGGGAGATAAAATCACACAAATAAATTTCATAAATCAAATCTACGCACATATCCTTCTTGAACATATTGGTAGTCTGTATCAACCTCCTTATCAATGTAGGGATCCTTTACCTACAACAATTGAAAAGTAGAGTCATCCATTTAAAATTTAAATAGAAAAAAAGTGACATAATCAAGTTTCCTTCATGTTTATAATTACTATGTTACAATCAAGTTTTATTCTCTAATTTGTTACAATTAAGAGTTTCAATCATATTGTACTCAAAAGCATCAGTCATTAGATGAAATGATTATGGATCATCTATTTTACTATAAACAAGGTGTCCAATTTGGGTAGGCTTTTGCTTTCCCAGTACACCCCCTGTGTACCAAGGAAGTTGTTTTCTCCTTCTTGTATTTTTTTTTTTTTTTTTAATTTTTTCAATAAAGTTTTTATTTACCGATCAAAAAAAAAGGTATATTGCTATTATGGCATCCAACATAATCTCATTCACTTCTTTCAAAGAAATCAAATCCTCTGGAATATAATGGATTGGAGGCATCTTAAGGGTTCTATTTCTGAAGTGGCTTCCTCCTTTCTTTGTGGTGCCCCATAACTGTGGTTCGACTCCCACATTCCCACCTCCCCAACTATCTATCTATTAAAAAATATAAATATATAAATAATTTGCTAAACAAAATCTATCGAAACGGAATCAAATGTGAAATAACACAATTCAACACCAATTAAAGAAAAAACATAAGCTGCTTATAAGTTTTTGTCATCCTTTATAAAGCAGGTAAGAAGATATAATTTAGAAAGTCGGAAGGCCTCAGGGGATGGAGGAATTTGGGCAGGATCTATTAGCAGCAAATTCCGTATAAGATCCACTTTAAGAACTGCTCTGGAACATAGAATATGAATTTAAGATCATTTAAGCTTAAACAAATTTTAAAAGCAGTAACCCTCATTAAAAAAACTTGGTTACAAACTCAATTGTTTACTAAAAGTTTCCAATTTTAGACTGTAAAAATTATATTTTAAATTATTTACAAATCATATATTTTTACAACATTGACATCTAAGAACCCAAGGAGAAAATTTTGTGTATATCATGCATAATTATTTATTGTTCACAAAACCTCTACAAAATAGAACCTTGAGCACTGTTGTCTATAGGGTTAAATTGGAAGCTAAGAACTTTAGACTTAAAAGAGTCCTTTAACACCCCAAAAACATACACATTAAAACTATCACATAACTATATTAAACAAAGGCTAAACTTAACACTGCAATTTATAAGACTTGAAATTCCTTGGCTAATTTCCAGCCAACTCTACTCCCCCTCCCCACCCCCCAATCCAAACGGACCATAACAATTACAGCATAACCGTCAAATTTTGCTTAAAAGTTAACACCCTTAAGGATGAGGAAGACTCATGATTTTCTCCAAAGTCTAAGTTCAACATGTGAACTTAACATAGCCAAAATTAAATGAAAAATTCAAATTATTTAAAATAATCAATGTAAGATCCTGATCAATTCATTTAGGGAAAGTGGTACTTACTAGAAGGGTCCAATTAAGCCATCCATTTTTGAAAACATTTTCTTGAAAATTGAAAAAGCTGTTAATACTTTTTCAATTCTTGAAAAAAAAATCCAAAAATGAAAATTATTGTGGGCACACATTAGCAAAATCCTTACTAGAAATATCCAGATGAAGTCAACCTTTGCAGGTCTATAAGGCTCAGTCTATTGAGGTAGGCTATGTTGGTGAAATAGGTAACCATCTTGATTAATTTTTGTTTTAAGTAAAATAGGTTCGGATATTGAGGCTAAATTGAGATTAATTTATTATAGCATGGGTTGCTTGTCTTTTGTACTTTGAATTTGGTTCAGGATGTTAATAACGAAGTGATTCTGAGCAACATGGAAATGGGAAAAGCTATACATGTTTGCCTTCAAGCAGTAAATGGCAAGCACATGCAAATGCAAAAGAGCTCAGTGAATATTGTGACTATCAGAGTATTATCAACTTAGAAAAATAATTAAACAATAAGTCACAACATAAAGAGCGATGGATAAAGTGAGGGACATACTTCCCTCTTGAACAAAAGATTGTCAGGCAATGTAGCTGACGTTTCAGTTTCTGCTGATGCTTCTGAGTTAGCCTCCATGGTCATAGTTGATAACATTTTTCCTCCTTGCATGTCAGAAGTAACTTGCTTCCATCCCATTCTATATATACTTTTACCCTGCTTAGTCAGCCTGTACCCCTTTTTGAGGCACGTGAGACAAACATTACAACCACACATTACATAACTGAGATAATAGCATTCTTATCATGAAACAAGAAATTGCAGTTGAATCAGTTCCAAATTGATCACACAAAGCCAAATGACTTAACCACAAGCATATCTTCAAGCCAAATGACTTAACCATGAGCATAAATTCATTTAGAAGTTGCATCAGGAAATTAAAAGTAGGGTGATCACCTTATGAAGAATTTCAACTCATTTAAAATAATCAGACTGACTGAAGACATTCCAGGAGAGTGAATAATAAGATTACTCTTTTCTTCAACATTCTTGATATGCTACTATCTTGCATAATGTAAAAACTGACCTATAAGAAGGACAATGGCAATGAAAATGTTCTCCTAAACTTATCATTCAATAGTGAAACCTTCAAAAGTAGTTTGAGTTTACCTTATTATTCAACAGTGAAACCTTCAAAAATTCTCTTAAAATTTTTTTTTTTTTGGATAAGTAAAAGTTCTCTTAAACTTATCATTCAATAGTGAAACTTTCAAAAGTAGTTTTGGGTTTACCTTATTATTAGCAACATCTGTTGGCAGATCTATGTTCAAAAAACATTTTTGAGGATAAGCCTGATTCCTGATCTCAGCCAGAATTGCACTTATGATTGGTAAACAAGCCTCAGCAGCAAGCGTATAGTCATCTACGCTACTCTTACCTCCAACCCTGAAAATCAAGAACGCAAATAACTTGTAGGAGAAAAGGAACCTTATTATGATGGCAAGATAGATTTAAGGATGAAATGTAAAATAGCTGAAACATAACATGACATTGTTGTCACATTCATTTTAATTTGCCTCAACCACGGTAATATGCTATGACAAATTGTATAAAAATTTGACTTTGAACAAAATCTATATTATATGTGTTGCCATACATATATGTTAACATACCATTCATATGATATAGAGACAGAAGGTAAATCATTGAAAAAGGCCTCTCGAGCACCTGCTACTGTGCCAGAGTAAATGCTGCAATTCCAAACCAATCAAAAAAGAAATGAACATTAGCTGCCCAAAGAAAGAAAATTACAATGTAGTAAAAGAACTCCAGCAGGGATACTAACAATGTAAACAAGAAAGTGTCCCATAATGGGTGTACTAGTGATCTCATATTCTCATGAGACTAAAATCACTAAATTTCCTTAAATCAGTTTAGAAGGACATGTTTCCTTGTGATTTTTTTTATTCCCAAGGGGATTGATGGCACAGACACACACTGTTTGAAAGAACCTTTTTTTTTTTTTAACGTTCAGAAGTCATTGTTTGTAAGAACCTTGAAATAACAGTATGTGGTTCTAACAATTTTTTTTTTGATAAGTAAGTATGTAGTTCTAACAATATAAACCAACTTCTGTCACAAATCCTTTAAAAGTCCAAAGCAGAAAATATTAAGAAAAAGAAGGGGCTGATTTTATTTTTAGATCCTTTTAGTTTCACTTTTTGGCCCTTTAAAGTAAGTGGAAGCTTCTTGTCCCCTCCTTTTCTTTCAATTTCTCTTCTTGACAAGGTATCCATTTTGAACAATAGAAAGGGGCATTAACACAGTCAGAATTTTGAAGAGAAGGCACAAAGGAAGACTAACATGTGATAACCACAGTTGCTACCCATGTTGATGCCACTAACTACCTGCATGCAGAAATGGGAAAAATATTAGCAAAAATTTCAAAGATCAAACAACTTTAATAACTACAACTTCTAGTCAAATGCAACCTGCTCAAGTGATTGCACAAGACATTTGTTCAACTCAGAAGAGTTAGACAACAAAATGAAGTCAAATAAACTTTAAAGCAAAATAGCTGAATTGAGAGCAGTAATTGCAGTGTCATTACAAGTCATAACGGCTCCATATTGAGGTGTTCACGAAATTAGAGAGAGAGGCCCACTATACAAAGAAATTAGCCAAATGGAAACTTTTTCTTTTATTGGTAAGCTGCACATGCAGGCCCAATGGTTTTTAAACCAACGACCTCACCCTCCACCTAACACTTACAAGGGGAGGAGGTGCCAATTGAGTTAGAGCTCATTGGCATTCAAAGAATTAGCCAGATGGAACATCACAATACAATTTAACAGTATCAGTTAGTCCTCTCTAGCAGTGCAACCAATGAAACTTCCATAACCATGCATTATAACCAGAGATCTACCAGATCAGCAATTGAAGGAAAGAGTGCTTTGGAAATTCCCAAAGAAGTACAGTCAGCTGGAGTTCCTGCAAATCATATGCAAAACTTCAATCTTGTATTAAAAAATAAAAATAAAAATAAATACCAGGAACTATCAGAGGAACGCAGTAATAATATAAATTGAAGATATTAATTAATGATTAGCACTGTGAAGGGGTGGATCATCCTTCAGATATCAAAATTGCATCTAAATAGAAAATGTATGGCTACACTCTAAGGATGTATATGGTTATTAACTGAAACATACTTAAAAAGCACAAGGATCTCCACAAGTTTGGTCATTTTTTAGAAAATTGCTTTTAAGTGTGTCACACCCTACTAATCAATTAAAAAATGGGTATCAACAGGAGCGAACTCATAAGCACACTTCTCTAGCCTCTAAGCATACGGCGGTCATTACAGTAAAACCAAAGTTGTTTTATATATACACACACACATTGTGTTGTGTGTATTCCTTAATTCACTCCTACCTTCATTATGAGTTACAACAACCTGAATTTCCCTTTTTCTCTTGCTATAAACATAAGAAGATTTTTAAAAGAACGAAAAGAAAAAAAATATAGTGTTAGGAAGACCTCAGTAAGCTCCTATTTAGAGAATTTCAACAAATATCTTAACGACTACAAAGAAATACTTTCCAGCTTACACATATGATCACATAGCTGTACTCCATTACAGCAATATTATATCACAAAATTACTACTCTATATAAAGAGTCATAATATCCAATATGTTCTTCTAAATACTGTATGGAGAATGCAGACTCCACTAGCTATAAAGAGAATTAATAAAAGCTCAAACTTCAAAATTCTGGAAGCTGTAAATGAATTTGAATTAACAAAAAGTACCACATACCAGAAGCTGCAAAGGCTGTTGCTCCATCAATATGTACTTGTTTCACAGTAAGCGGGTGGCGCCAAGTAATACAATGACTAACAGCTGACTTTTCCCTGAAAATAGCAAAATAAGGCCGTAAGACACCACGCATAACTCTATATCGACGACCGATATCATGCAAATGGACTTTGATATCGATAGATAACAAATTTCAGCTATTTGCCATCAAAAAACAGATATGCATCTGTATGAGAAATTTAAATCAAGTCATCAATGAGCTATAGCTCAACCAATACTTCCTCCTCGCATAATAATGGGATGAGTGTGAGGTTGCGGGGGTACAAGACTGCCCGACTAACTTAACCAATCATAAAAATGATACTCAAATCAACATGTACTACCTCATCCTATTATAATGAGGTGGCGGGTGACGTCCGCGGATTCAAGACCCATTGGGTGTGTGTAACTTACCAATTTTTAAAATTTTAAAAATAAAAAAAAAAAATTTAAAAAGATATTCAAATGAAGTGAAAACCATGAAAACTACAAACAAATAGCTTAGCAGCCATGATTAAAAGAAATTAAAAGTCATACTCGTACCCACTGCACAAGGCTCTCACTTTGTGAATTCCGTGATAAATGATTGGTAGACTTCTTTGCCATAATCAAAACCATTAAATCATATAATAAAAACCGCTTTCACATTAACTTTTTTTTTTTTTTTCTTTTTAAAAGTTATTTTCGCCATGATCTCAAGTCTCTCGTGTCAGTTTTTTTAAGAAGTTAAAAATACTTAGGTATTCTCAACCACAAAAATAACACCATGCTACTGTAATACACAAAGACTTGCACATCAAAACTCCGATCTAAAGTGAACAGAATTAAATTACACAGGGACGTTTACAAAATAGCAAAACCGGACACACAGGCCTCGTTAATTACAACATTTACCATAGTTTACCAAGTACATATTATTTTTTTTCTAATTAAAAAATTAATATGACCGTTGAAAATCAAATCAAAACCAGAATTAAAGTAATCAAAGTGCACAGACAAAAATATATATACACAATAACCAAACAGTCTCAGACACACATATATAGACACATACAAAGAGAAAAAGAGAGAGAGAGAGAGATTAATGGTTATAGTAAACGCACGAATCAGGAGCGCAGACTTGGACATTGTAGTGTTGCGTGGAGACGAGGGCTCGAACCAGAGCTCGAAGTCCCGGCGCGTCGATGCCATCGTCGTTCGTAACAAGGATCGTTGGTCGGTTTTCCATTTTTTTTTTTTTTTTTTGTTAGAGAAATGATAACTGATTGCGATCAATTTGAATTGAATTGGTTTCAGAGAGAGGTTTAAACTTTAAAGCTTGATTAGAGGTTTAGGAGTATTATTTATAGGTGCACTGAACAGTAAGAATAGTAAATACTAAATACTGAGTAGGGGTACGCTGGGCTTGGAACCAATGGGCGCGTTTTGCGTACGCAGACCACTCTTCGTTTATTGTTTTATTTGTGGAAAACTCTATAAAGTAGTTTTTTTGCCATTTTAAAAGTTTTATTTTATTTGTAGGGTCTCACACTCTCCCCCTATTTCTATACACCCTTCCCTAATCATTAATTTTTGGATTAATTCAAGGCGGCCAGCGAATTTAGTAACGATAAAGTGATAAAGCGTAAAATTCATGTTAGATTGTTACATCACTATTTTATTTAAAATTTAATAAATCCTATCATATCTAATAATATTTTAATAAACTCTTAATTTGGTTGGATTTATATATGAATATTAGAATTGATTGAATATAGTTATACTTATTCTTAAATATGTGATAAAATGATGTGTCATGTTGGATTATAGGGATAGAACATGAAATTTACACCACATATTTACTGAATTTAATCTCTATTCTAAAGAAGACTTATACGAAGGTTGAAGTTTTTTTTTTTTTTTAGTATTAGATTCACTGTACATAAAAAAAAAAAAAAAAATCTTATATTATATGCTCATTGATGAGTGATAATGCTGAGATGATGAGTAAAAATTCTTATATTATGCTTGCTGATGAGTGATGATATTGACCAAAACATCTTTGATATATATATTTTATGGAAAGATTGAGAACTTTTATTATAACGAGAAAAAATTCAGTTCATCTTAAGTCACACCCGACTCAATCAATGAAGGATTTTCCACTATCTAAATTAAAAAATTATCCAAAACATTTACATTCTTGGCATATTGTGCCAGGATACCTCTTTGATATTTAAGTTAATGTGCCAGGATACCTTTTTGATATTTAAGTTAATAAACATAGAATTTTGTGATAACAAATACAAATTTTTTTTGGCAAGGTCTTCCAAGTTCTCAAGTTTTCGAGAATGGTCATATATGTAATTATGTATTGGTTAACTTTGTGCCAATGCATTGGACACAAACGGTGTCCTAAGGCTTTCAAAGATTTAACCCTGTGGTGTTCCGAGATTTACACCTTTTTTGGTTTAGAAAATTAGCCTAATAACATATGTAATCAAAATCTGATAACATATGATGAGATTTTTCCAACGAACTTAATCAACTATATTTTTTTCGTGAGTTTTAATTAACTCAACTAATAAAGTTTTTTATAATTGAATAAGAGATGTGAGATTCAATTCACGTCTACATCAAAAAATTGATTGGTGTCTTGGTTCAATAATAAAAACACCATAAGGAAAAATCTCTTAAAAAAAATAAAACTACGTTTTTTTTTCAAAACAAACCAAAGACAAGAAAAAGAAAAAGCAAAATGTAGATGATTTATACCATTTCAAAACTTTTATTTAAGTATATACCTTTGGTGACAATGACGGATATGCTTTTTGGAGGTATTATAAAGTGGTACAATTTGTGCAATATAAAGTGGTACAATTTATGTCATAACTCGTCCACGTAGGAAGTTATAAGTGGTATAAAATGATGATAGATTTATATAGAGACATTCTTCTACCATTTACAACTCACGACATACACGAATTATAGCACAAATTAGTCACTTTATGTGGCACAAATTATACCACTTTAACTCTTTTTAGGAAATTGCAATACACAGTACACGCATGCATTATTCGTGTTGCAGGGCATATACCATGTCCTGATTGGCATCTCGTCCGGAATATTAATGGCACTTTATGCAGTTTTGCCGACACACGCGCTCTTTGCCTAGGAGAAAGTGCTAAGAATTTCATTCTTGGGCTAGTGGTGCTGGTTTTTTGTTTGTGGGCTAAATAGGGTCCATTAATCAAACAAGTAACAAACAAGACACGGGCTGGGCTAGTTCTGGTTTATATATGGAGAATTACTTGGTATAGTTGGGCCCATATGTGAGTCTGAATATTCCTACAAGCTGTACCTTGAGCTTTTGGGTTCATATTCTCACTCAAAAAGGGCCCAAAAAAGAAAGGAGCTTGGACTCGGCTGCTCAAAAATCAGGGCTACGCTCACTCCTCCTCATATTGTGTCCCTGCCTTTTGTTAACTTTTTTTTTTTTTTGGCATATTATAAGCTGTATTTTTTCTTTTAACACAAAACTTAACTACAATTCTTTATGGGTTATATCTTTCGTTTATCAATTAAATTCAACTATTTGATTACATTGGTCAAAGAGTCGTGTGATTGAATTTGAAGATAACATTGTCTATGTTATATTACTAATGCTATCACATTGTTGAATTTGTTGAGAAACTTAAATATACATAAGAACAAAAAGTGTTTCAGTTTAGATCAAGAGAAAGAATTCATTAAGATTTAAATAGACTAGCTTTTGGTATATCAACATTTAAATACTCAGACATTGGTGTTTGACTGTTTGGATTGCACTCAAAATTAAAATTCTAATTAATTTCACTTGAGTGAGAGTCAAGTGAGCGACTTGCAAAGTCTCTGACTATTTTATTGTTTTGCTCAAGCGGTCTTGAACTTTGCTTGAGCAAACATGGTACTCTTCAAACTCTTTCAATAACATTTTGACAGAATTTCTTACTCATAACCCTAGCCTGAAATTGGTTGAAATTCTTCTTCTTCTTTTTATAAATAATTCCAGCTTTTATTAAGAAAAAAAGATCTGACCTACAAGCCTCTTGGATAGGAGCAGGCAAAACATGCATATCACAACAAAAATGAAATGTAACAATAGTATAGCTAATTTGGATAGTAGTCTAAACCCAACAGAAATCACTTAACAAAGGAAATACTAAGTTCAACAATATTACTAAAAGTGATGTTTACAAAGACTAAGTTTAACCTACAAATACGTTGAAATGCAACCCTTGATTTTTTGTCACATGAAATATGCATTCCAACCTGAGAGTTAACAAATTGGGAATGCAAAATGTTAATGAAGTATTTTATCTCTGAACACTTCAGTAAAGATATGTCAAGAGATTCCAGATGCACCGACAAGGCGACAACCTTGACCGTTGTTGATAAACTAAACTAATAATATATATATATATATATATATATATATATATATATTTGATATTCTTTTATTCACGTAAACCTTTAACTCTTAACTTAGTCTAGGTGCTGCATATATAAATATATATACATACATATATATATATATATATATATATTTTTTAATTCTTTTAGTCAAGTTTGTCTGTTATTTATTTTGAGATTTCCTAGGTTGATGATTGTCATTACTCATTATTATAATATAGCCTTGAAGATATATATTGGATGTCACGTGGAACTTATCCCTATCATCCTCTCCAATCTTCCATTTTTTTCTAGATTTTAAGGGCTTTTGTGTTGCATTCACAAAAAAAAAAAGGGCTTCTGTGTGTTCGTCTTTTTATAGATCTTCTTGATCGTGATGGTCTTGAGATAATGGAAACTGTTCATGTCTTCATGATCAAGACTGCAATCCTATGAAGCAGAGCAGTAGGTGGAATTGTGTAAAAAGCCACAATAAAATAAAATTTATATTAGGCCATTTATTTTTAAATTAGAATTTGAGTGAAAGATGATACAAAATCAATCCCTCCTATTAAATTCTTTAATTCCCTTATATTTTTAATTAAATATAAAACATATGACATTTTTATTTATATGTGGTTTATATATAAAGCCATTAGATTTATGGATTTAAATGGTAGGGGATTATTTTCCAAAAAAATAGAACATGAAGGAAAGGTGTCACTTATCTTTTAATGAATTATTTTTCTCTGTAAATAGGGTGAAGTGGGAGGTAGGGTTCCAAGTTCCAACCTCTAATACCACCTGACAATACCAAGGGTATCACTGTCACTGACACAATAACTTGAACACAAAGAACTGTAAAGATATATGGTTTATATATATATATATATAATTAAATCATTATTATTAGTAATATCTATCTTCGTCAACAAATATAACAATATTATATTATTACAATCCAAATCCAATCCATTACTTGCAAAGTCGCCCAAAATATATATATATATATATATAGGGTGAATCTTTAACATAGAAACTACCTCTAGCCTTTTAGATATTTTCAAGAGTTTTATGTGCAATTTTTTACTTTCAAAAGTTCGGAGTTCAAGTTTCCAAGTAAATTAACATAAGGTTAGGCTTATGTCAAAAATTAGATATGCTAAATCAATATGAATTTTTATGCACATACAAGCAGATTGTCAAGACATTTTCAACTAGAGTAGTTGCAAGAAAAAGTGAGGGATCAAAAAAATTCAACAGTGCTTCATGACAGAATCATTACAAAATGTCTAAAACAGTGAAAAGCTTTGAATGAGTGGAAAGAAATTACGTGCAATAAAAGTTTGAATGGCACCAAATTCTACGAGTCAAATGAGTTTGATATGATGAGATAAACAGTTCCAGAATTCATTTTTCGTGCGTGTTATAATTGGATTTTGGTTCATGTCTTAGTCTTCAACACCAAAGAGACCGACCATATATGTGTGGATCCAGCTAGACTAAAAAAAGCACTCCTCAACCAAACCATATAGATTTATGTGAATCAGAAGCATATACCAAACGAAAGGTAGTCCTTGATGAATAGCCTGTTGGAAGATATTCTTATAAAGAAACATTATCTGATGAGCAAAATTTGGGACCTCAAAGAGATAGGGCAATAGTTTTTGAGTGGATGTCCTCAATTAATGGGTGGACATGTGTTCTTTATTTGTTTCTTTTTACAGCTTGCCTTGCACCAAGTTTGATTGTGTTTTTATTTTATTTTTATTTTTTTTGGGAAAGTGACTATGTTATATATATTTGTTAGAATAATTAACATTTCCTAAGATTATCAACGACAACAAAAATTAACATTTGGTGTCACTTAAACATTGTCAACGTCAAGAACTTTATAACTAGATTGACATTTTCGAATGTTTTTAATGCCAATGTCCAATGTTAAAATCTCATCCTCTAATCTAAATATCAAATTGAGTGGTGATAGCTATAATGTTATACGTGTGTATGAAATGAGAAGGTATTTGGTATCAAATGATACCATATCAGCCATATCAACAGTACCAAAATTCAATATATATGAGATGTGTCAGCCAAAAATAACTACCTTACTAACAAATGAAAGACAAAATGACATGATCTTATTTGATACAAAATACTTTTTCATATAAAACACATAATACCACGTTATTTGAAATCATGTTTTAAAAACATGGTTTCACTGTTTTATAATTATAATGAGATAGTATTTTTAAAATATGATATCATAAAAAGTGCGTACAAAACAGTGCAATTAGAAATATATAACAATATAAACTAGCACACCGACACAGTCACACATAAGTGGAGTAATTCTTAGATAAACCCGAAGTATTACTTTGAGCTCTCACAAAGTAAGTGAACCTCACACATGGGTACCACCATCGAGCCCACACCTTTTGTAAGAGTCCGGAGCACTAGTACGCGTCTACCTAAGTTTTGTGTCTAGTGTCCGCCACCTAACAACAACCAGCATTTGACATGGGAGTACGGCTAGAAGTAATTTCCATTCATGTAACCTAACTTCCGTACATGCTGATGCGGCCAAGCGCTATGTTGAAGTCAACTAATGTTCAACATACTATCGATCCCTTGGTCGACATTTAAAGAAGATCAATAATTCAACGTAATTTCCTATAAAAAAAAAATAATAATAATAATAATTCAACGTAATAGACACGTCGGTCTTTGTTTGGCTATCATTTTTTTGTTGACTGAACCTTTTTTTCTTTTTTCTTTTTTGATTAGTGATTTAGGCAATGACAACGTATTAGTTATTATTAATTTATTATATGAAAGTATTAGATCGTTCATTTTGAACTGTTATTAGCCCCCATCAGTCGTGTATAATACTATAATTATTTTAAATATGATGTTCTGTGTATGGGGTTCGTAACATAGGTGTAATCTGATTTTTAGTTTTTACACGCATAGATAGTTTTTTTAATAATTTTTTTTTTTTTGTAAAATAAAAAGAGACAGAGATGATGCAAATTAATTAGGTCAATGCTAATTATCAAGATGTCGAA
Organism: Quercus lobata; assembly: GCF_001633185.2. Classification (NCBI taxonomy): domain Eukaryota; kingdom Viridiplantae; phylum Streptophyta; class Magnoliopsida; order Fagales; family Fagaceae; genus Quercus; species Quercus lobata. The sequence goes on along the minus strand of NC_044909.1, from coordinate 2,620,310 downwards.
ACTACAAGAAACGTACTACCTTATTTATAGGCCTCCTTAAAAATGGTTTTATTTTATTTTATTTTTATAGTCATAATGGAGATGGAAAATTTGATCAAACAGTTGAAAATAATAAAAAGTGTCATACTATTAATAGGCTTGACTCTTTAAAAATACTTAATTTAGAGGTTGTGGGAGGGCCAAGGACCAAGGTACCCTATCCGAAGATAAATTTGCCAACCCAAGCAAATAAACGCAATCAGGCCCCGAAAATCACACTTACCCAAGGAGGACGAAGAGAGCAAATGACAACTAGCACCTCGAAAAGCTGAGGATAAGAGAGTAGATGACAAACGAAAGAGTACAAGACATACAGAGGTAAAGGAAGAAAGTTTCCTAAAGAAGACATCTCCACATCTACATTCAATACTCTGCACCAACTTAGCTGACTGCATTAATAGAGAAATGACATATGAACAGTGACTTCACAGCTCATAGTTCTTTCTCCCACCTCCAAAAGGATCCTGATGGGACAACCATCCAAATTGTTCCCTTGAGATGTACAGATGGAGGGCTGAGATGCAATGGAATGGATTATATAAGGAAAAAAAAAAGGGATGTACACTTTCCAAGAAAAAAGACATAAAGAGAGAGAGCAAAGGATCACTTTGAAAAATATATCACCCTTGCTTATTAATGAGAGATCTATCCTCAGACTCGCTTGAAGAAGAGTTTATACTGAATTGTCGTTCTTTTCATTCATATTAGTCATTTTGGTTCTATCGGTCCTAGGCTTGTAATTTTCTTAGCATTGCAATTGACTCAGAAACTCACTCTCTTAAATGTTCATTGTATTGGGCTTGGCTTGAAGGAATGAGAACCATTATTTTAAGTGGACTGGGTTTTTCTTTTTAAGTCCTTACAGTGGTAATAATCAGTGTCTATCAATATTGAAAGATACCTAGATAAGGCTCGGATTTTATCAAAGTATTGAATATTTAAGTTTGACTTAATAATGAAAATAAAATGTTCAGGCTCAACCCACGCTATTTATGAACACAGCCCTCTGCCTAGAGTTAACTACTTGTCTAGAGAGGGAAAGTACTGTCGGCCCACGGACAGGCCGAGGGGCTAAGCCTGGACCCAACTAGGTCTAAACCAAGATTACAATTTACAACTATTAGACTGACAACCTTGTGAGTTGTGACACCTAACTATACTCAAGGCCTTTATCCCCTGTTGGATTTTTCCCACAACGTTATTTTTCATTTTAGAATAATTAAAATAATAAGTAAAAATTCGTACAGCCTACTGTAGGCTTGTTATATTATATATTGTGAATTGTTGAAATATTTTATCATTTTTAAACCACAAAACAAGCTAATTTTTTATTGATGATCGAAAGAAAAAAGGGATGGGAAACTAAACCAAAAATGCTTAAGCTAATTAGAGTGTTCTTTAGTTTTTTCCATACTAAAAGATGAGGTAATTTTGTAACTTATAATTTAGTAGATATGCTAGAGGATATTCTATCTCATATTAATACTGTAATCTTATTTGATTTGACTCTCTTTTCTTAATAATATTTACAGCGTTCTAAAAAAAAAAAAAGTTAATTTTGTAACTTATAATTTAGTAGACATGCTAGATGATATTCTGTCTCATCTTAATGTTTTAATCTTATTTGATTTGACTATTTTTTCTTAATAATATTTACGGTGGTCTAAAAAAAAAAGTAATTTTGTAACTTATAATCGAGTAAACATGCTAAAGGATATTCTATTTCATCTTAATGCAGTAATCTTATCCAATTTAACTATCTTTTCTTAATAATATTTACAGTGTTTTCAAAAAAAAATGTGTGTTTTTAAGGTGAACTTGGGAACAACCTAATTAAGGAAAACCATAATTCCCATTTATGTCACAAACCACATATAATATTGTAAAAGATATTATTAAGTATTGGATGGTCCATGTCATGCTACATGCTTTGCAGGCCACGAGAGAGAGAGACTATGTTTGGTTTTACATACAGCTCGTGAATACTGATGAGATAGAAAGTAAGAGGAAAAAAGAGTGAGAGGATGAGGGTGTTTTGTCAGGTTTTGTCTTTGGGGTCACTTTCTAGTCCCTAACACTTGTGAAAATCTTTGCCGAGTTGTCTCTGAGTAGTTGGCAATTAAGAACTTCTAGACCTTGTCCTATTGATGGACTCTTCAAGGTCCTCTACTCTTGGTCTTACATATTACTCTTCTTCAATCTACCATCACACATAAAAATAAAAATAAAAAATTATTTTTATTTAATACTGTATGACTCATCTCTCATAATTTCTCTCTCGCTCACACGCATACAAACACCAGGAAAAAGAAAACATTGTATAGAGTAAAAGAAGAAGCTTGTTAACAAAAGAGAATAGCTAAGAATAGAAACTTAGGAATGAATGGTGTTACAGCTATCGAACCAGATTACACTGAGTTTGTTGAAGTTGATCCCACTGGAAGATATGGAAGAGTATGTTAATATAACCTTTGTTGCTCACTTTTGGTTCTTGCTTTCTCTCTGTGTTTTTCATTGCCTGTTGGTGTTTTATGCTCTTAGTAACATGGTCTGATTTTTGAGCTCCCCATATTTGCTATTTTTTGCAGTACAATGAAATTCTTGGCAAAGGAGCTTCAAAGACAGTGTATGAGGCTCTCTTCTCTCCATATTTTGCGTACCCTTTTCAAATTTCTGCAAGTTACCTACTCTTTTGGCATTCTATATGTTATTCTATTAATATAATGGTTTTGCAAATGAATGGGTGGTTGGGTTGTATTGGAATTGTTGCAGTTATAGAGCCTTTGATAAACATACAAATTCTGCAAGTTAACTACTTTTTTTGGCATTCTATATGTTATTCTGTTAATTGGACTTGTTGCAGTTATAGAGCTTTTGATGAACATATCCTTTTCAAATTCTGCAAGTTATCTACCTTTTTTTTTTGGCATTCTATCTGTTAATATACTGGTTTTTGCAAATGAATGGACTTGTTGCAGCTATAGAGCCTTTGATGAGTATGAAGGAATTGAAGTGGCATGGAATCAGGTAAAGCTCTATAACTTCCTGAAAAGTCCTGAAGATCTTGAGAGGCTGTACTGTGAAATTCATTTGCTCAAGACCTTGAAACACAGCAACATCATGAAGTTCTACACTTCCTGGGTTGATATTGCTAACAGGAACATTAACTTTGTCACTGAGATGTTCACCTCTGGTACTCTCAGACAGTAAGCATCATAAGTTCAAAACTTTATTGTTTCTCACCAATTTTTTTCTTATTTTTCTGATCTGGGATTTTGAAATTTATTGGATTTTCAATGCTGGAATTGTTTTGTAGGTATAGGCTAAAGCACCGGAGAGTCAACATTAGAGCAGTGAAGCATTGGTGTAGACAGATTTTGAAAGGCCTTCTATATCTCCACAGCCATGACCCTCCTGTTATCCATAGGGACCTCAAGTGTGACAACATTTTTATCAATGGGAACCAAGGGGAAGTCAAGATTGGTGATCTTGGCCTTGCTGCAATCCTGCGTAAATCTCATGCTGCTCGCTGTGTTGGTAAGCTGAAGTGTTTTAAGTTTCCCTCAAAGCTAGAAACTTGCTTACAATTTCAGAATAGTTCACTTAGAATACTAGTATTTCTGTATATGTAACCACCATCAGTTTGGCATGCTATTCTTAGATAATGAATCAATCTGGGAAGAGTTTTAGTAGTTTGTGATTATATCCATTGGTTTTCTTTTCTTTATCAGGAACGCCAGAGTTCATGGCACCAGAGGTTTATGAAGAGGAATACAATGAATTAGTAGACATATATGCTTTTGGAATGTGCATCTTGGAGATGGTAACCTTTGAATATCCATACAGTGAATGCACCCACCCTGCTCAGATATACAAGAAAGTTATCTCTGTAGGAACTCGAAACTTTAAATTTTCTTACCAGATTGAATTTTGTCTCCACCAACTAATTACTTATTGCATCTTGTATGTAGGGGAAAAAACCAGAGGCTCTTTATAAAGTAGAAGATCCAGAGGTGCGACTGTTTGTTGAAAAATGCTTAGCAACTGTGTCCCGTAGGCTCACTGCTAGGGAGCTTTTGAAGGACTCTTTTCTCCAAATTGATGATTATGGATATAATTTAAGTCCAATAGGGTACCGAGGAGATTTTGATGAATTAGGCCCTCTCTTAAGAGAACCCCACTACGGAATTTATCATAGTAACTGCTCTTTGATCAACGATTATGGCAATTATCTTGGTTATATACCTGAAAATGATTTTGAAGCAAGTGAACTTGATCTCTTCACTTGTCAAGAGGATGAGCATTTGGCAGATGTTGACATCGCAATCAAAGGGAAAAGAAGAGAAGATGATGGCCTCTTTTTAAGGCTCAGAATTGTAGATAAAGAAGGTTAGAGTTATGACATAATTTGTTTTATTATTCCAAAATGCCACTTTTCTTCTTTCCTTAAATGATATAAGTAAGCACTGAGACTAAATTGAGCATTACTTTCCTCTGTGCAGGCCGTATTCGAAACATCTACTTCCCATTTGACATTGAGACTGACACAGCATTGAGCGTTGCGGCAGAAATGGTGGCAGAGCTTGATATCACTGACCAAGATGTGACAAAAATAGCAGATATGATTGATGGTGAAATTTCTACCTTGGTGCCTGAGTGGAAGAGGGGGCTTGGCATAGAGGCAAGTCCACATAACACAAGTGCAAGTTTCTGTCACAATTATGTTTCAAATGGTTCTCTATTGGATTATGTGTCATCAAATAATCCAGGTGCCAAGAATCTTCAAGTTCTTCAGTGTTCTAAGCAAGGAGGTGCTGCTGTCCATGGCCGTTTCGAAGAAATTACTTATCAGGTAGAAGAGTCTGAACAATGTGTCACTGAAGGTGCACCAAAAACATCAAGCCAGTCCGGTGTTGGCATCCATTTTGCTGACATCTGGGCTCAGCTAGACGGGCCGGAATTGAGTTCACAGAGGTCAAGAGAGATCCACTGGGATGAAGGAAGTAAAACATTGGACCAAACACCCTTTGGATCAGATGAGAGAATTATAAACGTGGATGATCAATGTATATCCAATGCAAGAAACTCTCTCTCCACAACCACTTCAGCTGACTATGCCCTCTTGGATGATTCTGAGAATGAAATTAGGCAAGAATTAAGATGGCTCAAAGCAAAGTATCAAATGCAGTTGAGGGGGCTTAGAGACCAACAATTAGGAGCAAAATGGAAATCTTCAAGCATGTCTCCAAAATCGCCACCATTGGATTCTCCCCCACTAAAGAGAGAGAGCAATGAAACTATCCTGGAATCTTTGTCCTCTGGGAAGCATTTCACTTCAGATTTTCCCGTTGCTGCTGATAAGAAATGCTCCAGTGTGGCAAACCAAAGTGAAAATTCTGAGGGAATCAATGAGTCTTTTTGTCCTGAGAAGATGTTTACTGCCAAGAATTTCTATTCAGGAGTTTTGCTTCCACACTCTCTTCACAGGGCAACTTCTCTTCCAGTTGATGCTGTAGATGTTTAAAGCCTGCCAAATATTCAGTTTCTCCCAATGCTGACACCACAACCTCCAAGTTTTACAATCAGAGATGTAACTTCCAAAGATTGTAGGCCTGTTCCCAGGTGAGATCGTTTCACTTGGTTTTTTTGGAATTAATGTACATTACTCACTAACTTTGAAGTAAACAAGGTTTCCAAAATTTTATGTTCATCTCACAAAAGGAGGGAGATCCATTGATGACACTCTGATACTTAACATTGAATCCCTTGACATAATGAATTAATGTAATTTGAAAGAATGGCCTATTGCCTGTGACGAGGTTACTTGTTTTATTACTTAAAGAAGGTGAGAATCTGGTTTGTCTTGGCCAAAATGTGAGATTATATCAGTCTTTTGAATTTGCTTGTTTGATGATTTAGTTAATAATTGACACATGTCAGCTCTGCTTGGCTTACAGAATGATTTTGGAGAAGCACATATATGGATTATGGACCTCTACACGACTTTTCCTATATATGGACTTATTGGGAAATTAGACGTATCTCATAGTAGATGGAACCCATGGGACATCCCAACATCATGTCCAAACACCACCACAGGCACCCCTCTCAAGGCCATGTTCCACTTTTGTCTTCTGTATTGGCTGCACACCTTCTTGATGTGTGACCACAATGCCAACCTCCCAACCTCCCAATCCTAGAGACAGAAAAATCTCAACTTTTTTCACAATCCTAAAGACCTCTATCAATGTTACACGCAGTATAATTTTCAATTTTATACTGACACCACTTTTATTATTATACCAATTACAAAATGTTGCAAAACTTTTTTTGTCACTTATTGTATCAATGGACAATGGACAAACGGCACCACATAGTTCCAGCCTTATCAATGACCTCTACCTCTTTTCTTTTTCATCTTTTTCCTCTGTTTTTTTCTTCTGTGGGGACTAGGGTGGGGGGTTTAAGTCTTCTATTTTATACTTTTCAATGGTAAATCCTAAGAAAAGCATCACCTCAGGACAATTATATGGCGGTTTTAGCTGGATAGTATAAGTAGAATGGTCCAATGGTTTCGGTATTTGGATAACTACATATCATGTACCTAACTGCTGGACCCATGTGATTCTGCTTGCCCAAGTTGCCAACTTGGGTTAGATATTCTGAAGGGTTTTTTTTTGTTTTGTTTTTTTTTTTTTTTTTTTGGTGGTAAAATTTAAAATAAAAAAAAGGTGAAGGGGTCGACTTAAGTAGGCGTTTTTCACCTGAGTGTGACCATAGTGACACTTTACCTACTCAACCTGAGCCTACGGGAGCAAAAAAGAAAGGTGTTGGAGCATAGAATATAGAAATACCATATGCCAACCATTCTTGATGACTCTTCCTAGTAGATGCCGCATATTATGTTTTTCCTCGTAATGTCACTGGCCAATGATCAATCCCATTAATGAGGCAAAAGGCGTGGAGAAATTTCCATGCAATGCAAGTAGATGTAGATGAAGTATGGCAATTGATTTAGTCAAGTACCACGTAAAAGAGCTAGTCTCAAATTTTAATTAATGTATTATAATGTTAATGGTGGATATAAAAAGGAGGATATGATTGATTACTAGCTCTAAATTATTAGATTCCCATATTCAGTCTTATGCTTTTTCTTATCTCCTACACTATTAATATTGTTGTTGAAGTGGAACTTTCACTTTTAACAACTAATTAGGTTTGCTTCCATGACTGTCTATGAAACTTTATAAAGTTGGGTCACGGAAAAGTGATTAATATCACGTACAGATTCCATTATGACTCTCTTTTAAATAGGTCTTTACTAACCAGGCTTCCCATGTTGAATTTTTTTTTTTTTTTTTTTTTTTTGATAAGAAATCCCATGTTGAATTTGGTAGTAGAAAAGCACAAGAAAAAAGATACCGTACAACTATAACAAGTGCATTATCACCTGGACTCAATTATTATTGTTGTTTATAATGTCTAGTTTCTGTCATCCTCGGCCCCCCAACCTCCACTTTGTGACTCAAACCCCCCAACTTTTTTTCTTGTCATTTTAGGTGTGTTTTTGTCCTATGAAAATTGAATAGTCTCTATGTGTTGTAACATCATTTAAAGGTTAGAAACTATAATCTACAATCACCTAAACAGAAATTTAACACGGTATCGTGAGCATTTTAATATATGCTATGATGATATGGTGTTGTACGTTAAATGATTAACCCATTTTGAAGGAATTTAACGATTAATCCATTTTGAAGGAATTGATCATCGTGCTATAAGAAATAAATAGTCAAAAGTGTTTGATTCTCATTAGAAGCCTAAACTTGCATGCACTACTTTTTTTTTTAGGGTCTTGAATTTCTTTTCAATTAGTTTCAAATAAGTCTACAAGGTAAAATCTCTCTCCATGATGGTGTTGGGTTCTTTTTCTTGTTAGCACATGCGTCACATTTTGATAAATAAATTATTGGACTAAAGTTTTTCGACATAGTTGAGCCTGAAATTCATGCTAATGGGTCATCTATGAACCGTTATCAATATATTTTCCTTTATACAATAAAATAATGTAATGAGTGAGGAGAATAGAAAATAGTGAAGAAAAAAAATATTTCAAGAAAATAAGTAGGTTTTAAAACATAGAAGAGATGGGAATTAATACATGAGCTTATTGTTAGCAATGTCAAACAAATATATCTAAGAAGGTTAAATAAATATATTGGAAGATGAGTGGAATGATAATATATCACCTAGGAAAGAATTAACGACATGGAAGCTTTTAGCCATTCCAAATAGCTTTAGCCGAAGCATGGCAAAAAAAGTGATGAAAATCCACTAACCCGTAATCAACTTCATAGGTAGCCTTGGACTAGACCAAGGCCACGATCAACTTCATTGTCATTGGAAAATGTCCAAAAAAGCACGTTCATCAGTTAATCCAAGTCATATTGGGAAGTGGGCTTTTTGAGTTTAGGATGTTGTTGCCTTCCATGCTAAACAAGAAAAGTTTGTCTCTTTTTTTTTTTTTTTTTTTTCTTTTTTTTTTTTTTTAATACAAGATAGAAATTTTACTTCAATATAATCTAACTGTGTATATGTGTAAAATTCTGTTCTAAAAACTTAAATCTTGACCCTTGTCTCCCACACCCTATAAACATTTATACTTGTAGAGTCACTACTATACTAAAGATGCACAATAGAGTTGAATGCTAAGTGTGATTGCATTGTGGAATTTAGGACAAAGGTAATTTAATGGTTGATTAGGCTAGCATTAATTATGATTTGAGACAGTTTGCACTGTTTTATTAGAGGGATTTCCCACGTGCTTAGCTATGCAGCAAATGCTAGTTATGGGCTTCTCATGGGTTACAAATATTCTAAGATTATTTGCAAGCCCATTTGTGGGGCCGAGATGGTTTTATTTGCAAGCCCATTTGCAAATATACCGGGCAGGTTTCATGTCAATGATGCTCATTATTTTTATTTTTTGGGTAAATTGCATATTTGGTCCCTATACTATATACTATATTTTAATTTGGTCCCTAATCTTTTAATTGTGTCAATTTGGTCCTTAACATTTCAGTACCGTGTCAATTTAGTCCTTACTATTAATTTTTGAATGAAAATTGATGACACATCTAAAGGCCAAAATATTAATTTTTGAATGAAAATTAATGACACATCTAAAGGCCAAAATAAAAAATTAGCTTTTATTGATGTGATAATACAATAAAATTTTATTTTGATCATTTGACATGTCATTAATTTACATCCAAAATATAACAACAGGGACTTAATTAACACGACACTGAAAGGTTAGGGACCAAATTGAAATACGTTGTAAAAAATAAGGACCAAATATGTAATTTACCCTTATTTTTTTAATTTTTGATGAACTCAATGATGCCCATTATTTGGAAAATATATATAGTGTAAACTTATAGAATTTATAGCTGGTTTAATGGTTATAAATGCCTGTTATTTGGCGAACATAGATGTAAAAGTGGCTAAAAGTTTGTTAAAAAATTTATTCTATCAAGTAATTATGCTGCAAGTAGCTCAACACCATGATGATGCCATAGAGAAATAAGAAAATTACTAAATACTTTGGAAGTATCATAAATGTGTACTCCCCCCTCTTACATAACTGTAAGTCCCACTAATTAAATTTATGATGAGATCCACAATTCATGTGAGAGGAGAGAGTATACATTTATGGTATTCCGAGAGTACTCAATAATTACACAGAGAAATACCACACTATCAAGCAAATAAGCTATTGACATAAGTGCCTAATATGGCATTTCAGCTAAGTTAACATATTAATACATTTAGGTGGAAATGTAAAATAGGTTAATTTTGCACTTGAAAATGTGTTATAAGGACAGAGACAATTTCATTCCTCTTAATGGCCTTTGCGAGTCAAAAAATAACGTGTGCATCCCATACGACCTCCAAACAGATTGCAATTATCATTATCATATTGGCCTCAAAATCGGGTATTTTTCAAGCAATTCATCTTCTGACAATGTATCATGTTCTACCTGCGGGGTCCAAAGCACCTCTACAGCCTGCAAAATTATTAAACTAGAATTAGAGTCACAACTTTTCTAACAAATTCTTAATGTTGAATTGTTAGAGTCGCGTTAGTGGTGGATCTATATATTCCCACTTTACCAATGTTTCTCTGGAAGTGATGGAATTCAAGTGATACAAGACCTTTCTTAAGTCCTCTGTACTTCTAATTGGAGGAAGATTTGGTGTACCTTTAACAGCGACCACGAGTGTGACCTGTGAATCAATTTACATTAAAGGAATAAAGACTAACAGACCTGAAAAAGACATAGAAGTGGGAACAAACTAGTACTACAGATCAACTCTACATGACCCAAATCATTGATTCTTGGTTTAGTTCTAGTAAGGATATTCCATAACTCAAAAAGATAAATTTCATTATTTAACAGCTTATGCTTGAAGTAAAGACCCAAATTGAATTATCAAGCTCTAAGACACGCTAACTCAAATGCTAACATTAGTATTTAAAAGGAAGCATATGCAGTATGTGCCATAAGAAATTATGGCAATCAAGTAGCTTGAGGCACAATAGGTATGCATGATATCTAGAATCCATAAAAGATGATATACCACTATGTAATCTTTTCTAAGTTTGTTGTCCTTTGGGATAAGGGTTCTTTGAACTTTTATGTTGTCAACATTGACAAGCGACTCGATTTCAAATTTCTCTCTCTCTTCAGCTAAAAGTTGTCTGAATTCCTTTTCCACAGCTTCAACACCCCGCTTTTGTTTCACCTACAAGAAAATTTTAGTATGTGAAAGTGCTCTGTGGTTATATAATCTTTAAAAAGAAAACTTCTTTTATATAAGCCTATGGAGTTTAGTTGGAGTGAACGGCTGGAAGCAACACAAAACTTGAGCGTCTTTTTCTCAGGGTTTTCATTTCTCTAAAAAAATATTTTAGGCATTCGTTGTTTTTTGCAAATCCATTCACTTAAGATGCTTTTACATAACATCGAAGAGAATGAATTTCTCATAGGGCAACAATAGCCAGACTGATGGAGTAGAATTAAAATAACGTAACTCTTCCAGCACAAGTTGTGGAATTAACCTGAAGGACCAAAATACAAGAGCAACTTAACTTAATCACTTAACCCTGCTGTTCTTTTCTTTCAACCTCACTCCCTAATACAATGTCATCATCACTGCTGTTCAAGCATAATCTGAATTATCAGATGCCGATTATACAGTTTTTTTTTTTTTTTTTTGGTTTCCTCTATCAAAACCAATGTTTTGTGCAAATGATATTGTCATCATACTAAATTCTAAAAAATCCATATAGCTGACCCAGCTTCAACATGTCCATCAAATCACCATCTACACAGAAACTAAAAGAAGTAATTGGCTATTTCACCATAAAATGATACCAAAGGACTAACGCAATTCACTTAACAGGGAGAAAAATGTTTTTCAATTTATTTAAATATCAGAAATTAAGTTATAAATTATGGATAAGAAATTAGGTGAAAACAAAAAAACAGCATTAATCATTTTCCTCTCTGTCAACATTGGGAAACCTGAATAACAGATATTAATTATGCACAAAAATGACAACATAGAAACCAATGAGAAGTCATTGTAACAGAATATAAATCACAAGTATAATGAGTTTTAAGCGTTCTGAAATACTGTTATCCAACTAAAGTTAGAAAACTCAAAAGATCAGCTTAGTTCAGATACTGCAGAATTGAATCAACTAACAATCCTTTCATCAACTTGTGTCATGTGTGCCATAGTAAAAATCTAATGCAATGAGAGGATGCAAGCCATGGAAGATGTATATGAAAGGTTAAAGAAGCTCAACATGATGAGGGAAATTCTAAAAAGTATAGTTTGTGAAGATAAAAATAGGCCCAAAAACTTAGATAAAGAAGACTAGAGTACTCTTTCTAGTCCAGAAAAGGCAGATAAACAATCATGTTTCTTATGATCACATATTTGCATTTACAGATCAATAAGAAAGTATAACCCCATCATACTAAAGTTAAAGTACACAACTTGAAAACAAAAGAATAGTTAGAGAAATTAAACAGGAATACTTTAACATTTAATATCAAGGTGTATTAGCCACCCTATGCACAACAAGAAGCTTAACACTGGTTTAAATTACAGGATTTTCAAAATATAAGAACAGAATTGAAGAAATATCTAACTAATATCACTTTCAAGCTCAACCTTCTCATGTATATATTGATTAAGAAGAACAATGACTTTCAGGGCTACTAAGCACCATCTAAACCTTTACAAGATTATGTGACTTACAGATGAATAACCAGAGATCCAATAATTTTGATGCCGAAGCAGGGCTACTATGGACTCTGCAACCATAATAAAAAGGAGGAGAATGTTACATAAGATAACATGTAAAACTAGCTAAAGTTAAAGCCTTTAATATGTAATGCAGTGATAAGCATGACTAGCAGACAAACTAGTGATGGCTATAATAATTAACTTCATTTCAATATTAGCGGCATCAAACTATGCATTTTTTCCTGTCACCAAGGAAATAATTTTATATTTATTCAAAGAACATCAGAATTTATCTCACTCACAAAGAACCAACCATAAACCATTCACGGGAAAATTGAGGGGAAAACATATTTTGACATTAACAAAGAGGAATTTGTTGTCACCACCCACAAACTAAAAATTTCATTAAACCATATAATCATGCTATGCTGTATTGTACATGGACTAGTTTAAGTTTAAAAAATTTCAAAGCCATATTTACAAAAAGGGAATAGCTCTTCAGTACAATTAACTTTTAATTTATTCTCATCTCCACCTTGTGTGAAATATGGTGCAATGCTGCATAACTTTTCAGAAAAAAAAAAAAATTTAAAAAAAATTCCCTCATAGGGTTTTGATTTTCACACATCCACTATTTCACATCTCTTTTTTCACATCCACTTTTGTGTGATAAAATGAGGACATTCCCGCATCAATTGTGAATATGTATGTGAAATAGTGGATGTAAATGTCCATGAAAGAATATTTAACCTTCCCTCATCAATAGCTTCATCAATCACTGAAGGTACAATTCTTTTTTCTTTTTCTTTTCTTTCTTTTTTCTTTTTTTTTTTAATTTTGTGCTCTCATTTATTTTAAGCTGTAAATATAGAAGTGATTAAGAATTCTTAGAAAACTTCTTGGGCACAGGAATTCCTGTGTACCAACCTTTCTGATACACTCCTTTTCCTAGCTCCATTTTAAAAAAAAAAAAATCCTTTTGAGAAAATATCCACAAGTAGTAATGTAAATATACTGCATATCTATACCCATGTCAGGATCACATCCAACACAGGTATTGTACTCATTCTGAAGTGTCCATGTAGTAATGTATTATAGGCTTACTCATCCTTGAAACAAATTTTACCCTATTGGGGATAAAGTACTGGAGTGGAGCAAATGAACATGAGGATACTGGATTATATGGCCAGTTGAAAAGAAATTGGATATATAAATTCATTTATAATGGTTGGTTCCTAATCCTTATGGTTCCTAAAGGAATGAAAAACATAGTCTAGTATAAATTTACAATATCATCAATGAAAAATATGCCATTAATTCCATATGAACCTGTTAATATGATGTGGAAACCCTTCTTTTCAGATGTGTCTCCAGCTCCAGCAAGATTATTAAGATCTCTTTGAAGTGAATGAGCCTTGCCTGATAGCCCAACCTGCAAGTGAAAAAAGAAAATATCAGGAGTTTTAGGATTCTGGGAATGAGAAGATCACAAAGATGAGGATGCAATACACACACACACGACCCACAGGAAAAGGATCTCAATTTGAAGTGAATCCATTTCATTGTTTTGATTAAATAGAACAAATCCAAATGGTGTATCTAGTCTCGTGTCATGTTTGCCAAGAGCCTTGTAGTTTAGCTGGTTAGCATCTCCCAGTGTAGCTATCAAATTATAAGGGGGCGAAAAGTCTAGAAATAAAATATGAACCATGAAACACACTCTTCATTTCAATTGGGGATCCTATCTCTTAGGGCCCACATGGAGACCTGATTTATAAAGTGGACTTGAATTTAAAAACAAAGAAATAGAAATTATGAGAGGAGAGGGGGGGGGGGGGGGGGGCGCTAATAGTGCAGAGGTCTCTCTTATTGGGATAAAAATCAACCACAGACTGCATACTGAACAAATAATGTTTTCAATATTACTTAACCCTTCATTTGGTATTTCAAAGAAGAGGATGATTGAAAGGGAATACAGATCCCAAGATTTTCAAACTTTATTTTCATATTCAATTCACAATTAGAAGTACTAATGTCACTATGTTCCCCTTTCTATTTCTGTGGCCATGATTGAAAACACAAATTATGCACTTTTGTGTGTGTGTTTATATGCATATATATGTGTGTGTGTGTGTATATATATATATATAAATATATATATATATATATATATCTCTCACTCTAACTACTTAAATTGTTACTCCACACCAGAGTCTAAGTTCTATTTGAAATTCCTAAACAATAAGTCTAGGCACACAACATTTGTAATGATTGCTGACGTGATGATGAATAACAAAAGTGATGTCAATGATCTATCTGGGTGAGGAAAAACAAATTTTGATGAACATCTAGTATACATCCTGTTCGATCATAACAGGCCATATCAATACTTATGAAAAATGTTTACGGCAGCTCAAGGCCAAAGGCACATTAATAAGGAAAGACCTTAAACTGTGAATGAATAATTGGTTTATAAAATTATAAAAAAATAAAAAAATAAAAAAAAAATAAAAAAGCACAAGCATAGGTGGGTTGTACACTCTTCCTTATCCTCAAGAAGGTCATCAAAATTGTTATCCAATAGAAATCGAACCCAATTGAAAGTCAAAGTTGTTTAAATAAAAAAAGGTTATGAGTATGCCGAATCATAAATTGATGATGAATTTCCCCTAACATCTTGAGGCTTCAATTTTTGTAAGTCAGTATCCCCTACCATATATTGTCAACATTATCCACTCAATTTCCCACACGACAACACATTAAAAAAATCTTTTCCCCTTTCTCAACACCAAAAGTAAAATTGGAAATTATATTTCATTTTTCCTTCACCATGCATCACCTTACCTCGTTTCTTAATAAGATAATAAATTTTCATCTCTCTAGTTAAATTTGATGCCTAAACCATGATATTTGGTACTCTATATGAAATTAATTTTGGTTTGGTTCACTGAATCTTTACATGTTGAATCCATCTTTGTTTGAATAGGTTAAGGCTATTGGGTGATTCTAATGTGAAGTTAAGTTGAAATAATGCAGTTCATGAACTAGATTCCTACTCTATTGAAATGTAAAATTACTAATTTAAATATATATGAATAGCTAGTATACATCTTGTGTGTACTTTGTGATTTCTAGTTTTTCTAATAAAACTTATTATGCATTAAAAATAAAAAATAAAAAAAATAAAAACTCCACACATATTTGATGAATTAGTAACAAGCAGAAGTAAACAATACCTGAATCTTGACAACGCTCGTTGCTGTATCATAAGTACAAACCATCCAAAGTAAAAACCCACCAAAAATTCCAAATGGCAATAGAGCAAGCCATGAAAAAAAACCCTTGCCACTCTTATTCATATCGTTCTCTCTCCTTGGCTCTGCATTGACCCTTCGGCTATTATCATCATAGGATCCATAGCCACGACTATACCCTGGTTGACCATAATGATAATGATATACATCGTAAGAATTAGACGAGGAATATGACGATTTTTCTTCCTCTGAAGAGAAGGAAGAACCACCCATTCTGCCACCAGAGGCAGCAAAGGCTGTGTACAAAATTTCATGGGTGAATAACAAAGCTAGAATGAAAGCAAGAATTGGGTGATTTTGAAAAAACTTGAAGGCCATGTTTGTTGGGTTCTCTTAGGAATTTTTATCCCATAAAAGATACTATCTGGGATTTGGATGAGAAAGGCCGAGATTCATAGGTTTGATATATAACATGTACGAGAAAACTTAGAACAGAAGGTATCATTTCGTTTTGAAAAGTAAAAGAGGTTCCATTTTTAATTGGGATTTGAAATTACTGGGAACTTGTCTGGAATTTGGATGGGAATCACTAGGAAGCTCGGTGGGAGTGTTCTTCTTTGCTTTCAACGTACCGAACAAATTGCTTTCTATGGGTGTTCTTCTACGGGTCGTCGTTCCACTTCCACTTAGGGTCTGTTTGGATGGAGGAGTGAAAAAGTGGGAGGATGGAAAATTGTGGGAGGATAGAAAAGTGGGAGGATGGAAAATATTTGTTTTCCCTCTTGTATGTTTGGTTGGAGGGGTGGAAAAGTGGGAGGGTGGAAAACTCTTTTGTTTGGTTAGAGAGAAAAAGGGAAGGATGAAAAATATAATTTATATAAATTGACTATTATACCTTTGTTGTATAATATGTAAGAAATAAATTTATTTATACTTATTACATAATATTAAATTTATCACATCACATATATAAATTTATATTATTATTTTTTTTATTATAATGTAAAAATTAGATCAAGTCATATTTGAAAAAAAAAATGTTCAGGTCACATTGAAAAAAAAAATGTTCAGGTCACGTGAAAAAAAGTAAAAAGAAAAAAAAAAAAAAGAACGTTTAGGTCACAAAAAAAAAGAAAAAAAAAGGGAAGAACGTTTCAGGTCACAAAAAAAAAAAAAAAAAAAAAAAAAAAAAAAAAAAGAAAAAAGAAGAAAGAAGAAGGAAGAACGTTTCAGGTCCAAAAAAAAAAAATGAAGAACGTTCAGGTCAAAGCAAAAAAAAAAAAAAAAAAAAAAAGAACGTTTCCAGGTCACGTGAAAAGAAAAAAAAATAAAAAAGGAAGAAAGGAAGGGAGGGCATTACCGTAAAACTGTCTTAGTGCAGTTTTCCCCCCCTTGCTTTTCCTCCCAATTTGGGAGGAAAAAAATTTGTGGGCCCAGGGAGAAAATTTTCTCCCTAGTTTTCCACTCCCCCTATTTTCTTCCCATTCCCAAACAGTGGAAAACTGAGTTTTCCACCCCATTTTCCCTCTTATATTTTCCATCCTCCCTATATTCCACCCATCCAAACACAGCCTTAATGTTTTCTTTTTCTTTTTCTTTTTCTTTTTTTTTTTCAGATTTTTCTTATTTTCTTTTAATTCCGAATAAAAATAAATAAATAAAAACAAAACAGAATCATTTTAAGTGTTCTAACGGCAGTCACTAATTGAGTTGTAACGAAACCCAATGTTGACAAAAATGGAAAGTTAAAGAACTGAATTAACAAAACTGAAAGTTAAATGACTGAAATGAAAAAAATGTGAAAGTTAGATGGTAGTTTTACGTTTTTGTCCAAAAAAAGTACCGAATATGACCAAAGTAGACCGAACCGAATAGGACCAAAGTAGAGCTAATGGACCATATAGAACCACAGTGGATCGAATAGAATCGACTTGGACCGAAGTGGACAGATTGGACTGAATAGGACCAAAGTTGACTGAATAGAACCAAAGTGAATTGAATAGGACCGAAGTAGACCAAATGGACCGAAATACAAAACAAAATATAAGAGAAACACGCTTGTAGTGGTAAAATTTAGTTTAAAAATCAAATAAATAAATAGATGAGATGTTATGAAGCCTTAAAAGTGAGGTAGCAAATATAGATATAGAATACATATGATATTGAGTTTTATTTATTAATTCCTATTTAAACATGCAAGTCATGCATCATCATAAATAATAAGACATAAAATGTTTGGCACCTTGTTGTCAATCTAGGTTTCGACAAATTTGGCATCATAAAAAAGGTTGCACGTTAGTTGTTATTTTTGTTGAATTTCTGGTTTGAAAGCATGGGCTCTACCCATATTTTGGCATGTGAAAATTGGATGAGCTTCCTATAGTTGGTCATGGGGTGTTTCTTCTTCTATGTCTCGTTGATGTTTTCACGGTGGGTTTCCCATGGCTTAAAAGTTGAAACTACAACCATAATGTTGTATAATTTTTCTATGAGAGTTCTTGCTTCTTATATAGATGTATGGATCTTTTAATTCTATATGATTTTTAGGAGAGTAAGTCAGTTACACATTCCTTACCATGAAGGAATTTGCATTGTATACAAACATGCTTTGAAAGCAAATCAAAGACTTGCACGCCACTTTAAGGAATGGTTGACATTTGATTAGTTTGTCAAATAAATAAGAAATAAAAAAAATGAAAATTATATGTCAAATAAATAAAGAATTAAAAAAATAAAAATTATGTGAAAATTTGTGAGACTACCAAAGCTTATGTGGCATAATATAAAAGAGTCCAAAAAACAGACAAACGCGTTCGTCTATAATATATAGACTATTGAACTATTACACCTAGGGAAATATAATTTGAAAATTTTGCGTATTGCAGAAGAACTTACAATTCTACTCATTAGTCATTATTTGGCAATGTCAGTGATTTTCAAATTTTGGTTGTAAACATGAAACCGGCTTATATATATAACATATTACATGCGTAAATAAATCAGAAGGTGGCTAAAAGTTTGTTAAAAAAATTATTCTTATGCACTTATGCTGCAAGTAGCTTGGAAACATGGGGTAATTATAGAGAAATAACACTATCAAGCAAATAAGATATTGAAATAAATTTCTGATATAGCATTTCAACTAAAGTAAAAGTTTTTAATACAAACAAGGTGGAAATATAAAACAGGTTCATTCTGTACTTGAAAACATGTTACAAAGATGGATAATTTATATTCTTCTTCAATTGCCTTGACGAGCCAGAAATGGTACATGCCATACGGACTTCCGAACAGATTGCAATTATCATTATCATATTGGCCTCAAAAGCAGGTATTTTTCAAGCAATTCATCCACTGACAATGTATCATGTTCTGCCTGCGGGCTCCAAAGCACCTCTACAGCCTGCAAAATTGTTAAACATACATGTAGAGATAACTTTTCTAAGAAATTTTTTCACAACTGCTGAATCGACAAATTGTAAAATGGTTATGCTCAATTGACAAAGTTGTGTCAATGGTGGATCTCTCTATAAATATGTATATATTCTGACGTACCAGTGTATTATGGTAACTGATGGTATTCAAGTAATGCAAGACTGTCCTCAAGTCTTCAGTACTTCTAATTTCGGGTAGATTTAATGCGCCTTTTAACAGCTACCAGGATTGTTACCTGAGAATGAATTTAAATTAAAGGAATAGACTTGCAGACCTGAAAAAGAGATAGAAGTGGGAACACACTAGTGCTATAAATCGACTCTCCATGATCCAAGTTATTGATTCTTGGTTGAGTTCTAGCAAAGATAATTCATTTTATAACACCTTAAACCTAAAAAGAAAGAACCAAATTGTAATATCAAGCTCTAAGACACACTAACTCTAACACTAATATGAGCAAGTATTTACAATGAAGCATATGCTGCACGTGCAATTAATAATTATAGCAACTAATTAACACAATGATATTTATATTTAGAACCCATAAAAGATGAAATACCACTATGTAATTTTCTTCAACTTCATTGTCCCTTGGGATAATGGTTCTTTGTACTTTCATGTTGTCAACATTGACAAGCGACTCAATGTCATATTTCAACCTCTCATTGATTGAAAGTAGTCTGAATTCCTTTTCCACAGCTTCAAGACTCCACCTCCGTTCCGCCTGCAAGAATATTTTGAGTGCATCAAAAGTGCTGTGTTGTTAAATAATCATTAAAAAGAAAAATTCTTTTAAATTGGAGTGATCAGTTGGAAGCAACCAAAAAATACAAGCATCTTTTTCTCAAAATTTTCAACCAAAAAAAAAAAAAACAACAACAAATTATTGGTATTTTTTTTGCACATACATTCAATTTCTATTGTGACATTACAACACTAAGATTCTTCTATATAACAATATAAAGATTGAATTTCTAATAGTGCAACAATAGCCTGACTGAAGTAGTGGAACTAAAACAACATAACTCTTCCAGCACAGGTTGTGGAATTAAACTGAAGGACCAAAATACCGCATCAGCTTAACTTAATAACTTAACCCTGCTCACTCCCTAATACGATGTCATCATCACTTCTGTCCGAGCATAGTCTGAATTATCATAAGTCAATTATACGGAGCTTTTTTCTTTTTTATAACCCCCCTTCTATCAAAACAAAATTTTGTGCAAAGGATTTGTCATTGTATTAATTAAAAAAATCCTGGAGTTTATTGCTAGGGATACAAATGGATAGGAAGGAGAGCCTAATGCACACCACTATATATTTACATCATCATTGATGAACCCATATAACCAACCCAGCTTCAACATGGGCCATTAATTGGCATCTCCACAGGAACTAGAACATGCCATGCGCTATTTTACCTTAAAATTATACCGAAGGACTAAACTAAACCACTTAACTGGGTGAACAATGTCCGAATTATTTAAATTATGCACGACAATGACTACAAAGATACCAAAGAGATGTTGTAACAGAATATAAGCCACAAGTAATTTCATAATGGAGGACAGATGGTGACCTAGTGATGATTATCAAGAATTCTGGTACACTGTAATCTGATGAGAATTAAGAAACTCAAAAAGATCAGCTTAGTTCAGATATGGTCCAATTGAATTGACTAACAATCCTTCCATCAACTTCTGTTATATGTGCCATGGTACAAATCTAATGCAATAAGTGGATGCATGCCATAGAAGATGTACTTGACACATTAAAGAAACTCAACATGAATAGGGAAGCTCTGGAAAGTCCAGTTTTATAAGGTAAAAGTAGACCCAAAAACTTTGATAAAGAAGACTAGAGTACTCTTTCTAGTACAGACAAGGTAGAGAAACATCCATGTTTCATATGATCATGTATTTGCATTTAGAGATTGACATACAGTTATAACCCCATCATACTAAAGTTAAAGTACACAACTTGAAAACAGAAGAATAGTTTCTGCATTTATAATAGGAGCATCAGCAGAGTTTTCTAGATGAAAGGAAAAAGAAATTAAACAGAAGAAAAGTAACGTTTAATATCAAGGCTGTATTAGCTATTGTATGCACAAGAAGAAGAAGCTTAAAACTATGGTTTAGAATACTGGCTTTAATTTTAATAACAGCATTGAAGCAATATCTTACTAAGATCACTTTGAAGATTATACTTCTCAATTACGTAATGATGAAGAAAAATCGTGAACTTTAAAGGCTACTAAAGCACCATCAAAACCTTTAGAATATTAGACTCACAGATGAATAACCAGAAATCCAGTAATTTTGATGCCGAAGCAGAGCTACTGCAGAATCTGCAACCAAAATAAAAGGGACAAGTATGTCACATGAGATAACATGTAAAACTAGCCAAAGTTTTGAGGCATTTAATATGCAAGTGATGAGCATGACTTGCAGACAAACTAGTGATGCTGTAATTGCTATAATAATTAACTTCATTTCAATATCAGTCATATCAATGCATTTTTTCCTGAAAAAACATAATACTATTTTTTCCACCAATGAAATAATTGTAAAAGTATGCAAAGTTCATGAGAATTTATAGTGCACACATAGAGAACCAATCATGCACGTGGAAAAAAATAAAAATAAAACAATTGGACAATAACAAAAAGGATTTTGTTGTTGCCATTCACAAAATAGAAATTTCATTAAACTATATAATTATGTTATCCTGTATTGTAAATGGAATAGTTTGAGTTCCAAAAATTTCCACGCCAGATTTAGAACATGGGCATGGAACTTCATTAGAAAAAACATTTAACTTATCCTCATCTACACCTTGGATGAAATATGGTACAATGCTGCATATCTAGTCAAAAAAT
Organism: Quercus lobata; assembly: GCF_001633185.2. Lineage (NCBI taxonomy): Eukaryota > Viridiplantae > Streptophyta > Magnoliopsida > Fagales > Fagaceae > Quercus > Quercus lobata. The sequence continues at coordinate 2,598,377 of NC_044909.1, read as the reverse complement.
GGTAATTCCCTTGTCAATAACTTCATCAATCACTCAAACTACAATTCTTTTGTTAGAATTCTGTATTCTCTCATTTATAATGTCCATGTTAACAAAGTATGGATCAAGTATTCTTAGAAAACTTCTTGATTACAGGGATTCCTATGCACCTACTTTTATAATACACTCCTTTTGAGCACATATCCAGGAGTAGTAATGTAAATAGACTGCAATTCTATACCCAAGTCGTGTCATGTCCAACACAAGTGTCTCACTCATTCTAAAGCATCCACGTAGGAATGTAAAACTTGCCATGCTCATCCTTGAAACAAATTTTACCCTACTGGGGATTAAAAGACTGGAGTGGAGAAAAAAATCTTAACTGAAGTTTCCTTGATCAAATGAGGGGTACTGGATTATATGGCCGGTTGAAATTAAATTAGATATTTAAATTCAATGATAGTGGTTGGCTCCTAATCCTTAAAGGAATGAAGAACATAGTCTAGAATATATATAAATTTACAATATCATCAACGAAAAATATGCCATAAATTCCATATGAACCTGTTAAGAAGAAGTGGAAGCTCTTGTTTTTAGATGTGTCTACAGCTGTAGCAAGTGTACTAAGTTGGAAGCTCTTGTTTTTAGATGTGTCTACAGCTGTAGCAAGTGTACTAAGTTCTCTTTGAATTGAATGAGCCATGCCTGATAATCCAACCTGCAAGAGAATATAGAATTTGGAATTTTGGGAATAAGAAGGTTGAAAATATGGGGTTGTAAAATATATAAACGACCCCAGGGAAAAGGATCCTCTCAGTTTGAAATGGACTAATTTCATGGTTCAGATTAAACTGTACACATCTAAATGGTGTATTCTAGTGTCATGCATGTATATATATTGTTAGATACAAAACATAAAATCTGAACCGTGAAATGCACTCTTTCCATTTCATTTGAGTCTCCATATCATTTGAGGATCCTATCCTACAGTACCCACAATGGGACCTGATTTATTATTGGACTTGATTTAAACAAAGAAATATAAATTAAGGGAACCATAAAAATAAATAAATACGCAATAGACCATAGGTTTCTCTTCTTGGAAAAAGAATCAATCACAGACTGCATAGTGGAAAAATCAAAAATAACAAATAATGTTTTCTAGGTTACTTAAATTCTTTATTTGGTCTTCCAAGGAAAAGGGATTAAAGGGAAATTTTCAAGATTGCCAACGTAAATTTATGCACTTCTGTATAACTCTCACTCTAAATAATCTTAAAATGTTACTCCAATTACCCAGAGTGTTAATTCTCTTTGAATTTCCTTAACAATAAACATTCTTCCCAAATTTTTTTTTTCACAATTATTGACACGACTTGTAAAAATGAAGCGAAATAAAAATGATGTCAACGATGGAGGCAAGTAAAAGTGACATAATTCCTATCATAACCGGCCATGTCAGCAATGATTAAAATTATTGTGTAGCTCTATTCTAAACTATACAGCTATCAGGTTAACTAGGAAAGTAATTCAAAAAAAAAAAAAAATCCACACATATGTAAAGAAATATGAACAAAGAAGTGATATACCTGAACCCTGAGAACACTTGCTCTAATTTTAATAACCAAAGTGAAATGATTAAGACCGAAGTAGACCAAATGGACCGAAGTATAAAACAAAATATAAGGTCTCGTTTGGGAGGAGGGAATGGAAAAGAATGAAAAAAAAAAAAATTAGAATATTCTTCCCTTCCCTCGTTTGGGAATTTTAATGGAATGAATAGAAAGTCCATTCTCTTGTTTGGGAGTTTAAGTGGGAGAAAATGGAATAGGTAGGAGAGAATATTCATTCCTCTCTATTTCCTTAAAACCTCAAATTTTCATTCCCTTGAAATTGGGAGAAATGAGAGGGAATGTAATTAGATTTAGTGAATTTTTTACTAAAACTCCCAAAATACTCCTACCTATTCAACCATTTATTTTAAAATAGGAGTATAACAATAATATTGTCATAAAATGATTTCATTCCATTCCCTTCATGTTACTCCCAAACAAGATTACTTATATTTCATTCATTTTCATTCCTTCATTTTAAAACATCCAATCAAGGTTATTTAATTCAATTTCATTCCATTCTTTTCCATTCCTTTCCCTTACTTAAATACATTCCATTCATTTCTATTCCCTTATGATCATTCTATTCCATTCTCTTATGAACTCCCAAACGAAGCCTAAGAGAAACACGCTTGTAGTGGTAAAATTTAATTTAAAAATCAAATAAATAAATAAGATGTTTTGAAGCCTTAAAAGTGAGGTAGCAAATATAGATATAGAATACATATGATATTAAGTTTTATTTCTTAATTCTTATTTAAACATGCAAGTCATGCATCATCATAAATAATAAGACATACAATGTTTGACACCTTGTTGTCAATCTAGGTTTCAACGAATTTGGCATCATAAAAAAAGGGTGCACATAGTTGTTATTTTTGTTGAATTTATGGTTTGAAAGCATGGGCTCTACGCATATTTGACATGTGAAAATTGGATGAGCTTCCTATACTTGGTCATGGGGTGTTTCTTCTTCTATTTGTCTCACTGATGTTTCCACGGTGGGTTTCCCATGCCTTGAAAGTTGAAACTACAACTACAATGTCGTTTAATTTTTCTATGAGAGTTCTTGCTTCTTATATAGATGTATGAGTCTTTTAATCCTATATGATTTTTAGGAAAGTAAGTCAGCCACACATCCTTTACCATGAAGGAATTTGCATTGCATACAAACATGCTCATACAAACATGCTTTGGAAGCAAATCAAAGACTTGCACTCCACTTTAAGGAATGGTTGACATTTGATAAGTTTGTCAAATAAATAAGAAATTAAAAAAAAAATGAAAATTATATGTCAAATAAATAAAGAAATAAAAAAATAAAAATTATGTGAAAAATTGTGAGACTACCAAAGCTTATGTGGCATAATATAAAAGAGTCCAAAAAAAAGACAAACGCATTTGTCTATATATAATAGATGATTGAACCATTACACCTTGGGAAATATAGTTTGAAAATTTTGCATATTGCAGAAGAACTTACAATTCTACTCATCAGTCATTATTTGGCAATGTCAGTGATTTTCAAATTTTGGTTTTAAACATTAAACCAGCTATATATATATAATATATTACATGCGTAAATAAATCAGAAGGTGGATAAAAATTTGATAAAAAAATTATTCTTATGCACTTATGCTGCAAGTAGCTTAGAAATATGGGGTAGTTAAAGAGAAATAATACTATCTAGCAAATAAGATATTGAAATAAGTTTCTGATATGGCATTTCAACTAAAGTAAAAGTTTTTAATACAACTAGGCGGAAATATAAAACAAGTTAATTCTGTACTTGAAAATATGTTACAAAGACAGAGATAATTTATTTTCTTCTTCAAGTGCCTTTACGAGCCGAAAATGGTATATGCCATACAGACTTCGAACAGATTGCAATTATCATTATCATATCGGCCTCAAAAGATGGTAGTTTTCAAGCAATTCATCCCCTGAAATTTATTTTCTTCTTCAAGTGCCTTTACGAGCCAAAAATGGTATATGCCATACATACTTCCGAACAGATTGCAATTATCATTATCATATCGGCCTCAAAAGAGGGTAGTTTTCAAGCAATTCATCCTCTGACAATGTATCATGTTCTGCCTGCGGGCTCCAAAGCACCTCTACAGCCTGCAAAATTGTTAAACATACATTTAGAGATAACTTTTCTAAGAAATTTTTTCACAACTGCTGAATCGACAAATTGTTAAATGGTTATGCTCAATTGACAAAGTTGTGTCAATGGTGGATCTATATATATATATTCTGACGTACCAGTGTATTACTGGAACTGATGGTATTCAAGTAATTCAAGGCTGTCCTCAAGTCTTCAGTACTTTTAATTTCAGGTAGATTTAATGCACCTTTAACAGCTACCAGGATTGTTACCTGAGAATGAATTTAAATTAAAGGAATAGACTTACAGACCTGAAAAAGACATGGAAGTGGGAACAAACTAGTGCTATAAATCGACTCTCCATGATCCAAGTTATTGATTCTTGGTTGAGTTCTAGTAAAGATAATTCATTTTATAACGCCTTAAGCTTAAAAGAAAGACCCAAATTGTAATATCAAGCTCTAAGACACACTAACTCTTAACACTAATATGAGTAAGTATTTACAAGGAAGCATATGCTGTATGTGCAATTAATAATTATAGCAACTAATTAGCACAATAGGTGTGCCTGATATTTATATTTAGAACCCATAAAAGATGAAATACCACTATGTAATTTTTTTCAACTTTGTTGTTCCTTGGGATAAAGGTTCTTTGTACTTTCATGTTGTCAACATTGACAAGTGACTCAATGTCATATTTCAACCTTTCATCAGTTGAAAGTTGTCTGAATTCCTTTTCCACAGCGTCAAGATTCCACCTCCGTTCCACCTGCAAGAATATTTTGAGTGCATCAAAAGTGCTGTGTTGTTAAATGATCATTAGAAAGAAAAATTCTTTTAAATTGGAGCGATCAGTTGGAAGCAACCAAAAAATACAAGCGTCTTTTTCTCAAAATTTTCAACCAAAAAAAAAAAAAAAAAAAAAAAACAACAACAACAACAAATTATTGGTATTTTTTTTTGCACATACATTCAATTTCTACTGTGACATTACAACACCAAGATTCTTCTATATAACAATCTAAAGATTGAATTTCTAATAGTGCAACAATAGCCTGACTGAAGTAGTGGAACTAAAACAACATAACTCTTCCAGCACTGGTTGTGGAATTAAACTGAAGGACCAAAATACCGCAGCAGCTTAACTTAATCACTTGACCCTGCTCACTCCCTAATACGATGTCATCATCACTTCTGTCCGAGCATAGTCTGAATTATCATATGTCAATTATACAGAGCTTTTTTCTTTTTTATAACCCCCCTTCTATCAAAACAAAATTTTGTGCAAAGGATTTGTCATTGTATTAATTAAAAAAATCCTGGAGTTTACTGTTAGGGACACAAATGGATAGGAAGGAGAGCCTAATGCACACCACTATATATTTACATCATCATTGATGAACCCATATAACCAACCCAGCTTCAACATGGGCCATTAATTGGCATCTCCACAGGAACTAGAACATGCCATGTGCTATTTTACCTTAAAATTATACCGAAGGACTAAACTAAACCACTTAACCGGGTGAACAATGTCTGAATTATTTAAATTATACACGACAACAACTACAAAGAGACCAAAGAGATGTTGTAACAGAATGTAAGCCACAAGTAATTTCATAATGGAGGACAGATGGTGACCTAGTGATGATTATCAAGAATTCTGGTACACTGTAATCTGATGAGAATTAAGAAACTCAAAAAGATCAGCTTAGTTCAGATATGGTCCAATTGAATTGACTAACAATCCTTCCATCAACTTCTGTTATATGTGCCATAGTACAAATCTAATGCAACAAGTGGATGCATGCCATAGAAGATGTACTTGACACATTAAAGAAACTCAACATGAATAGGGAAGCTCTGGAAAGTCCAGTTTGATAAGGTAAAAGTAGACGCAAAAACTTTGATAAAGAAGACTAGCATACTCTTTCTAGTACAGACAAGGTAGAGAAACAACCATGTTTCATATGATCACATATTTGCATTTAGAGATTGACATATAGTTATAACCCCATCATACTAAAGTTAAAGTACACAACTTGAAAACAGAAGAATAGTTTCTGCATTTATAATAGGAACATCAGCAGATTTTTCTAGATGAAAGGAAAAAGAAATTAAACAGAAGAAAAGTAACGTTTAATATCAAGGCTGTATTAGCTATTGTATGCACAAGAAGAAGAAGCTTAAAACTATGATTTAGAGTACTGGCTTTAATTTTAATAACAGCATTGAAGCAATATCTTACTAAGATCACTTTGAAGATTAAACTTCTCAATTATGTAATGATGAAGAAAAATCGTGAACTTTAAAGGCTACTAAAGCACCATCAAAACCTTTAGAATATTAGACTCACAGATGAATAACCAGAAATCCAGTAATTTCGATGCCGAAGCAGAGCTACTGCAGACTCTGCAACCAAAATAAAAAGGACAAGTATGTCACATGAGATAATATGTAAAACTAACCAAAGTTTTGAGGCATTTAATATGCAAGTGATGAGCATGACTTGCAGACAAACTAGCGATGCTGTAATGGCTATAATAATTAACTTCATTTCAATATCAGCTATATCAATGCATTTTTTCCTGAAAAAACATAATACTATTTTTTCCACCAATGAAATAATTGTAAAAGTATGCAAAGTTCATGAGAATTTATAGTGCACACATAGAGAACCAATCATGCATGTGGAAAAAAATAAAAATAAAACAGTTGGACAATAACAAAAAGGATTTTGTTGTTGCCATTCACAAAATAGAAATTTCATTAAACTATATAATCATGTTATCCTGTATTGTAAATGGACTAGTTTGAGTTCCAAAAATTTCCACGCCAGATTTAGAACATGGGCATGGAACTTCATTAGAAAAAACATTTAACTTATCCTCATCTACACCTTGGATGAAATATGGTACAATGCTGCATATCTAGTCAAAAAATGGTAATTCCCTTGTCAATAACTTCATCAATCACTCAAACTACAATTCTTTTGTTAGAATTCTGTAATCTCTCATTTATAATGTCCATGTTAACAAAGTATGGATCAAGTATTCTTAGAAAACTCCTTGATTACAGGGATTCCTATGTACCTACTTTTATAATACACTCCTTTTGAGCACATATCCAGGAGTAGTAATGTAAATAGACAGCAATTCTATACCCAAGTCGTGTCGTGTCCAACACAAGTGTCTCACTCATTCTAAAGCATCCATGTAGGAATGTAAAATATGCCATGCTCATCCTTGAAACAATTTTTACCCTACTGGGGACTAAAAGACTGGAATGGAGAAAAAAATCTTAACTGAAGCTTCCTTGATCAAATTAGGGGTACTGGATTATATGGCCGGTTGAAATATAATTAGATATTTAAATTCAATGATAGTGGTTGGCTCCTAATCCTTAAAGGAATGAAGAACATAGTCTAGAATATATATAACTTTACAATATCATCAACGAAAAATATGCCATAAATTCCATATGAACCTGTTAAGAAGAAGTGGAAGCTCTTGTTTTTAGATGTGTCTACAGCTGTAGCAAGTGTACTAAGTTCTCGTTGAATTGAATGAGCCATGCCTGATAACCCAACCTGCAAGAGAATATAGAATTTGGAATTTTGGAAATAAGAAGGTTACAAATATGGGGTTGTAAAATATATAAACTACCCCAGGGAAAAGGATGTTCTCAGTTTGAAATGGACCCATTTCATGGTTCACATTAAACAGTACACATCTAAATGGTGTATCTAGTGTCATGCATGTATATATATTGTTAGATACAAAACATAAAATCTGAACCGTGAAATGCACTCTTTCCATTTCATTCGAGTCTCCATATCATTTGAGGATCCTATCCTGCAGTACCCACAATGGGACCTGATTTATTATTGGACTTGATTTAAAAAAAGAAATATAAATTAAGGGAACCATAAAAATAAATAAATAAGCAATAGACCATAGGTTTCTCTTCTTGGAAAAATAATCAATCACAGACTGCATAGTGGGATTTTAACAAATAATGTTTTCTAGGTTACTTAATTCTTTATTTGGTCTTCCAAGGAAAAGGGATTAAAGGGAAATTTTCAAGATTGCAAACGTAAATTTATGCACTTCTATATAACTCTCACTCTAAATAATCTTAAAATGTTACTCCAACCCAGTGTTAATTCTCTTTGAATTTCCTTAACAATAAACATTCTTCACAAATTTTTTTTTTCACAATTATTGACGCGACTTGTGATTGAAGCATAATAAAAATGATGTCAGAGATGGACCAAGTAAAAGTGACATAATTCCTATCACAACCGGCCATGTCAGCAATGATGAAAATTATTGTGTAGCTCTATTCTAAACTATACAGCTATCAGGCTAACTAAGAAAGTAATTCAAAAAAAAAAAAATCCACACAAATGTAAAGAAATATGAACAAAGAAGTGATATACCTGAACCCTGAGAACACTTGCTCTATTAAGATAAGCGATCAAAAGAAAAATCCCCACAAAAGACCCAAATGGTAAAATAAAAAACCACACACTCGTATCCTCATGTTTCTCATTGACCCTTAGGCTATCAATATCATCATCAACATATCCACTACTAAATCTTGGGTAATTGTCATAATGATATATATTGTAAGACTTAGAAGACAAATATGAAGACGATTCTTTATCTGAAGCGAAGGAAGAACCGCCCATTCTGCCACCAGAGGCAGCAAAGGCTGTGCACAAAATTTCATGGGTGAATAACAAAGCTAGAATGAGAGCAAGAAATGGATGGTTTTGGAGAAACTTGAAGGCCATGTTGGGTTTCAAGAATTTAATCCCAAGAAGAAAAGAAAAAAAGTATTTGAAAGTTTTGGAGGAGAGAAAAACTTATATAGGGTCGACCATTTGTACGAGAAAAAGAGAAAACTTTAGTATAGATGTTTTGAGTGTTTCTTAGTTCTTACGATGAAATTACTTGGAAAGGGCCGACGCGTAAAATGTGGGACCCATCTGCTCAGTTAGGATATGTACTCTTTTTTTTTTCTTTTTTCTTTTTGAGAAACGGTTAGGATATGTACTTGGTAATGGTCCACATATGGAGGAGGTGGGCTCATTCCAGGCGCGAAGCCACGTCATCCCTTGCTGTTGGGGGGGGGGGGGCGTGCCCCATGCAAAAAAGAAAAAAGAATCCTGATCAATTTTTTCTTTCTTCTTGCTTTATAAAACAAATCACTCAATATATTTTATTATCAAATTTCAGGATTTGGAACTTTTGGTGAGTCTGTATGGTGAGTTTTCTTCTTTTATTTAAGCACTAGATCTTCATCTCTTTAGATTCTTTTTATTGCTCAGCTCAGCCCTCCTCTCAAACTAAGTCCTCACGATCCCAAAAATAAAAAATAAAAAATAACCATTTTTTTCTTTCTTCTTGCTTTCTTAAAATAAATCATTTAGAGTAGGGGCATAGATAGAGGGTGAGTTTTCAATTTTCACTTCATCTCTTTTTAGTGTTTTTTTCCCCCCTCAACTATCTACACTTAAATATTCACATGCTCTTTAATTTTTCATAGATTTTTAGAGAAATATATGGTTGAAGACATGGGCATGGGGAGGTTGTTTGTGATGAGTCTTGAAGGGAAGATAAAGTTTGGCAGTTTGCACTTTGTGAAGATAAAGTTTCTAAGGTAATTTTTTTTTTTTTTGATTTATTAACTATTTTTGATTAGTTAGATATCATGTGGCAGCGGGTGTTGTTAAATTGTTTGGTTTGTGTTGTGTACTTGTGTGTTTAATTTTTGCTATTGTTTGAGGGGTTATTCTTAATTAAAAAAAAATTAAAATACAGGAAAATTAAAATAATAGGAATGATGATGGGTTGAATGTTCAAATTATACTGGAAATTTTATTTTTTTCTTGAGTATGAATAACATCCATATAATTAAGTAAAAATTTCTAATTAAGATTTTATTTTTTAAGTTCTTTTCAGGTTAATTTTTTAGTTATATTCTTGAAGTTAAAAGAATTATGAGCAAACGAAAAACAATTTTTGCATTCTTAAAGAAAAAAGATGTTAGTAATTCAAAATTTAGGATGCCTATGACTGTAGAAATAAATGTTGATACTTCAATGCCTGATGAACACCCCTCCAAATGTTCCAAAATTCAATCTAAAAAGATAGATCGTGATCCAGGATCACGTATATGTGAATTCTTATCAACAAACAAGATGAAATCCGGCGAGTTTATCTCAAAGAAGGTCCATATCAACCTAAATATATAGACTATCCATACAACGATGATAATCATCGTCGTCAAAAATCGGCCCCTCCATGTAAAAAATCCCGGCTACACCCCTAGCTCATTCGGGAACATAACGGAGACTAGATAATAAGAGACTATTTGGATCATCAATTTCCATAACTTATAACTCTATTTCCATAACTCATAACTCAAAAATGATGGGATCCATAACGAGAATTCCGTTTGGGAGCATTATAACTCTGTTTCCAATTTTCCAATTTTTTGTTTCCATCACGCATTTTCATAATTATATTCACATGGTGGGACCCATTACATTGTATTGTCAACTCAACTCCTGGCACCAACGTCTCCTTCTTTTTCTCTTTCTTTCTTTTGCCTTTGTTTTCGTTCTTCCTCACTTCTGCTTTCTCTCCATAGTTTCCTTCTCTCTTTCTTTTTTTCTTTCTAACTCCTCACACTAGTGCTTCTTCCTTTCTTCTTCATGATGTACACAACGCACTCCACCAGATCTGCCAAGCATCTCAGGTGATTCTCGCTGCACCTCTCTACCCTCCACCGGATCTGCTCTATTTTTCTCTTTCTCTTTTCCTTCACCCATTTCTTTACTCATCTTCATCTCCAGCTAAACAGTTAGGCAAGACGACGGCGCTTGGGTTGGTATGGTATTTTCATGGTGATTTCAAGTTTCTGATCTGATTTGTGGGTGTGGAGTTCAGACTTGAGATGTGGTTGTGAGGTTTGGATTTTTGAGATGTGGTTATGGGTGTGGGGTTTGGATTTGTGATGTGGTTGTGGTGGGTTTGGATCTGAGATGTAGGGGAAGAGAAAGGTGAGAAAATGTGAGAAAAGTTTGTTGGGCTACTCTGTTCTTCATGCATCAAGGTCCGGGTTTTTTTTTTTTTTTTTTTCTTTGCCGAAGCTGGTATGGTATTTTCTAAGAGGCAGAGTGAGGGGAAATGAGAAAAGAGAAGGCTAATTGGGATGAAAACCAATGGCGGGTAACAAAACAGCTTTGCTCAGACCAAGTGACAGGAATGGGGCCCACAATCAGTATGAAAAATATTGAGTGATGGTGCAAAACGGGGTGTGGTATTTTAAGTGACGAGTGAAAAGTGACGGAAATTGAGTGATGAAAAAAAGCCATCCAAACAAGCCCTAAGCTTTTCTAGAAGTTTGGGCTTCACCAACAACTTCATTATAGAACTGTGGGTTTTAAGAGATGGACTCACCCTGGCCAGGGAACACAATCTTAATAGCCTTATTGCTGAGATGGATGCTATGAGTGTAGTTTAACCGATGAATAATGATTCTGTTAACATGCTAATGGAGCCTCTTTTGACTGACTGCATGACCCTCTGAAAGCCATCCTCAACAAATGGATTGAGCACACGTTCCGTGAGGCGAATCAATGCGCGGATGCATTGGCAAGAATGGGGTCTAGGCATAGTTTTCCTTTTGCTGTTTTTGTTGATCCACCGCCTGTGGTAGATGCTATTTTAGCTTTTGATAAAGCTAATATTTTTTGTAACAGGCTTGTTTCTAATATATAAGTTGCCTATTCTGACCCAAAAAAAAATGGCCCATATGGAAACAACAATTTTTAAAGTTTGCAGTATATTTTATTTACTTATATTTAGTAAATAAATTTTTTTTTTTTTTTTGCCACATGGAAGATTTTAATAATTCTGTGTTTGGTATAGCTTATTTAAATGAGGGAAAATAAAGTGTGTGTTTGTTTCTCCAGGAAAAAAAAAATTGTAGTATATTTTATTTACTTATATTTAGAAAAAAAAAATTGCCACATGGAAGATTTTACTAATACTGTGTTTGGTATAGCTTATTTTAATGAGGGAAAAATAAACTATTCTTTTTGACTAAATTGTAGCTAAAAATAAATGAGATTTCACAAGATGTAATTGAGAAAATAGAATGGCTTATATACTCTCTTTTTTTCCCTTTTTTTTTTTTTTTCTATTTTGAGAATCAGCTAATACTAATATACTTTATAAATAATTTGACTTTTATTTTTCAATTGATTTAAGGTGATTTGCAAGTAAAACACCGCCTATGTAGGCAGATTAGTACCCAAGTTTCCTAATGACCTGTTGCTCGGGGGTTCAATCCCCCGCACTTACCTAACAAAAAAAGAAAAGGTGATTTGCAAGTAAGCTTTAGATGAAAAGATTGACTTTTCTGAAAAAAGGGATTCTTGGCGTAGGTTAGTTATGAAGCATGGGTACGAGGAATGATGAATACAATATTTTTAAAAAAATTAATGATACAACACATCAAGGATATCATAATTAATTAATATTTTTAGGTATATTTTATGTATTATTTGACATAATTAAGATAAAATAATTGAAAACAAATGTTGTCCACAATAACATATTTGTACCTTATATGATTACCAAGTATCAAATAATGAATAATAACATACAAAAACAACATATGAAACCTTATATATGAAAATTTTATTATTAGTAATAACTAGCTACCTTAATTTTGAAGTTGTAAATAAATCAAGTCATTTTTAAACATCTCAAGTTTGCTCAATAAATAACATATTCATGTTTGTTTATTTGTAAACAAGTTAAACTTGAATTTTAATTAGTTTTAAACTTGTTTGGTAAACAAACCAAACCCAAGCGAAAAAAGGGTTTATAAATAGGCTCATAAATATCAAGGCTCGATACAAAACAAGTTAGATCTAGGCTCATTTATAGGTTTAGTAATAAGTTTGATATGAGCTTGACAAATAAATTCATATCTTGCTAAGACTATAATTAATTTAGAGTTTGTACCTCGTCCTAACCAAATAGGTTTGATAATAAACATGATATGAGTTTAATAATGTATTTATGTTGGAACTCAAGCTCAAAAGTTTGACATTGAGCTTGAGTTTGGCTGAACTCAAGATTTTAGACGTTTTGATGAGCTCAACCTCAAATATTGTTCATAGGCTTGGTTCGAGCATGACCTTTCAATTTAATCTCTCTTAACCATTAAAGTTATCCCATTGTGGTGACCAAACCCAATGAGATTGAGCTTTTTGGGCTTAGGCCCCAAATTTACTTGTATGCTAGGTTGGAATTATCCTGTAATGGGAGGCCCAAAAGATGACCATTTGAAGGAGAGAAAAATTTATATATGGTCAACCATTTGGACGAGAAATAGAAAACTTAGTATAGATGGTGTTTTGAGTGTTTCTTAGTTCTTACGATGAAATTGCTTGGAAAGGGCCGATCGAAATGTGACGCATAAAATGTGGGACCCATCTGCTCAGTTAGGATATGTACTTTTTTCTAGATCCGGATCCTCTCCATTTCTAATTAAGGGCTGAGATTGATTTAAAATAAATCTATGACTTAAAATCTGCTATGTCATTTAAAAGCACTAACAGAGACTTAATTGAGTAAAAGGCTAAACTAATGTTAGTTTCAATACTTAGGTTTTCTTCTCAAACTCTCTATCCTTCTTCTCTTCGTTTCTCTCTCCCTCCCATCAAACCCGACGATGGTCATTGGTCAAGCTTCTCCAGTTCTCCATACCCACACGTAGTTGTGCATCAACTCCGTTTCTCTCTCCCTCCCATCAAACCTAGTGATTGTCATTGGCCAAGCTTCTCCAATTCTCCATACCCACACACAGTTGTGCATCAACTATATTTCACCCTCCACCTCTGTTTCTATAGGAAATTTATGTATTTTTTTTCCCTTTTCTTTTCTTGTTGTCTTTGCCAAGATCATCCTTTTCTTTCATTTATAGCACGAAATATTATGCTTTTTTTTAATTGAATTTTTTCCTTGTTATGGATTTCAGAGGAGGTGGGCTCATTTGGGAACATAAAGACTAGGGGTCCATTTGAATACAGCTTATTTTGCTGAAAACTGAAAACATTGTAGCAAAATAATTTTTAAATGTGTGAATAGTACCGTGGGACCCATTTTTAATATTTTTTTGAATAAAATGGTTGTGGGTCCCATAAACAATGCGTGAACGGTGCTGCTACAATGCATGAACAGTGATAATTGTTCCCTAAAGCAAAACGCGTGAAAAAAAAAAAAAAAAAAAAAAAAAAAAAAAAAAAAAAAAGAAGCAAAAAACGCAAACACAGGATAATCTGAATCCAAACGCTAGATTGTTGGACTTCACCAACAACTTCATTGTAGAACTATGGATTTTAAGAGATGGACTCACCCTAGCCAGGGAACACAATCTTAATAGCCTTATTGTTGAGATGGATGCTATGAGTGTAGTCCAACTGATAAATAATGATTCTGTTGACATGCTAATGGAGCCTCTTTTAACTGACTGGAGGACTCTCCTGAGAGCCATCCCCAACAAATGGATTGAGCACACGTTCCATGAGGCGAATCAATGTGCAAATGCATTCACAAGAATGGGGTCTAGGCGTAGTTTTCCATTTGCTGTTTTTGTTGACCCACCGCCTATAGTGGATGCTATTTTAGCTTTTGATAATGCTAATATTTTTGTAACAGACTTGTTTCAAATATATAAGTAGCCTATTCTAACCACAAAAAGAATGGTCCATATGGAAACAACAATTTTTAAAGTTTGCAGTATATTTTATTTACTTATATTTAGTATTTTTTTTTTTTTTTTGGCCACATGGAAGATTTTGCTAATTCTGTGTTTGGTATAGCTTATTTTAATGAGGGAAAAATAAACCATTCTTTTTTACTAAATTGTAGCTGAGAATAAATGAGATTTCACAAGATGTAATTGAGAAAATAGAATGGCTTATATACTCTCTTTTTTCCCTTTTTTTTTTCTTTTTTCTTTTTTGAGGATCAGCTAATACTAATATACTTTATAAATAATTTGACTTCTATTTTTCAATTGATTTAAGGTGATTTGCAAGTAAGCTTTAGATGAAAAGATTGACTTTTCCGAAAAAGGGATTCTTGCTGTAGGTTAGTTATGAAGCATGGGTACGAGGAATGATGAATACAATATTTTTTAAAAATTAATGATACGGCACATCAAGGATATCATAATTAAAATAATTGAAAACAAATATTGTCCACAATAACATATTTGTACCTTATATGATTAGTAAGTATCAATTAATGAATAATAACATACAAAAACAACATCTGAAACCTTATATATGAAAATTTTATTATTAATAATAACTAACTACCTTAATTTTGGAGTTGTAAATAAATGAAGTCATTTATAAACATCACAAGTTTGCTCAATAAATAGCATATTCATGTTTGTTTATTTGTAAACAAGTTAAACTTGAGTTTAAATTAGTTTTAAACTTAGTTGGTAAACAAATCAAACCCAAGCAAAAAAAGGGTTTATAAACAAGCTCGTAAATATTAAGGCTCGATACAAAACAAGTTAGATCTAGGCTCATTTATAGGTTTAGTAATAAATTTGATGTGAGCTTGACAAATAAATTCATATCTTGCTAAGACTATAATTAATTTAGAGTGTGTACCACTCGTCCTAACCAAATAGGTTTGATAATAAACTTGATATGAGTTTGATAATGTATTTATGTTGGATCTCAAGCCCAAAAGTTTGATATTGAGCTTGAGTTTGGCTAAACTCAAGATTTTAGACGTTTTGATGAGCTCAACCTCGAATATTGTTTATAGGCGTCGTTCAAGATGACTTTTCGATATAATCTCTCTTAACCATTAAAGTTATCCCACTATGGTGACCAAACCCAATGAGATTGAGCTTTTTGGGTTTAGGCCCCAGATTTACTTGTATGCTAGGTTGGGATTATCATGCAATGGGAGGCCCAAAAGATGGCCTTGTTCACTATAGATGTTGTTTTAGATGTTGCTCGAGGCCCAAACTCTCTTATCCCTAACTTCACCAAGGAAGTACAAACTTTGTCGAGCTCCCTCTCCCCTGAAATCGGAGCAGGATTCCTAAGTCCCTGAGATCTATTTTTCCTCCCTCCTCTCATGTCTCACTCTTCCCCCATTTTTTCCAACCCTTAATTCTTGCATTCCTTCTCTTATTTATAGCCTCTCTTTAGTAGGGTTGTCATGATGAAGGGGGTCTTTTCCAAGTTAGTGGGCCTCTTTGTGATATATTCCTAACCAGATGGGACCCTCTATGTATTGTTGATATGACTCCCTTGGAACTTGCACTAGACGTCGTTTAATGCTTGGCAGGCGGATTCCCCAAGGCATTATTCCATGTTCAAGCATGTCGGGGGGGGGGGGGGGGGGTGGGGACATTGTCCAAATGTTTGGCTGGGCTTAATTGGGCTCGGCTTAGTATCGAAATAGACTAAGGCCACCTGGTGAATGGACCACCAGATCGGTAATGGGCAAGTACTCTCGCTCCGTATACCTACAATTAAATCCCATAAAATACAACTCACGTTCTTGTATTTTTTTCACTTTTTTTTCCTAAGATGTAACTTACGCTTATATTATAATCTAATAAATTCATCTTACTTATTGTTCCTTGTTTTTGAATTTGTGTGTAAGATATTATGCCAAAAGAAATTTAAAATAAAGAAGCAAAACAATATACATTCATTTAAGTTAAAGCCCAATCTCTAAACAATCAGAACTTAAAGCAGTTTTTTTATTAAAACTATTAACTTATTTTATAATTTATTATTACTATTTATTTAAAAATTTTGGTTTAGTTTTTTTTTAAAAAAATTAGCTTTAACATATGAATATTCATCAATCCGTGCATCGCACGAGAATAGTACTAGTATATATATATAAGGGAAAATGCTCAAACACCCCCTAAATTTTGAAGTAATGGCCATGACACCCCTTGAACTATTATTTTGGCCAATTTGCTCCTTGAACTTCACATAACTGCCAAATTAATACTTCTGTTGGTGGTCTCCAGTGAAAGCACTAACAGAAGCTCACATGGTACCTCACTTGAACTTCAAAAATACCAAATACAATGGCTAAATCGGTGGAGAAACTTAGGGCATGTTTGGTAGATTATAATAAGTGTTGTAATGTAATAGTTATTCCTATGATTTAGTTATTCTTTAGTTTGGTTATGTTTTTATTACAAGGAATAATAATTCCTTATGAATAACTATTCTTCAAAATGAGGAATAACTATTCATTTTTAAAAGGTTGTATTAGCTATTCCTCAGTAAAAGCAATAATTTTAAAACTTAATATATTTTCAAATAAACAAACTTTCCATATACATCTAACAATTATAAAAATAAAAAATCATAAAAAATAACACATATCTCTCTTAATTTTAAAAATAACAATTTTTAAGGAGATATAATTGTATGAGTAAGAAATTTCCTAAAATAAATGTTAAGTTTCATTCTAATATTATAACTCACAACCAAACTAATGAATATGTTTAGTTATTATATTACAACACATTTTATTCCTAGCAATAAAGATTACAATTCTTATCGTAATCCTCATTCAGTGTACCAAACGTACCCTTAGAAATCTTTGGCTCAATTGAGAGAGAGAGAGAGTGAGTGAGATGATTGGACCAAAACTACCGTCGCCGGAGTTCTTATTCTTGTCATGGTCTCGCATTTATGTCCCAAAAGTGCCCTGTGGTCCCGCGGAGTAGTTGAGAGCCACCATTGTTACTACCATAGTTTATTTGTCTTGCTGTTGGTTTTTTTTTTTTTTTTTTTTTTTTTTTCAAATCCTCCAGTGAGCGTGTATGCAAAAATTCATTACTTTTAAGTGTGCTATATAGCTGTTTGATGAAACACCTGAGAAGGATAAGGCCAATTGATGCCACCACAGTTGCTCTTTGGGAGTTGAATGATAAAAGTGGGGATTTGTAGTATAATGGGTGATGTATGTATGAATAGTATGATCTCAAATGCAAATGTTTCCCATCCCTTCAAAAGGAAGGTGTTGTTTTTAATGTACATGTAATTTCATTTTTCATGAATTCTTTCATGACTTAAACAGCCCCATCCCTTTTTTTTTTCAAAATGGTAGAATAATATTAAAATTGTGAAAAAAAATTTACGTTTATGAATATATATTTGGTGATACAAGGAGGAATATTCTCTAAGCTCCTATTGTCTTTGATATTGTTGCATCTTTAGCCGGTTCTCTTGTCCCATTGAGCTGCCTTGCCAAAGCCTTAGATTCTTGTAAGGCTTTACAATTGGAGAACTGTGAAAGAATTTGCATTGCATACAAACATGCTTTGGAAGCAAATCAAAGACTTGCACACCACTTTAAGGAATGGTTGACATTTGATTAGTTTGTCAAATAAATAAGAAAAAAAAATGAAAATTATATGTCAAATAAATAAAGAATTAAAAAAATAAAAATTATGTGAAAACTTGTGAGACTACCAAAGCTTATGTGGCATAATATAAAAAAGTCCAAAAAAAGAAGACAAACGCATTCGTCTATATATAATAGATGATTGAACTATTACACCTTGGGAAATATAATTGGAAAATTTTGCATATTGCAGAAGAACTTACAATTCTACTTATTAGTCATTATTTGGCAATGTCAGTGATTTTCAAATTTTGGTTGTAAACATTAAACCGGCTATATATATAATATATTACATGCGTAAATAAATCAGAAGGTGGCTAAAAGTTTGTTAAAAAAATTATTCTTATGCACTTATGCTACAAGTAGCTTAGAAACATTGGGTAATTATAGAGAAATAACACTGAAAGTTCAAAAACGTGTAAAAACACTTTTGAACGTTTAGACCCCCAAATTACAATTTAACCAATTCAAGCTTTATGTCAAACAACTAGTGTGCGAAAAATGAACATAAGCTATAAACAGAATCGGAAATCAATCTAAGCCAATTATAAATCACATACACAGCAGAAAATAAAAGGCAAAGATAAAGGGAAGAGAGATGCAAACACAAGGACAACACACGATGTGTTATCAAAGAGGAAACCGAAGCCCTCGGCGTAAAACCTCTCCGCCGCCCTCCAAGCGGTAAATAATCCACTAGAAAATGTAATTGGGATACATGAACAGCAATAGACCCTCCAAGCCTAATCTACCCGATGTACCTAAGCCCTCCAAGCTTCTTGCTCCAACGAGGTTGTGCCGAACCTTTTTCTTTTCTAGCTTACCGGATTCCGCTACTAGACCGTAGCATCCGCCATCCTTGGTATCTTCCAATGCTTCCCAAAACTCCAAAAACACTCAACACTCTAAATGGATGTGGGTAGTGTTTGGATAGAAATCTCCTCTCAATAGGTATGACAGTGAGAGAGGGAATGAGAAGAGACTACAAAGGTTTCTCTCTAAGAATGAGTAGCTCTCTCTAAGTGGGTGGGTGTTTTGAGGAAACCTCTCTTAGGATTTTTCTTTCTGAATAACCACACATATCTTGTGGGAATGAGGGGTATTTATACTGGTGTGAGAATGGAATACGAAGAGTCAGTTTTTCCAAAAACAGGGCTAGCTGGCGACTTGACCTCGCGACTTGACTGAGTCGCGAGTTCAAGTCGCGAGCTAACTTAATGGCCAGTCTGGATTTTTGTCGTGTAGTGCTCCAGGTGGCGTGACTGTTCAGCTCCCCTGCATGCTCTGCACGTGAGCAACTTTTGGCGGCTTGCAAGCCGCGAGCCACCCGCGAGTCCTAGCTGCGAGTCTTTACTTCACTGCACTGTCTTGAGCATTTCTTCACACTCTCTCACACACTACCCTTACATGATTCCCACCTAAATACAAGGTTTCTAAATACTATATTACAAGCAAATTTGTCATGGAATAAAGCCAACACATGGTTGATTAAATTCAACCTTACAAACACTATCAAGCAAAAAAGATATTGAAATAAGTTTCTGATATGGCATTTCAACTAAAGTAAAAGTTTTTAATACAACTAAGTGGAAATATAAAACAGGTTAATTTTGTAATTGAAAATATGTTACAAAGACAAAGACAATTTATTTTCTTCTTCAAGTGCCTTTACGAGCCGAAAATGGTATATGCCATACAGACTTCCAAACAGATTGCAATTATCATTATCATATCGGCCTCAAAAGAAGGTAGTTTTCAAGCAATTCATCCTCTGACAATGTATCATGTTCTGCCTGCGGGCTCCAAAGCACCTCTACAGCCTGCAAAATGGTTAAACATACATGTAAAGATAACTTTTCTAAGAAACTTTTTCACAACTGCTGAATCGACAAATTGTTAAATGGTTATGCTCAATTGACAAAGTTGTGTCAATGGTGGATCTATATATATATATATATATATATATTCTGACGTACCAGTGTATTATTGGAACTGATGGTATTCAAGTAATGCAAGGCTGTCCTCAAGTCTTCAGTACTTTTAATTTCAGGTAGATTTAATGTACCTTTAACAGCTACCAGGATTGTTACCTGAGAATGAATTTAAATTAAAGGAATAGACTTGCAGACCTGAAAAAGACATAGAAGTGGGAACAAACTAGTGCTATAAATCGACTCTCCATGATCCAAGTCATTGATTCTTGGTTGAGTTCTAGTAAAGATAATTCATTTTATAACACCTTAAGCTTAAAAGAAAGACCCAAATTGTAATATCAAGCTCTAAGACACACGAACTCTTAACACTAATATGAGTAAGTATTTACAAGGAAGCATATCTGTACGTGCAATTAATAATTATAGCAACTAATTCGCACAATAGGTGTGCCTGATATTTATATTTAGAACCCATAAAAGATGAAATACCACTATGTGATTTTTTTCAACTTTGTTGTTCCTTGGGATAAAGGTTCTTTGTACTTTCATGTTGTCAACATTGACAAGCGACTCAATGTCATATTTCAACCTCTCATCAGTTGAAAGTTGTCTGAGTTCCTTTTCCACAGCTTCAAGATTCCACCTCCGTTCCACCTGCAAGAATATTTTGAGTGCATCAAAAGTGCTGTGTTGTTAAATAATCATTCAACAGAAAAATTCTTTTAAATTGGAGTGATCAGTTGGAAGCAACCAGAAATTACAAGCATCTTTTTCTCAAAATTTTCAACAACAAAAAATTATTGGTAATTTTTTTTGCACATAATTCAATTTCTATTGTGACATTACAACACTAAGATTCTTCTATATAACAATCTAAAGATTGAATTTCTAATAGTGCAACAATAGCCTGACTGAAGTAGTGAAACTAAAACACATAACTTTTCCAGCACAGGTTGTGGAATTAAACTGAAGGACCAAAATACCGCAGCAGCTTAACTTAATCACTTAACCCTGCTCACTCCCTAATACGATGTCATCATCACTTCTGTCCGAGCATAGTCTGAATTATCATACGTCAATTATACAGAGATTTTTTCTTTTTTATAACCACCCTTCTATCAAAACAAAATTTTGTGCAATGGATTTGTCATTGTATTAATTAAAAAAAACCTGGAGTTTATTGTTAGGGACACAAATAGATAGGAAGGAGAGCCTAATGCACACCAATATATATTTACATCATCATTGATGAACCCATATAACCAACCCAACTTCAACATGGGCCATTAATTGGCATCTCCACAGGAACTAGAACATGCCATGTGCTATTTTACCTTAAAATTATACCGAAGGACTAAACTAAACCACTTAACTGGATGAACAATGTCCGAATTATTTAAATTATGCACGACAACGACTACAAAGAGACCAAAAAGATGTTGTAACAGAATATAAGCCACAAGTAATTTCATAATGGAGGACAGATGGTGACCTAGTGATGATTATCAAGAATTCTGGTACACTGTAATCTGATGAGAATTAAGAAACTCAAAAAGATCAGCTTAGTTCAGATATGGTCCAATTGAATTGACTAACAATCCTTCCATCAACTTCCGTTACATGTGCCATAGTACAAATCTAATGCAATAAGTGGGATGCATGCCATAGAAGATGTACTTGACACATTAAAGAAACTCAACATGAATAGGGAAGCTCTGGAAAGTCCAGTTTGATAAGGTAAAAGTAGACCCAAAAACTTTGATAAAGAAGACTAGTGTACTCTTTCTA
This sequence comes from Quercus lobata, assembly GCF_001633185.2. Lineage (NCBI taxonomy): Eukaryota > Viridiplantae > Streptophyta > Magnoliopsida > Fagales > Fagaceae > Quercus > Quercus lobata. Next base: position 2,576,453 of record NC_044909.1, on the reverse strand, counting down.
GTACAGACAAGGTAGAGAAACATCCATGTTTCATATGATCACGTATTTGCATTTAGAGATTGACGTACAGTTATAACCCCATCATACTAAAGTTAAAGTACACAACTTGAAAACAGAAGAATAGTTTCTGCATTTATAATAGGAACATCAGCAGAGTTTTCTAGATGAAAGGAAAAAGAAATTAAACAGAAGAAAAGTAACATTTAATATCAAGGCTGTATTAGCTATTGTATGCACAAGAAGAAGAAGCTTAAAACTATGGTTTAGAATACTGGCTTTAATTTTAATAACAGCATTGAAGCAATATCTTACTAAGATCACTTTGAATATTATACTTCTCAATTATGTAATGATGAAGAAAAATCGTGAACTTAAAGGCTACTAAAGCACCATGAAAACCTTTAGAATATTAGACTCACAGATGAATAACCAGAAATCCAGTAATTTCCATGTCAAAGCAGAGCTACTGCAGACTCTGCAACCAAAATAAAAAGGATGAGTATGTCACATGAGATAACATGTAAAACTAGCCAAAGTTTTGAGGCATTTAATATGCAAGTGATGAGCATGACTTGCAGACAAACTAGCGATGCTGTAATGGCTATAATAATTAACTTCATTTCAATATCAGTTATATCAATGCATCTTTTCTTGAAAAAACATAATACTATTTTTTCCACCAATGAAATAATTGCAAAAGTAGCAAAGTTCATGAGAATTTATAGTGCACACATAGAGAACCAATCATGCATGTGGAAAAAAATAAAAATAAAACAATTGAACAATAACAAAAAGGATTTTGTTGTTGCCATTCACAAAATAGAAATTTCATTATACTATATGATCATGTTATCCTGTATTGTAAACGGACTAGTTTGAGTTCCAAAAATTTCCACGCCAAATTTAGAACATGGGCATGGAACTTCATTAGAAAAAACATTTAACTTATCCTCATCTACACCTTGGATGAAATATGGTACAATGCTGCATATCTAGTGTGTGTTTGTATTCAGCTTCTGCGTTTGTTGCTGCGTTTTGTTCCCTTTTTTTTTTCTTTTTTCTTTTTTTTTCTTTTTTTTTTTTTGGTTTTCACGCGTTTTGGTTTTCACGCGTTTTGCGGTTACTGTTCAATGAACAGTAACCGCAAATGTTGACTTTCTGCAGTGAACAGTGCATATGTGCACTGTTCACGGACCCACAAATTTTATTTTTTATCAATTTTTTCATTAAAAATGGGTCCCACAGCACTATTCACACATTTAAAAATTATTTTACTACAGTGTTTTCAGTTTTCAGTTTCAGCAAAATAAGTTCTATCCAAACACACCCCTAGTCAAAAAATGGTAATTCCCTTGTCAATAACTTCATCAATCACTCAAACTACAATTCTTTTGTTAGAATTCTGTATTCTCTCATTTATAATGTCCATGTTAACAAAGTATGGATCAAGTATTCTTAGAAAACTTCTTGATTACAGGGATTCCTATGTACCTACTTTTATAATACACCCCTTTTGAGCACATATCCAGGAGTAGTAATGTAAATAGACTGCAATTCTATACCCAAGTCGTGTCATGTCCAACACAGGTGTCTCACTCATTCTAAAGCATCCATGTAGGAATGTAAAATATGCCATGCTCATCCTTGAAACAAATTTTACCCTGCTGGGGATTAAAAGACCGGAGTGGAGAAAAAAATCTTAACTGAAGCTTCCTTGATCAAATGAGGGGTACTGGATTATATGGCGGTTGAAATGAAATTAGATATTTAAATTCAATGACAGTGGTTGGCTAATCCTTAAAGGAATGAAGAACATAGTCTAGAATATATATATAAATTTCCAATATCATCAACGAAAAATATGCCATAAATTCCATATGAACCTGTTAAGAAGAAGTGGAAGCTCTTGTTTTTAGATGTGTCTACAGCTGTAGCAAGTGTATTAAGTTCTCTTTGAATTGAATGAGCCATGCCTGATAACCCAACCTGCAAGAGAATATAGAATTTGGAATTTTGGAAATAAGAAGGTTACAGATATGGGGTAGTAAAATATATAAACGACCCCAGGGAAAAGGATCCTCTCAGTTTGAAATGGACCCATTTCATGATTCATATTAAACAGTACACATCTAAATGGTGTATCTAGTGTCATGCATGTATATATATTGTTAGATACAAAACATAAAATCTGAACCGTGAAATGCACTCTTTCCATTTCATTTGAGGATCCTATCCTCCAGTACCCACAATGGGACCTGATTTATTATTGGACTTGATTTAAACAAAGAAATATAAATTAAGGGAACCATAAAAATAAATAAATAAGCAACAGACCATAGGTTTCTCTTCTTGGAAAAAGAATCAATCACAGACTGCATAGTGGAAAAATAACAAATAATGTTTTCTAGGTTACTTAATTCTTTATTTGGTCTTCCAAGGAAAAGGGATTAAAGGGAAATTTTCCAGATTTTATTTCATTTTCATTTTAATTTTAATTTACACTTAAATAAGTATTAATTTCACTCAATGTGTTCTCCTTTCTATTTCTGTAGCCATAATTGCAAACGTAAATTTATGCACTTTTATATAACTCTCACTCTAAATAATCTTAAAATGTTACTCCAAACCCTATATGTTAATTCTCTTTGAATTTCCTTAACAATAAACATTCTTCAAAATTTATTTTTTTTCACAATTATTGACGTGACTTGTTGTTACTCCAAACCCCATATGTTAATTCTCTTTGAATTTCCTTAACAATAAACATTCTTCACAATTTTTTTTTCACAATTATTGACGTGACTTGTTGTGACTGAACGTAATAAAATCTGTAAAAATGATGTCAATGATCTACCCAAGTAAAAGTGACATAACTTCTATCACAACCGGCCATGTCAGCAACGATGAAAAACATTGTGCAGCTATATTCTAAACTATACAGCTATCAGGCTAACTAAGAGAGTAATTCCCAAAAAAAAAAAAAAAAAATTCCACACAAATGTAAAGAAATATGAACAAAGAAGTGATATACCTGAACCCTGAGAACACTTGCTCTATTAAGATAAGCGATCGAAAGATAAATCCCCACAGAGTAATCAATATATCCACTAATAAATCTTGGGTTATTGTCATAATGATATATATTGTAAGACTTAGAAGACGAACATGAAGATGATTCTTCCTCTGAAGCGAAGGAAGAACCACCCATTCTGCCACCAGAGGCAGCAAAGACTGTGTACAAAATTTCATGGGCGGATAACAAAGCTAGAATTAGAGCAAGAATTGGATGGTTTTGGAGAAACTTGAAGGCCATGTTGGGTTTCAAGAATTCCCCAGAAGAAAAAAAGAAGTATTTGAAATTTGGAGGACAGAAAACTATAGATTGTTTCTCAGTGTTATGGGGTGTTGAAAACGGAAAATAATAAAAAAATATTTTTTAAATTACCGTTCACAAGAAAATTACTTCCCTTGCCTTTTCTCAGTGTTATGGTGTCATAGGTGTTGAAAACTGAAAATTAAAAAAAAAAAAAAATTTAAATGACTGTTCACAAGAAAATTACTTCACTTTTAAAACGCAGACGTCAGATGCCATTCCAAATCGGACAAAGTTTAGCTACAAAATTGGTTGTAGCTTAAGGTTACAAACTCACTCAATAAAATAAATATTATAATATATTTTGAAAATCTAACCGTTGAATTGCATGTTCTTTACACCCTTAATACACATATTAAATTTTGTGTCAATCGGATATCATTTACTACATGATCTATAAGTTTATATTTTGTTCATAATTTTAAATTACAAAAACTTGCAATTTAAAAAATTTATTGATGACATAGCTATTGATCTTTAATTTTCTTGAAATTTTGCAAGCATGAAGGATATAAGAAGAAAATGTAATCCAATAGTGGATTTGTCAAAATTCAAATCCAATAAAAAGATATTAAGTAAGTTTGTAGCCTAAGGTTACAACTAATTTTGTAGCTAAACTTTGTCCTTCCAAACCACCTTTAGGCTTTGTTTGGATGGAGGAGTGGAAAAATGGGAGAATGGAAAATTGTGGAAGGATGGAAAAGTGGGAGGATGGAAAATATTTAGTTTTTTCTCTTATGTGTTTAGTTGGAGGGGTGGAAAAGTAGGAGGATGAAAAACTCTTTTGTTTGGTTGGAGAGAAAAATGAAAGGATGGAAAATGTAATTTATATAAATTGACTATTATACCCTTGTTACATAATATGTAAGAAATAGATTTATTTGTACTCATTAAATAATATAAAATTTACCACATCATATATATAAATTTATATTTTTATTTTTATTATTATAATGTAAAAATTACATTATAATTTTTTTTTTCACGTTGAAAAAAAAAAAAAAAACAAAAAACAAGAGAGGAGAACCTGGACTTCTCTGGACGGTGTGCTAGATGAGAAGATGAGAAGGGTATGAATGAGGGTAGGTGGGCAAAAGTCTTCAGCTGGGTAGGTGGAGGGTATGAATGAGGTTACGTGGATGGGTATTACGGTAAAATAACAATGAGGGAGTTTTCCCTCTTTGATTTTCCTCCCGATTTGGGAGGAAAGTTTTTGTGGGCCCGGGAGAGAAGAGTTTCTCTCGGGTTTTCCACTTCTCTGATTTTCTCCCCATTACCAAACAGTGGAAAACTGAGTTTTCCACCCTATTTTCCCTCTTATATTTTCCATCCTCCCTATATTCCACCCATCCAAACACAGTGTTAATTCTTAGGATGAAATTACTTGGAAAGGGTTGGTCGGAATGTGACGCGTAAAATGTGGGACCCATCTGCTCAGTTAGGATATGAACTTGGTAATGGTCCATATGGAGGAGGTGGGCTCATTGGGGACCATAATGGAGACAGGATTTCTAAGTCCCTTAGATCTCTTTTTCCTATCTCTTCTGGTGTCTCACTCTTCCCCCATTTTTTCCAACCCATGATTCCTTCCTTCCTTCTCTTATTTATCTTTAGTGGGGTTGCCATGATGGGGGGTCTTTCCCAAGTTAGTGGGCCTCTTTGTGGTATATTCCTAACCAGGTGGGATCCTCTGTGTATTGTTGATATGACTCCCTTGGAACTTGTATTAAAATCTGTTTAATACTTGGAGGGCTGATTCCCTAAGGCATTATTTCATGTTCACGCATGTCAAGGGGGTATACCATCCGAATGTTTGGCTGGGCTTAACTGGGCTTGGCTTAGTATCAAAATAGACTAAGGCCACCTGGTGAATGGGCCACCAGATCAGTAATGGGCCGGTACTCTCGGTCCGTATACCTGCAATTAAATTTCACACAATACACCTCACGTTCTTGTATTTTTTTCACCTTTTTTTTCCCAAAATGCAACTTATGCTTATATTTTAATCTAATAAAGTCATCTTACTTATTGTTCCTTGTTTTTGAATTTGTGTGTAAGATATTATGCCAAAAGAAGTTTAATATAGAGAAGCAAAACAATAAACATTCATTTAAGTTAAAGCCCAAACTCTAAACAATCAGAACTTAAATCAATTTTTTTATTAAAACTATTAACTTATTTGATGATTTATTATTACCATTTATTTAATAATTTTGTTTTAGTTGTTTTTTTTTTTTTTAAAAAAAATTAGCTTTTACATATGAATATTCATCAATCCGTGCATCGCACGAGAATAGTACTAGTATGTATATATGTATATATATATATATATATATATATATAAGAAAAAATACTCAAACACCCCCTAAATTTTAAAGTAATGGCCATAACACCTCTTGAACTATTATTTTGGCCAATTTGATCCTTAAACTTCACATAACTGCCAAATTAATACTTCCGTTGGTGGTCTCCAGTGAAAACACTAACAAAAGCTCACGTGGTGCCTCACTTGAACTTCAAAAATACCAAATACAGTGGCTAAATCGGTTGAGAAACTCAGAAACCTTTGGCTCAGTTGAGAGAGAGGGAGTGAGTGAGACGACCGTACCAAAACTACCGTCGCCGAAGTTCTTATTCCTGTCATGGTCTCGCCTTTATGTCTTGACAATGCCTTGTGGTCCCATGGAGCAGTTGAGAGCCACCACTGTTACTACCATTGTTTATTTGTCTTGCTGTTGGTTTTTTTTTTTTTTTTTCCTGCTATCTTTTTCAAATCCTCCAGTGAGAGTGTATGCAAAAATTCATTATTTCTAAGTGTGCTATACAACTGTTTGATGAAATGCCTGAAAAGGATATGGCCAATTGATACCACCACAGTTGCTCTTTGGGAGTTGAATGATAAAAGTGGGGATTGCAGTATAATGGGTGATGTATGTATGAATAGTATGATCTCAAATGCAAATGTTTCACATCCCTTCAAAAGGAAGGTGTTGTTTTTAATGTACATGTAATTTCATTTTTCATGCATTCTTTCATGACTTAAACAGCCCCCCGTCCCCCTTTTTTTTTTTCAAAATGGTAGAATGATATTAAAATTGTGAAATTTTTTGTACGTTCATGAATATATATTTGGTGATACAAGGAGGAATATTCTCTATCTAAGCTCCTATCATCTTTGATATTGTTGCATCTTTAGCTAGTTCTCTTGTAGCTTTGTTGTAGTCATTTGATACACAGAATATTGTCCTATTGAGCTGCCTTGCCAAAGCCTTAGATTCTTGTATTAGGTACCTGAAGTTTGCAAAGGACTTGTCAAGTAAGTTGCTGTCAAGATCAATGGGATTGGTTCAGCATGTGGTGGCATCAATAAGAATATGCAACAAACCAGCACAATGGCATGAAGAATGTACAGCTAACACATGGACTCAAATTTGCATCACGTGTGGTCTTCAAGGAGGCATTAAAGGATCGCAAGAATAGTAAGATTTCTTCAAGATGGCTGGCTAAGAAATATTTGGCATTCTTTAGGGATGATCATATTTGGATAGAAAATACATTTAGGATAGTGATGGGCCAGTATACTTTTGTTTTTTAATATTGTTGGAAAAATAAAAAATTTATTTGGTGTTATTTTTTGTGAAACAATATACTACTTCTAAACAATTATTGATATTTCAATTCATTGTACATTGGAAAACATTCATTTTCTGGTTAAGACTTTCTTCCCTTATTTGGAGACACGTGTTTAGTGCTTATTACTTTTTTAAGCTAAATGTATGAACCCAAGCAATTGAATAAGGTATGTGTACAAATGCTGTTGAACTTGATGAGAGAGGTATGTGTACAAATGCTTTACTGATCAAAATGATTGGTATAGAAAGGATAATAATGAAGGATCTTTTGTATAGGAAGCCAGTAACAATTAAAGTAAAACCAAAGGCATAACAATTGGTAGCAAAGGTTATTAAATAGATAGCAACAAATTTATACTACCTATCTGAATTTTTTTTTTCCAATTAACCCTACTTTGCTAACAATTTCGTTAGTGCCGGGTTTTGAAACAATGTGGGAAACTAGCATCTCGAGATCAATGTAAATCTCGGGTTAGGATTTTTCATACAATGACGTGGACAAGTTTTTCCACGTGGATATTGAGTTTATAAAACTCGCTTTTAAACTCGAGTTACAGAAACTCATTTTTTGACCACTTAAAACCTAAAATCCATACCTCACTAGTCATTCTCCCTTTCAAACACTCACTCTCAGACACTCTCACTCTCAAGCTTTCAAACCCAAACTCCCTCTCAGACACCCAAATCAGTTACTCTCACATGCACTCTCACACACCTAAATCTGTCCTCCTTCAGACACCGAAACCCACCCAAATTACTCATTCTCACCCTCAAACACTCCTTCTTCAAACACTCTCGTCTTTCAAACACCGACGGCCACACATTCAAACATTGTTTCACCGGAAATGCTCACTCACTCTAACGAAGACACTCCTCTCATCAGCGGCTCGAAGACCCTTAGTCAAAATCCTCTTTTAAGGTATGTGTAGGTCAATGATCTTCGTTCAAGTTCGTCTTCAAGCCCACTCATCTTATATAAAACACAAACAAAATATTTTGAATGAAATGCCCATACTGAAATGAACAATCATGAACATCATCATTCTCTACATGTGTAGAATACTCATATTGAGCATCCAGAATTGTAACCTGTAAACTTGTGGATATTTGTTGGATTTCCTCGATACCAACTTTTGCACGCAGCTCCAACTATATGTACAACTTATACCATTTACTTCGAATATTCTCTCCAACTTGTCAAACATGATCTTTACATGTTTGTCTACTTCTATCACCATATACTTGTAATTAATCCGATACTTTAGGACTTCATGTGGCATACGATAAGTAATTTGTATGTTGTGCACAGTAGGATTCACACACAATTCTTCCATAACTATCATCTTCAATTCATCAAGAGTCTTCAACCTACAATCAATTTGGTTATAATAGCACTTTATACCTGGCCCTTCAAATGGCAATCCCTTGTTCGCATTGACATTCTTAAGCGGACCACCGTGGTATAAGATTATATCAATTACAATCATTATGAACCTATTAAAGTCAAGTTACTATGTTAGTTAAAAAAACATTTTATCTAGTCAAACTACACAAAGTACAAATTCCAATTCATTCAAAGGGCATGAATTTCATTACACATTCGATACACATTTCAAACCCAAATCCTTTTTCCATCATGCTAAGACTACCCATTTCATACCTAATACATACAAAAAAAAAAAAAAAAAAAAAAAAACCAAAATCCTTGTAAAAGTATACAACATTTTATCTAATTACATACCCATAAAATTTACATACCCATTTCATACCCAATACAAAAAAAACCATTTCATTACACATTCAAAGGGCATGAATTACATACCTATTTCATTATAATTCATTCGAAGGGCATGAAGTTCACTACCCATTTCGTACCCAATACAATGATGAATAAAGTCAAAATCCTTGTAAGATCATGGCAAAGATAAAAGCCTAGAAATGATGAATAAATTTTGATAACAAAAACCATGCAAATAAATACTCAAAAAAATTACACTAACAAAACAAAGTTCTATAATTCACAATATTGGTATCTTAACTAAGTTATGTTGACTCTCTACCAAATAAATAGTCAAACTCTTTAATCCACACCCAACAACAAATAATACCCAACTACAATGACGATCAAATCAAAATCCTTACCTGAGATATAAATTTGTTGAGAGGGAGGAGTAATGACAGAGAGAGGCAATGTGGTGTGAGATCAGAGACAATGTGGTGTGAGAAGTGTGAGAGTTATGGGTGAGTAAGACAGTGAGTTACTAAGGAGTGTGAGGCTGAGTGTTATGGATGAGAGAGTGTTGAGTGACTTACTAATGTGTATCTGTGTTTTATAAAATTTTGCCTAGCAAAATTTGAGTCTATAAGACTTGAGATCCAAGTATATTTTAATTAGATTTTGAGTCTTATAGACTCGAGATCTATGTGGCATAAATTGCTTTGTAGAACTTGAGTCTTTAAGACTCGAGATCCATGTGGCATAATAGTGTCCAACTCATCAAGTACGAAGCGAGTCTTTAAGCCTTGAGTTTTATATAGAACTCGAGTTTCTAAAACACAAGATGTTAGTTTGCTAAAACCTTTCAAACATGTTTTAACTTACCATATTCTCTGCCCTTACTATGTTAGTTCCCAAATATCCCCCTACTTATCTATGCACATGGTTTGATTACGTTCGTTTTGTATCTTGTAGATGATGACTCAGCCATTCAGTATGCCTAGAGTGAGATTGTTGGGAGGCGTACAGTACACAAGTGTTCATAAATGGAAAGCACCATTGGAGGCATTGAAAATCAAAATGAAGTTTTTTGCCTGCAAAAGTTAGTAAGAATGCATCAAAATAAACTTAAATTATTGTCAAGAAATTGAAAACCCATCTGAAATCCTACCAAACATCCAAACTCCGTTAGAGCATTGGCCATATCTCTCTCAAACATTTCATCAAATAGTTGTATGACACATTTAAAAGCAATTAATTTTTGCATATATGCTCACTAGAGCACTAGCCACAACAATGTGATAAATTGCAAACCCATGACATTCCAGTAGAGACTGGCACATGGAGGATTGGAAAAACAGATCAGAGGGAAAAAAAAAAAAAAAACTATCAGCACAACAACGATGGTAACAATGGTGGCTCTCGATTGCTTGGTAGGACCACAATGGGTGTCATAGGGACACAAAGGGCAAGACCATGGCGAGAAAAGAACTTTGGTGACGGTAGTTCTGGTTCGATCATCTCTCTCTTTCTCAATTGAGCTGAAGGTTTCTTATAGTTTTTCTTTTCCTCTCAACCATTTTAGCCTTTGTATTTCGTATTTTTTAAGTTCACGTGAGACACCATGTGAGCTTTCTGTCAGTGTTTTAACTAAGAACAAGAAAAGAATTGATTTGGCAGTTATATGAAGTTTAAGGAATAAATTGGCCAAAATGAAAGTTTAGGGGAATGTCTTGGCCACTACTTCAAAGTTCAGGGGTGAATAGGCATTTTTCTTTTATATATATATGCCATGATTTTTCTATATAATTTCTCTTAACTAATAAAGTCATCCCTATAATTAAATCTCACATAATATACCTCATGTTGTATTTTTTATTTTTTCATTTTTTTCCCATGATGAAACTTGATGGGACTGACGAACTAAACTTCCTTGGACGACCTCATCAAGACTGACGAGGCCGTCCTGCTAGACGAATTAACCAACTGTCTCTGACGATATAGACACATCACTGATGAAGGTGAAGAAGCCATTCAATGTAGTCAATAAATGCCTCGAACGATTACAAGACCAGTTGTATAGACCGTTGGAAACCCATCAAAGCCCATATTACTAAAGCATGAGGCGTTACCAAAAGAGGTATTAAAGCCACCATAATAGCCATAATAATAGCCATAACGGTTAAGGGCTAAGGAAATGTGTATATATATATATATATAGCCCTCACAGCACCAACAGAAGGTAAGAAAACACACCTAAAGGCACTCATAGTTACTCTGTTATTTTGCGTTATTTCCTAAAGGCTTTCTAATACTGACTTTGGCATCGGAGACGTTGTGGCAGGTACCACACTGGTGACCACCTTAAAGGAGCCCTCTCACCATTTTTATAGCAACAAGCTCCATCTGGACGCACTTGCAACGACTAACCACTTTGCACTTCATCAGTTTGGCGCCGTCTGTGGGAAACGACATTTTCGTACTCAGGTTCGAAAGCGTAGTTTCCAAGTAACTTCTACATTCAGATGAAGTCCAACCAGGATTCTACAGCCTTAGCTTTGCAAGTTTAGGCTCTTGCGACTACTGTCGAAGAACTCACTAGATGGAATTAGGAAATGAGGTTACGGCTTCAATAGGAGGAGAACCAGTCTAGAGCCAACCAAAAGGATGAGGGAGATAGCCATAAGAGGAGTGACCGTTGGGGACGGACTACTCCGAATGAACCAAACTCGGATCTTCTCCGAGAAATGAGAAAAGAGATGGACGAGCTGAGGAACGCCATTAGGGGGCGGGCAGACTGAAGCCTGAACAGGATGGTCAAGACAACAGATTCACCTTTCACCACGGCAGTCTTGGAATGCCCTATGCCGTCAAAATTTCAATTGCCTCAACTTGAGCCATTTGACGGACTTAAAGACCCCCTAGACCACCTCAACACCTTCAAGAGGACGCTAGGCCTCCAACAGCCTCCTGATGAAATACTTTGTCAATCCTTCCCCACCATTCTCAAAGGAGCTACAAGGGAGTGGTTCACGAAGTTGCCAACGTCGTCCATCGACAGCTTCAAGTAATTGAGCAACACCTTTCTGCACCACTTCATTGGAGGAGAACGCCTAAAGAGGCCAGCAGACCACTTTCTTATTATTAGAAAAGGGGAGAAAGAAACCCTGAGGTCGTACGTGAAACGCTTTACTCAGGAGACTCTGAAGGTAGACAAAGCTGACGACAAGGTGCAATTGACAACCTTTAAAGCCGGATTGAAGTCTAGAGAGTTCATGGTTTCACTTGCGAAGAATCCTCTTAAGACGATGGCAAAGATGCTCCTGAAAGCACAGAAGTACATGAACGCTGAAATGCTTTAGTCGCCATAAAGGACGTGAAAAAGCCAGGAGACAAGGGAAGGAAGAAAGATGATCACATAGGACAAAAAATGGAGTGTTCAGATCGTCAGACTAGTGATGGGAATAAAAGGAAGGACGAAAAAACTCCTTGAACGGTAAAATTCACTCCTTTAGTTATGCATGTTGACAAAATTTTGGCATAGATTAAGGGCGAGCATTATCTCAAATGGCCAAGGCCATTACATTTGTCGCCCAACGTGCATGTCAAAAAGAAGTACTGTCGGTTCCACAAGGATTATGGCCACTACACAGAAGATTTCAGGGACCTAAAGGAGTAGATAGAGGAGCTTATACGGAAAAGAAAACTGCAGAAGTATGTGAAATAGGGGGAGTCTAGTAGGTTCAAAGACGATAGCAAGAACCAGCACGAATCCCCGCCCAAAGACGAGGATCACATGTTCCAGCGTCTACAGAATATGATCGAGAAGATCAAGACGATCACAGGTGGGCCGTCCACATGTGGGTCAGTTAGATCCCTTAGGAAAGCATGTCAAAGGCAGGTGAACAGCGTCCACAGAATACCCTCATTTAAGTAAAGACGAATGAACTAGGACATGTCTTTCTCGGAAGAAGATGCTAGGGGAGTGAAGCAGCCTCATGACGACCCCTTGGTCATAATGCTCACGATAGAAGGATTCAATACCAAGAGAATCCTCGTGGACAATGGCAACTCCGTAGACAACATCTACCTTCCCGCTTTTCAACAATTGAAGTTAGATCCAGGAAGGCTGCGTCCATTTGACTCCCCCCTCATCATCTTTAGTGGAGACAGAGTATATCCCAAGGGCATAGTAACACTGGCGATAACAGTGGGGACCTCCCCAAGGCAATTGACCCGTCAATTAGACTTCTTGGTGGTAAACTGCCTCTCATCTTACAATGTGATTATCGAGAGGCCCACACTCAACTGTTGGAAACCACGTCCACCTATTGCCTAAAGGTAAAGTTTCCAACGGAGAACGGTGTTGGCGAGGTAAAAGGAGATCAAGTCCTAGCCAGGGAATGCTACCAAGCCGTGTTAGTTGCAAAAGAGAACCATACATGGATGATCAAGGAGAAGGAAGAAGATAAAGTGGAAGCCCTGAAAACAGTGGAGCTGGTCGAAGGAGAGATAGCAAAGACAACCAGAATAGGGACAACCCTAAGTCCTGAGATGAGGACTAGACTTAAGGATGGCAATAAAAGTCCGACCCGCAGATACCCGGTCCGACCTGACCCTAATGGGTCGGATTTTACCCGACCCAATAAATAATAGGGTCGGGTCTGGGTCTTTTAAAAAAAAAAACCCGAAACGGGTCCGGGTCGGGTTCGGGTTTTTGTTATTCCCGACCCGTTTAAGTATAAAATTACCAAAAAACCCCTTATATATATAAACTAAAAAAACCCTACTTCCTCTCATATTCCACACTCAGCCGTTCCACTCTCCATCCATTTCCCTCACAGCCTCAGTCTCCTCTCCCTTTCTCACTCTCTTCTTCCTCTCACTCACGGACTCAACCTCAAAGCTCTAACCTCTGTCACCACCACGATCTCACCGTCGGCCTCAAGCTCTGTCATCGTCAGTCTCAAGCTCCGTCACCCCCGGTCTCAAGATCGTCACAAGTTTGTTTCTCTCTTTCTTTGTCTTCTCTGAGCTCCGATCTGTCTTCTCCAAGTGTAGCTCAGCCAAGATCTGCCACCACCAAGATCTCTTTTTTTTTTTTTTTTTTTGGTTCATTACTTGGTGCCTGAAAGGGGTATTATCGTGTATATTCATTTGTGGGATTTATTTTGTAGATTTTTGAACTTGATGTAATGGTCCCGGATTTGGATTTGGGGGATTTATTTTGTCTATATTTGAACTTGTGGCAAATCTTGTTGTAAGGAAGAAATTTTTTTTTATGTATTTGGGTTATGTATATAGGATTTATGTATGGGTTTGTGATTTTTATGTATTATTTCTTGTGATTTCTGTATTTGGGGTTGTGTTTTGAAAGGGAAAATGAGAAATCTAAAAGTAAATTATTGTAGATTTATGTGAAATTTGAAATCTAAAATTATTGTAGAAATCTAAAATAATTATTATAAATTAAATTAGTGTAGAATCTGAGATTTATTAAATTAATTACAGATTTTTTTTTTTTTTTTTAAATTTGGCCACGGTTTAGGCCATTAGGACTTAGTATGGGCCCTAAAGTGGTCGGGGCCCAACGGGCCGGGTTTGGAGCCTAGGAAAAAAATCCGTTTATTAACCGGGCCAGGTTTGGGTAACAGATAAAGATCCGCGGGTCGAGTCTGGGTATAAAGAAACCCGGCCCGAACCCGACCCGTTGCCATCCCTAACGAGACTCATCCAGTTCCTTAAAGAGAACCCAGACGTCTTCACATGGAGTCACGAAGACATGCCAGGTATATCCCCAAAAGTCATCCAACATAAGTTGAATGTGGACCCGGAGAAGAAGCCCGTCCAGCAAAGACGACGAGTCTTCGATCCAAAACGGAACTAAGCAATTACGGACGAGGTTAACAAGTTGTTATCGCCAGGCTTTATTCAGGAAGTTTACTATTCAGAGTGACTCGCCAATGTCATCCTTGTGAAGAAAGCGAATGGGAAATGAAGAATGTGGGCGGACTTTATGGACCTGAACAAAACCTGCCCAAAAGATAGTTTCTCTCTGCCGAGGATAGACTAGCTGGTGGATTCTGCAATAGGGCATAAGTTACTGACGTTCATGGGTGCCTTCTCTAGATATAACCAGATAAAAATGGTTGAAAGGGATGAGGAGAAAATAGCCTTCATCACGAGTCAAGGGCTCTATTGCTATAAGGTAATATCTTTCAGATTGAAAAATATAGGAGCGACCTGCCAGAGGTTAGTGAACAAAATGTTCAACAAGCAGATCGAGAGGAATATGGAGGTATATGTGGATGACATGCTCGTTAAAAGTAAAGAAGAGCTTGCTCATTTGGACAACCTGAATGAGACAGTTGCCACCCTCAAACAATACCAGATGAAGTTGAACCCTAGCAAGTGTGCCTTTGGTGTGGCCCTATGGAAGTTCTTGAGATTCATGGTGTCCCAAAGGGGGATAGAAGCAAACCCAGAGAAGGTGCAAGCCATACTCAATATGGCATCGCCAAAGACCGTCAAAGAAGTCCAGAAACTCACGGGAAGGATTGCAGCACTCAACAGATTCGTCTTTAAAACGACGGACAAATGCTTGCCCTTCTTCAAGACATTGAAGCAGGCTTTCACCTAGACTGACGAATGCAAGACAGCGTTTCAAGAACTCAAGCGTTACCTGAGCAATCCACCCCTTTTTAGTCCGTCCAAGGAAGGGGAAAACTTATATTTGTATCTAGCAGTATCAGCCACGACCGTGAGCGCAACCTTGAATCGAGAAGAGGACAAGAAACAGCTCCCAGTTTACTACGTCAATCAAGCTTTTCAAGATGCAGAAGCCAAGTACCCAAGGATTAAGAAGATTGCATTTGCGTTAATAGTAGCTTTGCACAAACTGCGACCATACTTTCAAGCGAACCCCATCCTAGTAATGACGGATCAACCAATCAAGAAGTCCATGAACAAGCCTGAAGCAGCAGGGAGAATAGTCCAATGAGCAATCGAGCTTAGCCAGTTCATCATCGAGTACCACCCCAAGACAGCCATTAAGGCACAAGTTATGGCGGACTTCATCATCGAGTTCACTCTTCCAGACAAGGACAACATCACCAACAAGACAGAATGGTAGACAATACAGACCGATGGTTCGTCAGCCCAAATGAGGGGGGGAGTAGGGATCGTTATAACCACTCCAAACGAAGAAGTGCTTAAATACGAAGTTCAACTGAAATTCCTGGCCACCAATAATGAGGCCGAGTACGAAGGAATATTGATAGGGCTGAAAGTCGGGAAAGCACTTGGAGCTAAAAACCTGCTCATCCAGAGTGATTCTAAGCTGGTAATAGGGCGGATAAAGGAGGAATATGAAGCAAATGAGGAAGGAATGCAGAAATACCTCAGGCTGACGAAGCATCTAACCCAAGAGTTTGATAGGGTAGAATTTCTACAGATCCCCAAAAGCCAAAACATGGTAGCAGACGAAGTCGCAAAGCTAGCATCGTCAGAAAAAAGATCGACAATCATAGGCTTGGAGATGGAAGTCCAGAAACGCCTCAGCATCGAAGAAATCCCCACATTTGCAATCCAGAGCAGAAATAGCTGGATGACACCAATCATATTCTTTCTCCTTGATAGACACCTTCCATAAGATGTCGAGGAGGCCAGAAAGGTCAGGAAAAGAGCAGCCAGATTCATGATCCTAAATGACGCATTATACAAGAGAGGCTTTTCTATGCCCTACCTAAAGTGCGTGGATGAAGAAGAAGCCAAGCATATTCTAGAAAAGATCCATGAAGGGATTTGCAGAGACCATGGAGGCCCCAAATCCCTAGTAAGTAAAGTTGTCAAAAAGGGTTACTTCTGGCCTACTATGCAGGTAGACGCAAGGGAGCTCGTAAAGAAGTGTGACAAGCACCAGAGGTTTGGTAATGTCCAACGCCTTCTAGCCGAGAGATTGACAACAATAGCCTCCCCTTGGCCCTTTGCACAATCGGGAATCGACATCGTTGGCCCATTGCCTCAAGGTAAAGGACAGGTAAAGTTCCTACTAATCGCTATTGATTATTTTGCAAAATGGGTTGAAGCAGAGGCATTAGCAACCATCATTAAAGCAATAATCCAAGGCTTCGTGTGGAAGAACATAATCTGCAGGTTTGGGATTCCACAGACGATCATATCAGATAATGGGCGACAGTTTGACAGCCAAGGCTTCAGGGATTTCTGTTCAAGTCTAGGGATCAAGAACCAATTCTCATCCCCGAGGCATCCACAAGCAAACGGACAGACGGAGGTGACCAATCGCACGTTACTCAAGATCATCAAAGCCAGGTTGGACGATGCAAAGGGGGCCAGGCCAAAAGAATTACCCAATGTCTTGTGGGCTTATAGGACTACGGCAAGAACCCCAACAGGAGAAACCCCCTTCAGACTCACTTATGGCACCGAGGCAGTAATCCCGGTCGAGGTGGGAATAACCAACATCAGGCGAGAGATGTTCCACAAGGAGAGTAACGACGATTAGCTAAGAATCAACCTAGACTGTCTAGACGAGGTCAGAGAAAAAGTTTCTAACAAGATGACAAAGTAGCAGCAAAAGATGGTTGAGTATTACAACAAGAGGGTGAAGCTCAGACGACTTGACATAGGAGACCTTGTCCAGCGCAAAGTCACCCTAGCGACCAAAAACCCTACCCAAGGGAAACTCAGCCCCACATGGGAAGGACCCTACCGAGTCTTCTATTACTCCAGGCAAGATAGTTATCACTTGGAGACCATAGATGGACAGAGGCTTCCACGACCATGGAACAGTGAGCACTTGAAGAAGTACCACCAATAGATGTAACAGGCAATTGTATTCATTCTCGAAAGCAATAAAAGAACTATTCAGCCAATGTTTTAATACGAACGAACCCAGCAACTTAAAAGTCAAGAAAAAAAATTGCTAAGTAACAAGATTCCGCTTAGACGGATGTAAGTTATTAACAAAGCCAAAAGATGACAAAATCCCTTAAGAGGGTATAAGTCATAAAAAGAAAAAAATTAGTTAAGTAACAAGATTCCGCTTAGACGAATGTAAGTTACTGACGAAGCCAAAAGATGACAAAATCCCTTAAGAGGGTATAAGTCATAAAAAGAAGAAAAAAAAAGGCTAAGTAATAAGATTCTGCTTAGACGGATGTAAGTTACTGACGAAACCAAAAAAATGACAAAATCCCTTAAGAGGGTATAAGTCATAAAAAGAAAAAAAATGGTCAGTAACAAGATTCCGCTTAAATGGATGTAACTTACTGACGAAGCCAAAAAAATGACAAAATCCCTTAAGAGGGTATAAGTCATAAAAAAAAAAAATGGTCAGTAACAAGATTCCGCCTATACGGATGTAAATTACTGACGAATCCAAAGAAGGACAAAATCCCTTCAGAGGGTGTAAGTCATTAAACAGAAAAATGACTAAGTAACAAGAGTCCACCTAGACGGATGTAAGTTACTGACGAATCAAATGAATGACAAAATTCCTTAAGACGGTGTAAGTCACAAAAAGGAAAATTGGCCTAAGTAACAAGTCATTGATGAGGCTAACAAACTACAAAATCCCTTAAAAGGATGCAAGTCGCAGGAAATTGGCAAAGTGTCAAAATCCAGCCAAACAAAAAGAAAACACTAACGAGACCCCTTAAAGGCCACAACATAAAATTTAGCTAAGTATGAGGTACTGGCGTTGGCAGAGAACACACAGAAACAGGAATGCAGGCAAGTAAGTATGCAGTTATGAATATAATTAAAGGCCCAAAAACATTGGGCAATTACCATTGCTCTCACATTAAAGCTAAAAACCCATAAACGCTGGGTTAAAAACATTGTTCTTAAATTAGAAATATTGTTCTGAAAATAGAATCTAAAAGTCCAAAACACATTGGGTAACAAAAAATACAAAAGAAAAGCAAATAGACATGAGGCAAAGTTAGGCAACAGCAACATCGTCACCATCTGAAGGAGGCATAGAAGTATCCCCGAGAGCAACTTCAGTGGGAGCAGTGGATTGAGAAGCCTCGTCTGTCGCAATCTCCTAGTTGACCACCTCCATGTCAAGATTCTCGAGGTCTACTCCTGAAGGATGTTTGACCAGGTACTGACGAAGGAGCTCGAAGCCCTTGTCGTACCAACTGAAGAGCACAGTGTTGTACTCCTCAGTTTGCTGGAAAGCCTCGACAACCTTGGCAGCAATGGTCTTCAGCTTTTCTTTGGCAACCAAGAGTTGTTTGTCCTTCTCCTTCGTAGCGTTGGCCTCGTCCATAGCAGTAATTAAGTCTCTTTTCAGCTTGGAATTTTCTGCCTCCAGAGCCTTCACCCTGGATACTGTCGAAGTTATTTTTGCTTCTTGAGCGAGGTACTCAGAAGTGATGTGAAGACTCTCCCCTAGCACCAGAAAAGTGAAGCCCAACATTAATGACGACAAAAAAAAAGGGGGCAAAATCACACAAGTACAATACCTGGACGATCTTGTCAATATGACGACCCACTAGGGGTGTGCAAAAAACCCACCGACTTGCCAAACCCGACCCAAACCAACCTGAGCCAGCAGGTTGGGTCAGTTTTTAAGATTTGGTGGGTTGGGTTGGGTTACAAAAAAAAAAAAAAAAATTATAGCAGGTCGGGTTGGGTTTGGGTCATAAAATTACAAACCTGTCAAACCCGACATGACCCGACCCACTCATATTTAATATATATATATATAATATATTTTATATTTAATAATTTTTTTTTAAATCAATTGTAGGGCACTTATATATATATATATATATATTTTGAATATATATTATATATTTAATAATTTTAAAAAAAAAACAGATGTAGAGCAGCATTTTATCAGTTCCTCCTACTAATACTAATTTAATATATATATATATATATATAATATTATATAATTAATAAATTTTTTTAAATAACTAGTTCTTCCTATCCTATATAAAAGTCAATTAGTTAACACAAATCCTAATAAATTACTATTATTGTTTAATCATTAGTGTTGTGCCTTTAAGGAGTTACATTGATACAAATCTTTAGGTTTTTTTAATATATTAATATTTATATTTTTTTCTACTCAATTTAATAATAATAATAATAATAAAAATTTGTCAAACCCATGGGTTCAACTCGATCCATGTGGGTTGGGTTGGGTTGGACTTATGTGATGGGTTGGGTTGGCTTGAATTTTTTTTGACCCACCATGATGGGTTGGATTAAAAAATCCCCTCAACTCGACCCATGCACACCCCTACGACCCACAATCTTGTTAGAAGGCACCCCTATGAAGGTTCTCAGCTCCTCAGCAGAAAAGGACTCTTGCGCCCTCAACAATGCCAGGCTAGCATTGTCAAAGACAGAGGACGACTTAGAGTCGGCCTTGTCCTTTAATTTGTCTTCCACCCGAGGCCTTTTCCAAATGTGAGTGATTTCCTCTATCGAGGTAGCCAGTGAGGCCGTCCTCGAGGGCTTAGTGACTGGCGCAGGAGGGGTGAAGGAGACACCCTTCTCCACGGCCCGCACTGTCTTCTTCCTGATGCTGGAGAGGGGCTCGTTCCTTTTACCCCTCATATTCGCATACATACCCTGATTGAATTTAGTCGTCATTCTTGCAAGAGGGAAACACCTGTAAAAAGTTTTAAAAAAAGAGGTTATACAAGAGAATCAACACGGGCGAGACTGGCACTTACTTTTTTTTTTTTCCTCAATTTTGATGTTACACAGGACGAAGGCAAACGGTTCTAGACCAAAGCAATAGAAAGCAAGAGTCCACAGTTGACTAGATCATCCCAATCCTCGATCGTCCTCGCGCATTTAATTGCCTTCTCAACATGCTCCTTGTACCTACTTTTAAGCTTGGGCCGTCTCTTAACTACGCAAGACAATGAGCAAAAGAGTCATTGACGATAAAAATAAACACAACGAAAATCAATTGATGAGAAGAAATAATGAACCACCTAAGTTTGGGGCTCTCCACCGGTAGAGCAACCTTGGGAGATCACCCAAAACCTCGTCGGAGGAAGTCTCAAAGTTGTCCCCGAACACAAAAAAGAATTGGGACTTCCAGTACCTGAAGGACGAAGGTAGACCTCTGACAATCCTAGTCCTCCTCTCCCAGGGCACCAACTCATAATACCCGTGCTCCTTGGACTCCTTCAAACAGTATAAGTAGACGAGCTCATCTACTTTAATCATGTCTCCATTTGTAGCGACCAGCCATATCCTTATACAGCTGACCACTATCTTCCATGAATTGGGCATAAGTTGCCCGGGAGCAATACCGAAGCGATCTAATAGCTCCATAAGAAATGGATGGACAGGGAACCTCAACCCACACAGGAAGGAAGTGTCGTAAAAGTATACCTCCCCAGGAAAGAAGTGGCAAGCCCGTTCCTCCTTACTGGGTAGACGAACCCTAACCCTATCCAGGAACTGGAACCTTTCCCTAAACCTAGCAAATGTATTGCCATCCAGACCATACACCTCCTCGACGACGTGAAAAGCCCTAATCTCTCGAGGGGAAGAGACGTCGGTATCGTCCTCCACTGGGTTGTCGCTGGAAGACAACCCAGTCTAGAGTTCACTGGATCTTACCTTAGACATTTTCTCTCTCCCTCCTACTAAACCCTCAAACCAATTGATCGATTGGCTAGGCACTGGGAATAACTCTCCCAATGCAACACTTAAGCTACTACCCTCAAAAACGAAATCCCTAACCAAAGGAAGAAAATCACGAGAAGTACCTAAGGAAGCCCCTAAGCGAGCAAAAAAGAAGGAAATCAAGGGGCAAGCTACCCTAATCTCAGAACCACTGACCATGAAAACCAAAAAACAGAAGGAAAAGGATGGATCCTAAAAGCCGCAAAGAAACCAGAAACAACCACACAAAAAAAAAAAAATCAGAAATTTATGATGTACTGTGAAGAAAAAGGAAATTGAAGGGAGAGGAAAAGAGAAACGTACCTTAAAAGAAAGTGAACACAGCCCAATCGCAGAATGTAGATGGTTCGAAGAAAGTCACCGGTGCAAGGTTAGGAAAAAATCACAAGAGTAAGGTGGAGAAGGAGAAGCACAGAGCAATGATTAGGAGATTGGGAAAAGTGAAGGGGGAGTGAAAAGAAGGGAAGTTTAAAAAACCAAAGGCACAGAAACTGAAAATCAGCGAGAAACCCAAGGGTCACACAATTGAAGCATGCCACGTGGCCATGACACGTGTGGCGCCACCACCACGCATTAAATATGGAGTGAAACCCCAAGAGTCATGCACTGCTCAAAATCTTTTCATCTTTTATGATCGTCATGACACATCACGACGACCATAGAACCCGGGGGGCAACTTATGGGACTGACGAACTAAACTTCCCTGGACGACCTCATCAAGACCGACGAGGTCGTCCCGCCAGATGAATTAACCAACTATCTCTGACGATATAGACACATCATTGACGAAGGTGAAGAAGCCATTCAATGCAATCAATAAATACCTCATACGGTTACAAGACCAGCTAATAGACCGTTGGAAGCCCATCAAAGCCCACATTACTGAAGCATGAAGCATGGACGCACTTGCAATGACTGACCACTTTGCACTTCATCAAAACTTAAGCTTATTTTTTAATCTAATAAATTCATCTTACTCACTATTCTTTGCTTCTGAATTTGCGTGCAGGATATTATACCAAGGAAAGTTTACTATAAAGAAGCAAAACAATTGACACTTATTTAAGTTCTTGGTTCTCTTATGTAAGTGTTTTTTTTTTTTTTTTTAATATTCTAAATTTTTGAACTCTTTTGTGTATGTTTTAATTTTGGGTTTTGGTTATTATATTTAATTTGTGAGTATATTGGTTTTTTAAATTAGACTATCACTAGGAAAAAAAAATTTATTAAGGAATTATTTTGAATATTATTGTTTGTGTAAGTTAGAGCATATATTAAATATAACTCAAATAGGAATGATCAAACTCACACCGCATCTTGTATTAAGAAATTAACACACGGCACACAGATAGCTTTAAAATATAGAAATAGATAAACACTTCTAAAAAATTGTAAAAGTATCTCTTCAACATAATCCACACAGTAGACACATAAAGATTCAGTTTAGAGGTATGCCAACCCATTAATTTGATGACTCAACCTAATCTTTTTTGGGTTGATTTTTTTTGTGTATTAACAAGTAAGGTTAGGCCTTCTTCTTCTTCTTATTATTATTATTGTTTTTTCTGAAGTTTGGGTTGACAATATTTTCAACTTAGGTAACCTAATCCAATCCACATTATTGATAATTTAATAAATGTGTGTTCTTTAGATTTTAAATCTTAGGTCAAATTTGTTAGTTTAATTTGTTTCGGTGTTTTAATAAAGTTGGAATGTTTGTATTAGTCCTAAGTCCTAACAAATGGCCTCAAACCAATTCCTACAGGCTAGGGTTTGTGGGAGGGTTTCTCAACTTGAGTTAACTGAATTGAGTTGAAAAAATAACTTAAGTTCAACCCAATCCAACCTGACTCATGTATAAACTCAATCATAATTTACTACCTTTGAAAATTGAAATAGAATAATTTTGTCATTCTTGAAGAAGAAACATTAACCCGTCCCCTACCTCACTTATCCATAGAGTGCCTAAGAAGAATAAAATCACTTTTCAAGACCTTAGGGAAATTGCAGAACAATTAAACAAACATAACCCCAAGAAATCAATACATATACTAGTATAATTTTCATGTAATGCACAACTTGATAAAAATTCATATGTAATCTAAAAAATGTTAAATAATTAAAACTAAATTATTAAATTAATAGTAATAATAAATTATAAAATATGTAAATAATTTAAATAATATTACTTTAAGAATTTCTTTGTTTCTCCCAAAAAAAAAAAAAAACTTTTAATGAAGTTAAGCTTGTAAATGTGCCAAGTTGATCCTAAAATTAAAATTTCAGGCTTGTTTATTGAATTTAATTTGAATATAAGCAGAGTTTAAGCTCGTTATCAAATAATATTACATATTCAAGTTTAGACTATTTAGTTCATTTTATTTTCAAACAAGGTTGACCTTATTTTCGATCTACTTGATTAGCTTATTATTTTCTCATATTTAGTAAAATTATGACTAAACTTTTATCCATTAAAAAATCTATGAATTTTTACTATGAATGGACGATTTATATTATCAATAAAGTACAAATTAGAATTTGATATCATATAAATCTATTTACAAACTTATACAATCCAATTTTAAGTATATATAAATATATTTTTAGATAAATATGCGTATAAAAATATAATGTTTATATGTAGTTAACTAAAGCCTCATGTTCACAAACTTGTTTTAAAACACTTTTTTTTTTCTTTCCGTTTGAGCTTGACTTGTTAATTAAACAAAAATGAACATAAAACAAACTTCTTTTATGGCTCTAAATGAAAGGCAAAGAAAAGTAAAAGAAGAATAAACACAAAAAATATAACCTTTCAAACTCCACCCATATCTTTTTATTGAGTGTCAATTTTGAAAATTTAATCGTGAGATTGTATGTTCTTATTATATCTTTCATGCTTGCAAAATTTCAAGAAAATCAAAGGTCAATAACTATATCATAAATCAAATGTTTAAATTTCAAATTTTTATGGTTTAAAATTAAGCATAAAAAATATGTGGGGCCCAAATGATTTATGGGCCAGGCCCATCTCCTCGGGGAGAATCTGAAGGCCCAAGCCGAGGAGGGCTATGGCCCAAGCTCGACAAGATAGCCTTTGGATACTGCCGAGGACAGCTCAGTCCTCGGCCGACCCAAAGTCCCCCCTGAAAGAAGGGTAAAAACGGTATAGGACTGAAACTAGGAAGAAAGATCTAAAATATCCAGGGAAAGCTGCCCTTACTGCCATTCAATGCTCTGAACCTGACAGAGCCGCATTCTTTGGCTTTTACAACCACCCCCAACGACTTTGAATATGGGCTGATGGGACAAGTATCAATCTTGGAAAGGTTGACCCTATACGTGGACGAAGGACAATGAACGCAGGCGAATATAAAAGGAAAAACAAGTAACCTAAAGAGGGGGTTGGGAAAAATGGCCAAAAACCAAAGCCTCTCAGCCCACCTCCAAGAGAAAGACTCCAGGGGTGAAGGAAAACTTAAACTTGGACGAACACCGCGAAAAACCCACCGCCTGCCAACCAAGGCCTAGCCTTCCAAACCCACGCTCTACAAATGATATTGTTAGGGGCCTTTTTACGTGTGAACCCGACACTGTTACGGTCCGCCACGAATCGCGTCCTTACAAAATATATTTATTAATCGAATAGTAAATAACATCTGATTTTGAACGAAATTTTACATGTGTGTTAAGAACATAAAAAATATAGAATTCAATAGTTAAGTTTTCAAAATTCACATTCAATTAAAAGATATGCGAGGAATTTGAAGGATTTCGAAGGATTTCCTCCAAACTCCAACAAACACAACTTCTGTCTTATTTTATTTTATTATAAAACTAGTATAATGCCCGTGCGATGCACGGCTTAATAAAAAAAAATATAAATTTTAAAATATATTTTTTTATAATATAATATAATTTAATAACAAACAAAATAGTAAATTTTAAAAATTATGGCAAGTTTTAAATTTTTAGAACCGCTTTGTTGTAAAATTTTAATTTGTTTATATATATATATGGCACTTAAAAATCTTTCCATTATACTTGCTAACACGTGGAGTAGTAGAAGTGCTAACCATATATAAATTTCTTGCTTATATAACCAAAAACAAATTACAAAAATAAAGTATCTAGATTGCAATGTAAATGTAAATTTTACCTATAAGAACAAAAAAAAAAATTATTTTTAAAAAATCTATAAAAAAAATAATGTTAATTAGATGATATATATTATCTAAATTAATTTTTTGTATGTTATATATTATCCCTTAATTTAAGAAATGTAAGGACGCGATTCGTGGCGGACCGTAACAGTGTCGGGTTCGCACGTAAAAAGGCCCCTAACAATATCATTTGTAGAGCGTGGGTTTGGAAGGCTAGGCCTTGGTTGACAGGCGGTGGGTTTTTCGCGGTGTTCGTCCAAGTTTAAGTTTTCCTTCACCCCTGGAGTCTTTCTCCTGGAGGTGGGCTGGGAGGCTCTGGTTTTTGGCCATTTTTCCCAACCCCCTCTTTAGGTTACTTGTTTTTCCTTTTATATTCGCCTGCGTTCATTGTCTTTCGTCCACGTATAGGGTCAACCTTTCCAAGATTGATACTTGTCCCATCAGCCCATATTCAAAGTCATTGGGGGTGGTTGTAAAAGCCAAAGAATGCGGCTCTGTCAGGTTCAGAGCATTGAATGGCAGTAAGGGCAGCTTTCCCTGGATATTTTAGATCTTTCTTCCTAGTTTCAGTCCTATACCGTTTTTACCCTTCTTTCAGGGGGGACTTTGGGTCGACCGAGGACTGAGCTGTCCTCGGCGGTATCCAAAGGCTATCTTGTCGAGCTTGGGCCATAGCCCTCCTCGACTTGGGCCTTCGGATTCTCCCCGAGGAGATGGGCCTGGCCCATAAATCATTTGGGCCCCACAAGAAATATATCCTAACAAATAAAAAAAAATAATGTTAATATAATTTTATTTAATGATAAGAATGAATTAGAGTCCTAGTAGTATACTATTCATTTTTAGTTCTTTAAAAGTCTAAAAATTTAATAAAATTTCTGCAATTTGGTGAAATCACGTGACGCAACCACGGCGTCTAAGCCTAATTTTTATTATATATAATACTAGTCGCTAACCCGTGCGATACACGGAAAAGCTATTGTATATGAATTTAAACTATTCTTTTTCTCTTCCTCATTAATTGTTGATATGAAACATTAAATTACATAATGAAAAATAGAAATTAAACTTAAGTTTAAATTAAAATGAAGAATCAAATCTTTAACATCATCAGTTATCCATTAAATGTATGAAACACAGATTTAAAGAACTACTCAATCAATATTTCAAATAAATTAAAAGGCAACTTTAAAGTGTTCTTTGTATCTTCTTCCGTTGTTGCTTTGTAGAAGTCACTAAATATGCCCTTTTGTTTTCCTTGATTACATATGTTGGTGTGAGTTGTACATAACTTTGAACATAAACTTTTTGAAACTTTGTAAAATCACCATCTTGTTCACTTGATAATTTGTTGTTACATTCATTTGAAGTATAACTAATGTAAGCCTGGCAATAGAACAAATTGAGAAATGTATTACAATGTATAGAAGTTAAAAAATTAAATTTGTAATTTTGCTATATTAAATAATACGTACTTTTGTCATTTTATCAAGCTGAATTGCTTTGTCAATTTCTTCAAAAGATTCAAAAACTTTCTTGACGGTGAAGAATTCCCATCCATACTTGAGATTATAGTTATTTAGTTGTATTTGGAAAACAAATTCTTTTCCATTTAATTAATGAATATCAATCAACTCATAATTTTATAATTAAATTTTGTAAAAGCATGTCTATAGTACATAAAGCAATGTTAAGGACATAATATTATCATTCAAGGTTTTCTTTTTTCTTACCTTATTATCAGAGTCCCACATAATTTTTGTTATTTCACTAATGGTTCTTTTGTAGACAACATATCCTTCGTTAATGTAATTTCCTTCTGTGGGTATCCACCAAGCATAATGGCAATATTGACATCTTTACACACTTCAACAACGTTTGTGGTAGCAACCACACCTATTGAACCATATTCATGACATAAGTGAAGAAACCTAAGGGAAGAGAATAATTCTACATCCTAGAATTAGCTCTCAAGATAAGGGACATACCTTTCTGAAGAGGAAAGGCAACATCAGTCATTTCCATTCTTATCCCATTCAAGGATTCAACTGCCTGATCAATATCAAGCAAGTGCAGAATCACAGCTTGTGTTACTATTATAATCTTTCTAATATATGGTTAAACTTTCTTCATGTCGCCGTTCGTTTATTTAAGCAATTGTCGAACCATGCAAACTCCTTTTTATTTTTTATTTTTGTTTTGCTTAATTTATTTTCTTCTTTAATTTGAATCATGAGTGTGCTATTTGCTAAACAATAATTATACTAATGGATATAATTGGAAAAAGCTTGTAAAGGTTACCATGAACTCCGACAGTCCACCTCAATTTGTAATTGATAGGCCACCCATATCAAGTCCCTTTTATTCATCTCTGGGGTTGAATCAAAACCATTGGCAAGCAGCCCCACACTCTTAAGGTGGTTAAGTGCTGATTCCTAGAAGGACATGAGTCTGGAAATTAAGTTAAACATTTCAGTTGGTACAATATTGAGTTTTGATGACATACATATCAAACTAAGATTCAATAGTCAGAACCTGCAAATGATTCACTAAGGCTACTATGGAAACCTTTCCATCAAGGTCTAACTTGTATGATCTAATCATGCTCAGAATTGGGACCATAGGCACCTGAAACACCGACTTGTATTGATCATCCACACATTTGAACTTATATAAATTGAATAATTTCTCACAGCCCCATCAACTTTCTTTACTACTCTTCTAGTCCACAGCAATAGCAGCCCAGCAGAGGCCCCTAAAGCTCCAAAGTGACACCAGTTCACAGACTAATAATCAATATGGTAAATCATTGTTACAATAGTGCAGCCAAAAACAAAAAAACATTTGTATAATACTATCAACTATTACCGAAACTATCTAAATGTTGTTTTCTACCATATAAACCTATCTCACCATCAATGCCAATAAAACTTTCTAAACGCTTTGATTCCTTTGAAGTTATTAAGGGTAACAAACTCTAATCTTAATGCACAAACCCACCATGAAATAAATCATTAAAAAAATCAAACTTACTTCTCAAAGGGAATCATATCAAAATCTCACCATCAATACTAATCCCAATATCAAGCATATGACATTGAGAAAATAAGGCCAACAAAACATCTCACCCTGATTAAATCAACAACACAACATCACATTCCCTACTTATCTTCCTCCTTACCACTCTCCATGTATTATGACTTCTAGAACAACAGCAAAAAATCACTTAGGAATTTTATCAAACAGCTTGTGTACCTGTAAGAGAAACAACACTTAATGAAAGTGGACATCAATGAGAATGATCTTTTACTCTACTTTAAAATAAAATAGTAGGACAATAGTCATGAATCATTGCAAAACTTGCAAAAGACTCCATAAAAGAGAGAATTTTAAAAAGAAAAGAGAGTACCATGTTGCAGCAACACCAGCTTCAATATAACCAAGGGTTGTTTTTTCTCTCTCAAGGCCTGCACAAGCTCCATTGTGCATAAAAATTGAAAACATGGAATGAGATTTTTGTAGATACCTATGTATTTTTGATACCACATAAATAGGTAAGTTTGGTTATGAAGTTAAAAGGATATGTTTCACCTTCTATTTACAATATGGCTCAAAACTCCTTTGTGCCTAAAAATTGAAAACATGGAATGAGGTTTTTGTAGGTACCTATGTATTTTTTATACCACATGAACAGGTAAGTTTGGTTATGAAGTTAAAATATTTCAGGTACATACTCCAAATTAAAAGGATATATTTCACCTTCTATTTACAATATGGCTCAAAGCTCCTTTGTGCCTAAAAATTGAAAACATGGAATGAGGTTTTTGTAGGTACCTTTGTATTTTTGTTACCACATAAACAGGTAAGTTTTGTTATTAAATCAACAACACAGCATCACATTCCCTACTTATCTTCCTCCTTACCACTCTCCATGTATTATGACTTCTAGAACAACAAAAAAAAATCACATAGGAATTTTATCAAACAGCTTGTGTACGTGTAAGAGAAACAACACATAATGAAAGTGAACACCAATGAGAATGATCTTTAACTTTAGCTATCTTCTGCCTTTTACATGGATTTAGATATATATTATTGCCTACACAACAAAGCAAAAAACCCAACCCTGATCTAAATATGCTTAATTTCTGTATTCTTTCTAATTAATATATAAAGAAAAAACAAAACAGAGATAAAAGAAACAAAAAACCTAACCCTAATTTGAATATGCTTAATTACAAATTTGCTAATAAATTAAACTTACCTTGGGACAGTGACAATAGTTTAGAGAAATCATCGCTTTCACTTTGGCTCCTCCTCGACTTCGAGAAAGGCAACCTCAGCCCCAGCCCCAGCCCCAGCCCCTTCTTCGCACCAACGTACTATGGCAAAGAAAAAACAAAATAGAGATCAAAGAAACAAAAAAAACCCAACCCTGATCTGAATATGCTTAATTACAAATTTGCTAATAAATTAAACTTACCTTGGGACTGTGACAATGGTTCAGAGAAATCATCACTTTCACTTTGGCTCCTCCTCGGCTTCGAGAAAGATAGCCTGAGCCCCAGCCCCAGCCCCTTCTTTGCACCAACGGACTGTGGCAAAGGTTCACAACAATCATTGCCCATTCTGCTCCTCCTTGGCTTATGTTGGATCGGATTTCGGTGTTACGTCTCGATCCTGACCATTCTCGGAATATATTGAGCCAATCCAATCAATATATTTGAAAATGTTGTAGTAGGAATGCCATAGCCCATAGAGGTTAGAGATTTAGAGTGAGAGATGGAGTGCTTCTGCATTAGGTCTCTTTCTGCATTATCGTTAGGATTTTTTTTTTTCATAAATGGAAGAGATTTCATGCGTGAGGTTAAGGATTTAGGGGAAGGTTAGAGATTTAAAGAGAGACAGAGTTCTTCTGCATTGGGAGGGGAGTCGGGAGATATATAGAATAGTCAGGGCTAATTCTCTTTAAAAAAAAAATTAACTTAAATAAATAAAATAAAAAGAATTAAAAAAAAATAGTGGTGATGTGGAAAATTGTGGAAATTTCAAAAGTTTCGGTTATATATATATATATATAAATATATATATACTAGTATTATGCCGCGATGCACGGCTTAATAGAAAAATTATATATAAATTAAATTTTTTTTATACTATAATATAATTTAATAACAAAAAAAAAATAGTAATTTTTAAAAATTATGGCAAGTTTTAAATTTTTAGAAGTTCTTTGTAGTAAAATTTTAATTTGTTTATATATATATATATATGGCACTAAAAATCTTTCTATTATACTTGCTAACATGTGGAGTAGTAGAAGTGTTAACCATAAATAAATTTCTAGCATATATAACCAAAAACAAATTCCATAAATTACAAAAATAAAGTATCTAGATTGCAATGTAAATGTAAATTTTTGTCATAAGTGAGGAAATAATTAGCACAATCAATTAAGAACACCAAATCAAAAAGTAATATCAATAATTAAGATGAATTGCATTATCTAAATTTTTTTAATAAAAATCATAGAATTTAAGTAATAATATTGAACTATGTTAATAGAAAAAATAGAAACACAATAAAATAAAATAAAAAAGATAGCTCTTCTCACATAAATCTCCTAATTTCATATTGTAGATGAGTTCCATCCCAAATAGATTTGGTGATAAAATTTCTTGCATATATGACTGAACTAAATATTCCATAAATTACAAAAAAATAAAATAAAAATAAGTATCTAGACCTTCTAGGGTACTGCACTCAAAATAATTTCAAAAATAGATAAATAAAGGTACATAAAGAGAAATATATATATATATATATTGTATTGCAATATAAATGTAAAAGTTTACATATGAATTACCCGTGTCTAGCCATTTTGATACTGACATTCATGTCTAGCCATTTTGATATTGCCCTTAGTGAGGAAATAATCTGCACAATCAATTAAAAACACCAAATTAAAAAAAAATATCAATAATTAAAATGAATTGCATTATCTAAAATACTTTATAAAAATAATAGAATTTAAACAATAATTGAATCACGTCAATAGAAAAATAGAAACACAATGAATAAAAAATAAAAAGAAGATAGCTAAATGAATAGAGATGAATAAATTAGAGTAAACAAATACATATAGAAGAAGAGATGAAGAGAGAAAAAAAAATTGTATGGTTCTATGAGTTATTTTATATATATATATGTCCACAAAAAAAAAAAAAAAAAAAACCATCAATATGTATCGTAACAAAAGTTAAGAAAATCCCTAGAACCATATTCGAGCACAACAAATTAAATTATAAACAAACATTATTGTAGCTTTTAGATTGAGGAAGATAGAAATTTACCTTGTAAATAAGGAAAAAACTGAAGAGGGGGATAGACTGCAGCATGTCGTGTATATAGAATGAAAGTGTGAAATTGATATCATTCCCTTGTAGCAATGGAATTGATTTACGTATCATGATATCAAAATCCAATAATTGATCTACTTTAAATAGTGCTATATTCACATGTACTTGTAAGAGAAGTAGAGTTCCAGTTAAACTTTATTATATAAAATCCCATTAGGAAGATGATATTTGATTATATTTAATTATTTAATTATTTAATTATATTTTTCTTTTTTAATTGTTTTTATCTAAATATTTATAAAAATAAAAAATAAACAAAAAAAAAGAGAAAAGAAGAATAACATGTTGAGAAATCGTAGAAATCAAAAAATGGGAAAAAAAGAAGAATAATTTTTTTTTTTTTTTTTAAAAAAAGAAGAAGACAAACCGTAGAAATCAAAAATTAGGGAAAAAAAAAAGATTTTTTTTTTTTAATGGATGAGAAGAAGTTAAGTTGATATTAAATTATTAAGTTTTTGTGTCTATCAAACTTTATCCAAAGAAGTGATTTCAAATTAAAATTTTTTATCAACTTAGAAATCATAGGAAAAAAAAAAAGATAAGAACAAAATTTTGGAGTGGCTCAAGTAGAATAAAGAATCCAATCCTATCTAATTGTGTTATAAGTAATGATTATCACATATTAATTAGCATACAACTAAATTTTGGATATGATACATACGTACAAAGTGTACACATTGTTAAGTGTATAACAATTTGTTTTTTCCGCACTATATGGTATACTTTTTCTCGTTCTGTAGAAAATGTTTAGCATATTTAAATCACATCATATACTATATAATAAAAGTTGGGCTTAAACGCTGTGGTTGCACCAAGTGTCTTCACCAAATTGCAGAAATTTTATTGAATTTTTAAAGAACTAAAAAAGAATAGTATACTATTAGGACTCTAATTCATTCTTATCATTAAATAAAATTAGATTAACATTATTTTTTTTCTTTGTTAGGATATATTTCTTAAATTAAGGGATAATATTTAACATACAAAAATTAAATTTAGATATTATTTTTTTATTTGTTAGGATATATTTCTTAAATTAGGGGATAATATTTAACATACAAAAATTTAATTTAGATAATATTTATCATCTAAATTTTCAAAATTTTAATATTATTAAATTAATATTATTTTATCAAAATATCAAGATACAAAACTTAATTATTAAGGGATAAGCATAATCCAAATTCTTTAAGAGATGATTAATATAAATCTATCCCAAGAAATAGTATATATCTCCAACAATTTGATAATCTCTATCTATTCCAAAAAAACAGTATATATCTCCATTAATTTGATAATTTCTACGTTAATGACACACAGATATATATATATATATATATATATATCAAAATTCCTTAGAATTAATAGATTCATTTTAACAATTTTCTTATTTGATTTTTATGTTACATCAAATTCTCAAGATGTTCTACACGTGTATTCTTGAATTATCAACTTTAATTTTAATTTATAATATTATCAAGATTATATTAATTTTATATTTATCAATTGTTTAGTACTTTTTTTTTTAAAATAATTATCAATTTAAAATTCAATTTGGAATTATCAATTTAATTTAGTTTTAGGAAGAAATCCTACCCTTTATTTTAGTGAGATAATTATTTATACTTGATAATTTTTCTTTTATCTTTATTGAATCTATTAAATATATAATTATTTATACATTATTTTATAAGCTTTTTCATAAAACCATGCAACACACGGGACATAAATATATACATATTTTTTGGATAAATATGACAAATCAAGTAATGAAAGAAAGTAGTATTTGATTTACAATTATAATAGTTGTGATTATCTAAAATGTTATCAACAAAGCCTAAAATCAATAGAATAGAATTACCTAAGGATAGAATTTAAATAAAAAAGAGAGATAAAAAAACGTAAAAGAAAAAGAAGATCGAATTTGCATTTTTTTTCCTACGTTTCTTTAAAAAATATAAAAGGAAAAAAAGATAGAACTTGCATTTTTTTTCCTACGTTTTTATTTTATTTTATTTTTTTTATGGATAAATTTGCATCTTATGTCATCTTTTTCCTAATAATAAAGTAAAAAAAAAAAAAATTTATTTGAGTTTCACCTAAAATAATTCTTTTTGTTCATATCATCTTCTTCACAACCTAAAATTCTCACTATTTATACACACAATTTTTTGGTGTTTCAATATTTCTACTACATACTTACAATTATTTGCTATATTCTTCCTTTCTCCTCTCTGCCCTACCTACAACCTTGCAGATAATTTTTTTTTTCTTTCATCAAATTGAATAGATTTTGTGTATTTGTTGTCTTTTTATTATATATAATATGATTTTATCAACACTGTGTATTTGTTACTGTGGGTCCGAGAGGTTTGCAATCCGGCCCAAACTCTATCTGGGCCCAGGGCCTGTGCCGAGGAGGTTTCTTGCCGAAGACGAATGGTCAGTGGCTGAGGTAGCAAGGCGAACGGCAGAGAACTTACCCTGTCCTCGGCATTCCAGAGTTTCGATGGAAAGATCAACACCATGGTGTAGGCAATCCCCAAACAGCCCCCCCAAGGGGATGTGAACGGAATGGGGCCCATAGGGAAGCGGGGTGTGAAATTGGACCAAGGAAAATGCGTCCCCTCTTCAGTAAATGCACCTGCCGACACCCAGAGCTGATTAATGAGAAAAGACGTTTGGACGGTGTAAACTTCGATCCACGCAACTAATAGAAAGTTAGATGGGACGGTTGATGGGATGGATACAGAAGTAAGCTCCTGCCTGACCTACAAGTGGAGGGTCAGGATCAACCAAGACGGACTATATAATAAAAAGGAAGGTGCACCAACAGGGGGGCTGGGAAAAAATGGCAAAAAACGAGAGCCTCCCAGCCCACCTCCAGGAGAAGTACTCTAGGGGTGACGATCGTTTAACCTTGTATGAACGCCATGAAAAACCCATCGCCTATCGATCAAGGCCTAGCCTTTCAAACCCACGCTCTACAAATGATATTGTTAGGGCCGTTTTACGTGCGAACCCGACACTGTTACGGTCCGCCACGAATCGTGAACCTACAATCATATTTATCCAAAAAAATTGTATATATCTATTCTTAAAATCTAAAAATTTATTAAAATTTCTGCAATTTGGTGAACCCACGTGGCGCAATTACAGCGTCTAAGCCCAACTTTTATTATATATAATATAATATAATATGATATTGATTATATGATATGACATAATATGATTTATTTGGTACTAAACCGGATTTAGACAACCCCAGACCCAAAATGGATTGTAACTCCACCAGCAACCAAACAGACTGAAAAGGTATATCATTCACTCTTAAACCCTAATATCACCCTCTCTCGCGCACACAGCCAATTTGCTCCGTCTCAGACTCGAAACGCATCGGCGCCAAAGAGAGACCAAAGTGAAAACCTGAAACACAACCTCTCTCACATTCAAAGTACGTTTGTTTCTCAATCTCTTCCTCAATCATTACTATGTAAGATCTATACGTATATATATGAAACATGTGTGAATGCTTAAATGTGAATTATCGGATTTTGTTTTGTTTTGTTTGTGTTTCGCAGGACAATGGCGGACACCAAGGCAGTGACGATTCGGACGAGGAAGTTCATGACCAATAGGCTTCTGTCCAGGAAGCAATTCGTGAGTTCTATTCTACACACTGCCTTTTTTTTTTTTTTTTTTTTAAATCTTGATTTGTATATGGGTTTCCATGTTGATCTGTTTGGTTTCCGAGAAACTGTATTAAAAGAAAATGAGAAGTTCATATTTGCGTTTTTGGAGTTACTATTTTTTATTTTTTTTTTTTTTTTTTTTTTTTTTTTTTTTTTTTTTTTTTTTGCCAAGTCATAAGTATTTGTGTGAGAAAATTTAATTACAGATACAATTGCATTTCTTTGTGATTTCACACAGGTCATTGATGTTTTGCACCCTGGTAGGCCTAATGTTTCAAAGGTATGATGGTTTTTTTTTTTTGACAATGGATTTGTATGTATGTTTTGTTGTTTTATTTTATGCTCCGTTTGTTTCGATGAAAACCTGTGTAAAGATAGTTTCTATGTTTTTCAGTGTTCAGTAGTATAAAAAAAAGATGAGTAAAAGGAAAATTATATGTGGTCAACATAAAAAATATGACCTATTTTTAGAGATTGTTTTTCATTAATTTTTTTTTGGAAAAGAACTCTCTATCATAGCAATCTAAATAAGGGAAGTTAGGAGGTTGTTTTTCAACTTATTTAAAGTTGCTACTAAACATTGGAAAATGAGATAGTTTTACGCTCTGTTTGTTTCAACAATAACGTTTTCTAAAAAATAGTTTATTTTCTAGAAAGCATTTTCTGGAAAACTATCTTATTTTCCTGTGTTTGGTAACAACCTTGAAAATGGGCTTGAGAACGTTTTTTTGGTGTTTGGTATCCACAAGTTTTAAAACATTTCTTGTATAATTTAAAACATGTATAATATGTGTATTGTGTAAACTCACCTAATGTAATCAATATAAATAAATAATAATAAAAAACCAATAATGAATTTGATTTTCAAACTAAAATTTTGACAACGGATACAATCAAAATTCGCTGTCCAATATTCATGATCTCAAATGCTCATCTTGTTCATGTATATGAACAGTATTTTTGATAAGTAACGTAAGAAATTTTATTTAAAAAAAAAAAACCAAGTACACTGGAAGTGTACAATAGTGGCACAAATCAAGAGAAAAATAACCATTATACCCATAAGTTCCATTTTAAATAGTTCAATGCCACATATGCCAAATAGTTTTTCTGGCAAACAAATCCAGTACAAATAGTTTGATAAATACCAAAAAAATTTATAGAACTGTTGACGGGTCTATGAGGAGGAAAAAAAAAACCTTATTTAAGAACAGCGTTATAGAGGGGAGAAGAAATAGGGAGAAAAAAAGAGAAGAAAGACAAATAGAGAGAGAAATCTGTGGGAAGAGAAGAGGCCATTGGGGGTGATAGTGAGGGTGTGAGAAGAGAGAAAAAAACAAAGGGAAGAGAAGAAATGAGAGATTTTATTGTGAGAAAGGCTGAATGAGTAAAAGAAAATATTGTTTCCTAAGTAAGAAGAAGATAATATTTATAGGAGTTATATGCCACATGAGAGAAAGATTGTTTTCCAAATATTTTTTTTGGAAAACAACCTATAGAAAATAAGCCTGATTTTTATAAGAGTTTTCCGTTGACTAAAGATTATTTTACATTGACCAAGTTTTTTTTATGTTACCAAACACTGGAAAACGTGGAAAACTATCTTTATAGAAGGCTTTCCAGCAAAACAAACAAAGCGTTATAAAAAATTTTTCTTAAAAAATGACTCATTTCTAGAAAATATCATTGCTGAAACAAACAGAGCGTAGTTAAAATGTACACGGCTGGTCCAAAAACCCATGATTGATTAATTTGATTTCAGACCCTGAAGTTTAAGTTGATCCTGTTCGATTTTAGAATGATGATGTGATAGCTTTTAGTTTGGTCACATTGTATGAAGGACTAAAAAATTAATCATTTTAAACTTCAAGGGCTAAAATCATTCATGCTCTAAACTTTAGGGACCTTTTTTATTATTTTTTTTAAATTTTTTAATTTTTTAATGTATTGCTATTTTTGCCACCAACTTGTACTTACTCGTGTACTTACTCGTGTTTGACCTCTTAATTGTTATGAAGGCTGAGCTGAAAGAGAAATTGTCAAAGATGTATGAGGTGAAAGACTCAAATTCCATTTTTGTATTCAAGTTCCGTACACATTTTGGAGGAGGGAAGTCAACTGGGTTTGGGCTGATTTATGATTCAGTTGAGAATGCAAAGAAGTATGAGCCCAAGTACAGGCTTATCAGGGTAATCTCATCCTTCTTCCTGGCTTTTGCATGTAGTGACTAATGAGTGTAATATGTCTTGCTGGGGTTGTTAATGATACATATGGGGATTCTCCTGTTTCAATTTTTAAATGGTCCATATTAATGATACTAGATGAATATGACAGCTCAAAATTGATTATAATGTTTTTGACATCAACCTCAGTTGATTGATAGCAAGAATGACGTGAGCTAGTTTAAGAAGAATTGGAGTTATGCACATTGGAGAGAATCTTGTTGTGTTGATGAGGTGGTATAATAATATAATGTAATTTGGAGGTTCTGGGGATGTATTTGAAGGGTGTAGCGAGGGATTCATGGCCAAGTGTAACTGGCACAAAATACAACGACAAGACATGATATCAATACAATGATGGCTTTGTGGATGCACATGGTGCCATAGGTGGTATTTATCGATGAGAGCATTGGGCAGTAAAGATGCAAGATTAATGTTGTTCAGAATAAAATAAAAAGGTGAGGCCAATGGGCTTGGCTCAAACGGTGCCTCCTCTCCTTCTAGGAATGAGTTGAGTCATGGTCATGGGTTCAAGACCTAATGGGCATGTGTGTAACTTACCAATAAGAAATGAATTTGGGTGAGGTTCTGTGAATTAGATATTGATGTATGAGTGAACTCTTGGGTAAAGGGATTTGACTTGAAACAATTTTCTTCTTGTGAACCCATGGATTCAATGTGTTCACTGTTCATGCTCTATGCAACATCTGCCTGGGTTGCTAGTCCATGTGCATGACCTAATGGGTGGTCAGGCTTTAATGACTGTCACACATGGGTTACTGTTGCACTCATTTTCATTATGTTCAAATCCTCTTATGCCATTTATTTTTAATGGAGGTTCTCTTATGATGCTTTGGTCTTGACAAATATGTCCAAATCCTCTTGCATATTATGCCTAGTCAGTCATCCATGTTTTCCTTTAATATTTAGCTCATTATTCATGTGCAATTGTAAAACCAGGTAAGTCATGTACTGTGTTCCTTAATAATTAACTGTTAACTCGAAACTTCCTCCCCTACTGTGCTGTGAGAAGAGTTTCTGTTAGATAATGAGATCTTCTTAATTATTCAAGAACCTTTCTGGTGAGAAGATGTAGAGGTCATCTACAATGTATTAGGCAAATCCCTATTTTTTTTTCCAATTAAATTATATTGCATATCAAAAAAGAAAAAAAATGTAGAAGACATCTTCAATTCTTGATTATAATTTCTGTTAATAGAGAATTTTATCAAACCCAAATGCTGGAACTAGCACTTCAATATTGTAAGCAGTGCAGGCCTTTTGCCCTTTTAAGAAGTGTGGTTGAAAGGATGTTGTGGGCTCAGATATTTATTTAGGAAGAGCATAATCTTATGCGTTTTGACTCACATTGTATATTTTGTTACTCAGATAAGTTTCTTAGTTGCATTTTTATGATCAATAAGATGTTGGTGGGTTAAAGAGAAGCAAGCAATCTGTTGTGTGTGAGTAAGCATGTTTAATTAAGTATATCAATTCTCTTACAATTGTCTGCCAGATTCAAATGTTGCAGACTTGTGTGTCAGTTTTTTGTGGTCAGGTGTACAAACAATTTTGATTGGTACATTTTTTGAATCAAATCTTCGGACCATGGATTGTTATATGTTGTACATTCTTGATCACTGTATGTCTACTTGAAAGAAAATCAACATAACTTTGGATTTTAAACATAAAATTTTATTAATAATGTTTCTCTTTTGGGTGTTCTCTGCTTCCCTCCCATACTCGCTGAAAGCTCAGTTGCCAACTGTGCAGTGCTGATTCTGTTATTATTACTTGTGATGGCAGAATGGACTGGATACCAAGGTAGAAAAGTCAAGGAAGCAGATGAAGGAAAGGAAAAACAGGGCAAAGAAGATCCGAGGTGTAAAGAAGGTAATGAATCCACTTTTGAAATATAATTACATTTTAAACTCTTTCCATCTCTTTTGGTTTAGACTTTGCCGCCATCTCCAATTGTTGCTATGTATGATACGTGCAGACTAAGGCTAGTGATGCTGCCAAGGCCAAGAAGAAGTGAGGTTATTAAGATTGTGTGCCATTTCGTCAGTAATACCATAGAGCTGGATCGCCAGAGGATGTGTCTTCTATTTCTTTTATTAGCTATAATCTTAAGCTTTTGACTTTATTTTTGAGGTGTAATGTGCTCTGATTGTGGGACTGCTAAACCTGTTTATTTAGCACGTGAGAGATCGTTAAATCAATTGGAATGAAGTTTACATTTTGTTAACATCTACATTTATTTTTTTCAGCTAGAAAAAAAAATGAAGAAAAAGAAACTTCTGCCGTGTGACACATGAGCATGAATTGCCTTGATTCACCAGAAGTTCATTCTAAGAGAAAAAACTCTAAAGAGAAAAAAAATCCAAAAAGTTGAGTGGTGAACCTTGGCTTGATATTAGTAGCCTAGGAATATACCTTCATCGCTCCGAGAGTCAAAACTTTCCCACATTCTCTCTATCCTTGAGGATGAAACAAGTACTTCTAAAGATTCTGAAATAATAAATTTTTATAGCAGGATATTTTTCTTTACAAGTTTTCCTCTTAATTTGGGAGGATGTGTTTTTGTGGAGCTAGGTGGAAAATCTCTAGCCATCCCTCTTTGCACACACCAAACAAAGGAAAACTGAAAACTTCAACTTCTTTTTTGGGGGTTTTTCTATTATTCTTTTTCCATCATTCAAGTTTTCCTTCCAACCAAACATATCACTAATGGCACAATAAATTTCACTATTTGTTTTTCACACTAATTGATATGACAAGTTATAATTATTGAATCATTATTTTCACATACACCTACTATTAATATTATTTTTATTATATATTAATTAAGAAAAATATTAAATCGTAAGGTGTTTGTTGCAGGGGCTGGGATTCCTGCTTCGGACCTGTCATTCCATTCAGGCCTTACTTGTCTAACTTTTTTCTTTCCTCAGGAAAATTACACCATCCTCCCTTGAAATATAAGGAAATGACAATGAACCTCAGTTTTGAAAATATGATAGTCCCCTCCTTGAGGTTTGTGATAAACATATCAAATACAATGAAATACTTATTATACGTCTTTGAGTTACTGAATTAAGCGTTCATAATTTTTGGTAAATTGAGTGTTTAGGTAAGGGCAAAATATAGACTTCATTTATAAGCCAAGCACAAAATAGGAATATTATCACTTAACCAAGGGCAAGTTAGTCCACAAAATTAGGGTAACTCCAGCGCAAAATAGGGATTTCATCATATTTCTTTAGGGAGGTGATTGTCTATACAGATAAATGTCAAGATATTTATTAAAAAAAAGTTTAAGAATAATAGATTTTCTCATATCACAATGGCACAAGAAAGAGCTCTACAAGACACAAATATGACAAACATGGCCTCCCCCATAAATTTTTATCAAAAAGAAAAAAAAATTCATAAACGTTTTTATAACAGTTTCTTGAGACCACTCAGACGCTCTTTTTCATTTAATTAAATTTGCTAGATATGCACCGACGACAGCAATTTCCTCTAAGTGCTTAGTAGATTTGGCAATGGGATTGGTCTTGCCATAGTCCTGGAACAGGGAATCGCAATGCTTGTAGTTTATCTGGGTGGCATTGATGAAGCTCGTCAGGAGAGGGTATTTACGGGCCTCGAGGCTAGCCAAGGCGTCTTTGGTGTAGGTAATGGCATCTGTGGGGGCCGGTCAGTCACTAAAGTTGTTAAAGTCAAGTTAATTGGGCCTGTGGCCCATTCAGGGAGGCAAACCTGTCCGAGGAGGCCCATATCAGATTGAAGGGGTAACTAAACGAAGGGAAGAGGGAATATCACGAAAGGTGAGTTCAGTATTCGTCCGAGGACGTTCAGGACGCCACTGGTTACAAACATCCCTCAGAGCTACGTCACCACTCAAGGTGGGATAAAGGGCCAAGGGTGAGAGAGAGAGAAGGCAAACAAATATCTATGGCAACAGTTGCCTCCGCATTAATTGCCTCTCAACCAACTCTCTGGCCGCATTAATGTGGAAGTGATGCCTGAACAGTGATGAAGCAGCCTTACAACTACTAGAAAGAGGTTCCAGAAGAGGTTAGATGGGACAGAAAGAGATCCCCTGAACCCAACCTACACGTGTGTGGTGAATATGAAATAAAGAGGGCGGTATATAACATGAAAGGAGGGGCATGCAAAAGGGGATCGAGAGATAGAGAGAAACAGAGAGAAGACTGAGGAAGAAAAGAATTGTATTGATTTCAAAGAAAAACCGATTGTTATAGCGGCCCTGATCCATCTATAAACGTGAGATTGAATCTTTTTACTTCTAGAGAGGTTAATCTAGTTCTTAAACACCCACGCCCTACAAATTATATTGTTTGGGCCCTTAACGTACGAACTCAATATCGTTTTGGGGTCGCTACAAATTGAGTCCTTACAATCGGCGCCGTCTATGGGGAGAGCTTGTATTAACTTAAAAGACTTCTGGTGCAACGTTTATGATGGAGGAAGCAGGTCCACATCATTACGCGGCGGGACCACATCAGGAGGATGCCGACCCGCACCAGGCAGAGTCAAGGGGCTCCCAGCTGTTAACAAAGTAATAGTCAATAGGCTTAAGAAGAGGCTGGATGACGCAAAAGGAAAGTGGGCAGAAGAATTGCCACATGTTCTCTGGACATATCGAACAACACCTCGACGTTCAATGGGGGAAACTCCCTGTTCCATGACCTATGGGGCCGAAGCCGTCATCCCCCTGGAAACTGGATTCCCAACATTAAGGACCAGTACATTCTCTTCGGACAATAATGATGCGATGTTGGAGAAAAGCTTGGACCTGATTGAAGAGCGAAGGGAGAGCGCAATGGTTAAACTAGCTTATTACCAGCATAAACTCAAGCAAGGCTATGATAGTAATGTGAAGCTGAGGCCGTTAGCCGTAGGAGATCTGGTGCTGAGAAAAGTCCTAGGAACCACCAAGAATCCAAATTAGGGAAAATTGGGACCTAATTGGGAATGACCTTATCGAATCACTTCCGTAGCCGGAATAGGAGCTTATTATTTGGAAGACCTAAATGAAAAAGCTGTACTTCATCCTTGGAATGTAAATAATCTCAAAAGGTATTATTATTAATAAAAGTAGTTCAATTCGAGTTTTTCTTTTAACTTATGTTAACCATACACCTAGTGTTCCTGCATCCTGTGATATACACTGAAATGTTAACCAAAAACTAAGTTATGTCAGGTCTTCGGATTACAAACTTAGTGGAAATTAACGTCCTATGATATGTACTGAAATGTTAACAGAAACTAAGTTATGTCAGGTCTTCGGATCACAAACTTAGTGGAAATTAACGTCCTATGATATGTACTGAAATGTTAAACAGAAACTAAGTTATGTCAGGTCTTTGGATCACTAACTTAGTGGAAATTAACGTCCTATGATGTGTATTGAAGTGTTGAACAGAAACTAAGTTGTGTCAGGTCTTCAGACCACAAACTTAGTGGAAATTAACATACTATGATGTGTATTGAAGTGTTGAACAGAAACTAAGTTGTGTCAGGTCCTCGGATCACAAACTTAGTGGAAATTAACGCCCTATAACATTTATTGAAGTATTAAAGAGGAATTTATGAACGTCATTTAATGTA
Source organism: Quercus lobata (assembly GCF_001633185.2). NCBI lineage: Eukaryota > Viridiplantae > Streptophyta > Magnoliopsida > Fagales > Fagaceae > Quercus > Quercus lobata. The sequence goes on along the minus strand of NC_044909.1, from coordinate 2,532,908 downwards.
CAATCGAGGTACTGAAGGCATAATTTCATTCAGTTTTTGAACTTTTATAAAAAGCTGCAATTGATTGGAAAGAATACTTGCGTATCTAAAACGTCTCCCTAAGACCCCGTTGTATTAATGCTTATTATCTATTTTTAATTGCCAATTGACGATGTTTATAAGTAGAATTGCCCCATGCAAACAAAAGATAGTTGAAATGAGCCCATCCAAATTACAGTAACACGGTGAACAAGTACAAGATTAACATAAAGCAGCAAGAGCGGTAAGAAAATAAACATGAGAGTCCTTACTAAATTTCTAATTAGACTACAAAACAATTCCTACTTTTTCAATCTGAATTGGATCTTCGGGGCTTGGCTAGCAGATTTGTCTGCCTCCGAAGTAGTGATTTTCTCTTTATCCTTAGAAATGCCCCCAGTTGGCAAGACTGTGGAAGCCAAGTCCTGTTGAAAAGTTTAGGAGGTCGTCTCTGCCTCCGAAGCAGTTGCTGTCTTGTCTGAGGAAGCTCCTGGAGGGGTAATTCCCCCTTTGGCTGATTCTGGCTAGCCAGAGAGAGGAAAATTGTGAGGCAAAACCTCCTCATTGGGGTTAACGACTAGAGGAGGAGCTTCAGCTTAATGGGGTAGAAGAGCTGAGGGATGGATCGTCTCAGGATAGAATACGTTCTCTGGCTTACGTAACTCAGATGAAGCCTCTACCCCAGCACGGTTAAAGGCCTCATCTTAAGTTTTTGCGCAGTAGATACGGCACACCGCCGGAACCTCGGCTTTCAAAGCCTCCTCAATCTCAACTATACCAACCTCATAGCCTCTCTGCTCAGCTTCATTCATTGCCCGTTCGGCCTCGGTTTTTGCTTTCTCGGCTTCCTCCTTGGACTTTTTAGCTCGCTCCCTTAGCTTTTGGGTTTCCTCCGAATGCTTCTTAAGAACTAGGACTTCTTCTTAAGCCTTCTTCAGTTCGACATTCGCCTCACACAGGCGGTTCCCCTGGTCCTCAGCCTGCTTTTGATAGCCTTCTAATGCCGACTCGGCACTCTTGCGAGCTTGCTCTTTAGCATGTAATTTTTTCCTTACATCGGCCAAGTCCTGTTCAAATTTGGACAAGGTCTGTATAGCCGTTGTCCGTCTTTTCCTTTCATCGTCTAACTGATCGGGGCAGATGTTGAGCATCTCATCCAGCTAGAAAGTATTTTGGATAATCTGTAGAAAAGAGGTTAACACTATAGTTAGTGAAAAGTACATATTGGTGAGTAATGATCGTAGAAGGAAAGAGACAAAAAGTCAACTCCTTACCATGCCCAAATATCTTTTATTGTCGACGATGAGTTCATTCTTCCTCATATTCTTTATTTTGGCCATATCTTTTGGGAGCAGTAAGGCTTCCTCTATGGCCGAGGCTACATGACACCCTATGCCGCCATTGAAGTCCCTTATGGATGCATCATCTTGTAGGGGCTCCCCACCGTGCATAGGTACTAGCAACCATGCTTGTGGTTCAGAAAGTTGGGAATCAGATCTCTCTTGACCCCACGTAGCTTGGTGTCTGGTTTTTTGCTGCTTTGCAGCTCGTTGGGCATCCTCCTCGCGAGTAGGACGGAACTTGCCAATGTCAGCCACCTCCTTGCCCTTTTGTTCCCTGCGCCATTTTAACTCGGCAGCGTCAGGATGGGCTGGCTGAGGAGGTTGACAAGGAGGTTGGCAAGGAACAGGAGGAGGAGACCTAGCGGGAAGAGATGGAGCCTGAGATTGTGTTGATTTTGCAGGCGCACTCTTTCCCAGCTGACTTTCTATCAACTCCAGCAAGCTTCTTTGGGGTTTTCTCTATATCCCCATCTCATTAGGATCTTCCCCGGAGTTTATGGATTGATCAAAAATCCCAAAGTCGTTCGAGGATTCAAAGACCTCTACAACTTCTTCCTCGTCTTTTTCCTCTTCCTTTCTCCCTTCTACTTCCTCTTCTCGGGGGGTAAGTTGGGATGAAGAGGCTCCCGCCGAGACTTTGGCCACGAAAAGAGGCCTGGTACGGGATGTATATTAGGGAAGTGGAATACCTTCTGGGACTATAAACCCTGGATAGGCAACACTGATACGGTGAAGCCGAGGATCGTGGACTCTAATAACGTACTTCGGCGCCTGGAAAGCGGATGATAGGGGGGTATAACCGAGGATTAAATGTGCTGCCCGGAGCTAGTCGTCAGCTTTGTTCACATATATCTCAGCTTTCAATACCTTATCCAAGCTCGCCTTATTGACTAACCTAAGGTTGGGCTTGGTGTAACATCTATCTGCAAAACCATTGAATTGGAGCAAAGCGTTGTTAGAGGTAGGAATCATGAGACAAAAAAAAAAAAAACTTATACATAAACCAAATGTTATGAATCTCTGACTATACTCCCACCTAGTACTCCTTCCACCGTGGGGCATGGCAGACCATTATGCCATTCCCCGGAGAAGATAAGAAAATCCTCCTTTAGGTTCTTGTTTGAAGTGGGAAGGTACTGAATTAGCCTCACCTCAGGATATCTCGACCTAAGATAATACCACTGCCCTTTCAGGTGGTGGAGATTGTATACCCAATTCACATCATGGTGGGTCAGTTTTAGGTCCATCCTCTCGTTCAAAGCATCTATGCTTCCCAGAACTCTAAACATATTTGGGGCGCACTGGGTAGGGGATAACCTAAAGAAACTAAGGTAGCTCCTAGTAATACTACCCATGGGAATGGTCATCCCGCCTTCTATGAAGGCAATCATGGGAATAATCACTTCCCCTGTTTACCTAGCGTCGACCCATTCCCCTTGGGCTGCATATCTCATACCCACCGTGGAGGGAATCCCATACTTAGAGCGGAATTTTCTAATACCTTCCTCGGACTCAATTAGACACCGAAATGGACTCTTCTTTTTCCCCATTTTTCTAAAGGATTTAGTAGAGAACTTAACGAGTTTAAGATAAAAGTAGTAAAGATTTTGAGAAGACTTACAGGTTTAAAGGAGGGACCTCGGACAAGAGGTGATTATTTGTAGGTGCCAGGAAAATGATAAAATAGGAAAAAGGCAGGTTCAGTGTATGAGCTCTAGAGCTGTGTGGTCACCAAAGGTAAGAAAGAGAATTGATTTGAGAACGCCTTTATAGTCGTGTAGAAATTATGAGCGGTCAAATTCCCGCTCATGAAACGAGATAGGCCCTCCACCGTTTGATTTGCATCTCACCGTCAAACGTGGGAGATAAGGGTGTCACCAAAATTTAATGCTGCCAGAATCGGGATACTGAAGTGTCAGAAGCATGCCTCCAAACATGACTGGGTATGGGCTTATGACGTCAAAATCCATCTTTTCTCCCGAGGAGTCGAAAAGCAAGATTTTGAGGGGCTATTGTGGGGGCCGGTCAGTCACTAAAGTTGTTAAAATCAAGTAAATTGGGCCTGTGGCCTATCCGGGGAGGCAAACCTATCCGTGGAGGCCTATATCAGATTGAAGGGGTAATCAAACGAAGGGAAGAGGGAATATCACGAAAGGTGAGTTTAGTATTCGTCCGAGGACAAAACCCTTTTTTGCAATACGAATCCGAGGACGTTCAGGACGCCATCTGGTTACAAACATACCTCAGAGCTACGTCACCACTCAAGGTGGGATAAAAGGCCAAGGGTGAGAGAGAGAGAAGGCAAACAAATATCTATGGCAACAGCTGCCTCTGCATTAATTGCCTCTCAACCAACTCTCTGGTCGCATTAATGTGGAAGTGATGCCTGAACAGTGATGAAGCAGCCTTACAGTTACTAGAAAGAGGTTCTAGAAGGGGTTAGATGGGACAAAAAGAGATCCCCTGAACCCAACCTACACGTGTGTGGTGAAGATGGAATAAAGAGGCGGTATATAACATGAAAGGAGGGGCATGCAGAAGGGGATCAGGAGATAGAGAGAAACAGAGAGGAGACTGAGGAAGAAAAATTAGAAAGAAAAGAATTGTATTGATTTCAAAGAAAAACCGATTGTTATAGCGGCCCTGATCCATCTATAAACGTGAGATTGAATCTTTTTACTTCTAGAGAGATTGAATCTTTTTACTTCTAGAGAGGTTAATCTAGTTCTTAAACACCCACACTCTACAAATTATATTGTTTGGGCCCTTAACGTACGAACCCAATATTGTTTTGGGGTCGCTACAAATTGAGTCTTTACAGCATCGTCAAAATCTTTAATGCAATAATCAATTTCAAGGGACTTGGCTTGCCTTTGAGCCACCACCTTTGCAACTTTGGTCTCGGAAATCAATTTGTGACAGGCTGCAACCCAATATATTGTTTGGGCCACCTTTGAGCCACCACCTTACGCTCTACAAATTATATTGTTTGGGCCCTTAACGTACAAACCCAATATTGTTTTGGGGTCGCTACAAATTGAGTCCTTACAGCATCGTCAAAATCTTTAATGCAATAATCAATTTCAAGGGACTTGGCTTGCCTTTGAGCCACCACCTTTGCAACTTTGGTCTCGGAAATCAATTTGTGACAGGCTGCAACCGAGGCATCACGAGGGTCAGTCCGAGTATAAACAATTGAATAACAGACTTGCTTATTAGGAGAATTGTCGCATAGGCCAGCGACATGAGCGTGGCTAGTGAAGAGGATGACGACTGTCGCTAAAAAGACATAAGAGAAAAAGGTGTAGTCCTTGATGATGGTTGAGAAGTGATTTATACAATTTTCATAAGGCTATTTATAGAAGAGAAATGCTATATCAATATTTTCTACAGAGAAGTGTTTGACTAAAAACCACCTTAATAGTTTTATTTTTTATGAATTGAGAGGAAAAGAGGGGTTGGTTTGTGAGGTTTACCTTGATTAGAGCAAAAATTTTGGGTGTTTTTTTTTTTTTTTTTTTTTTTTTTTTTTTTTTTAAGGAACAAATTGAAGTAACAAGTTGGACATATTTTGGTTCAAATAATTACTCAACATCAGTGTGGTTATCAATACAGGTTAGCTATCTATAGTGGAATTTAAAATTGGAGGGGATAAGGATTTTGAACTTTGAAGGGCCTTTTTAAGATTTTACCATCGCAGATCAATTTATTTATTTATTTATTTTTATGGAACAATGACAAATTTTGAACAATATGGGCAATTCCAATTTTCTGTCCCACTTTTTTTGGTTTCATTTTATACTTCGTTAATCACTATTTGTTATGTATTCATTTAACTTTCCTCATAAAATAACCAAATTTAAAAAAGAAAAAAGAATAATCAACCACATGGCAAGTTCTGATTAGTGGAACACAAAAATTGCCACAGAGAATTTTTGTTCCACTTATCTATCATGCACCCAACTAGATTATATGAAGAAAATAACAAAAATTGAAAATATATAGGACACTACAAAAATATTAAATTGTAACATCTACATCTTCTTGGTTTAGGAGTTTAAACCACTTTAAGGAAGCGTAAACTCCCTTGTCCCCGCACGAGCTCATTTCCTTCTCTTATTAGAAAGCTTATGATAATTGCTAAAGCTTTTTGTTGTTATTAGTTTTGATAGGTGATATTGCATCAATTTTATATTTAATTACACGTAAATATGTGAGTTTAAAGACCTGACATTGCATATGCAGTAGGAGTGCTTAGTAGATTTACTAGCAAACCTAGTAAAGATTATTGGCTAGCTATTGAGTGAGTCATGAAATTCACAAAAAAAGAAAAAAGAAAAAAAAAGTATAAAGGCAATGCATTTTCAATGTCTCTCTTTAGAATTTTAATTCCATGTGAAGTTCTATTGCATACTTTATTGTCAATGAGTTCTGGAGAAAGTTGCCCTTGCTTGTGCTTGGAATAAGTTTGCTTTGGTTGACATTGCTTGTTACAGATAAGCAATTTTCACTTTTTGTTTGCGTTGGTTTGGAAGCAATTCATAAGAGGCTACGCTGTCGATGTCAAGAGGTGCAAGTGGTTGTTGGAACTTGGAGTTTCGCAGAAATCGTTCATCTAATTACAGATCAGATTGTCAAAAAAGTCTTTATGGTTGGAAGTTTGAATTTCACATGATGTATTTCATTGACCTCCATCTCACATAAGCACGTTTCTATTAAACAGTTGCAGCTTTAAATGGTATTGATACTAACAACTATCCATTTTTCAAAAGAAAAAAGAAAAATGCACACCAACTATGCTACATTTCTATCTCTTCTATTTCAATTGGGTAACAGGAAACAAACTAATGTATAAGAATAAGATTAAGAATCAATCCTTTTACTGATGCCAAAGCTAATACAAAATTCTCGTCCAGTAACCAACAAGGTGCACCAATTTAAAAACGATGCCATTGCCTTTTCTTCTTTTTCTCCTGTTTCTTTGTAATGTCAGGGGATAAATTTCTGTTTAAGTTTTGAGAGATTAAAAGTGTATTTTGCAATCACAATTTTTCTTAATTTTTTTTATAAATGTTTATTTTAAATTCAAAACATAATTTTTTAACGGTTTTTACAAACAGACTATACAACTTTACAACTTGTTAAGAGTGGAAAACTGTAATTAGAACAATATCATGGAATTCCAGGGGACCCACTTTGATTTCAATCACAGTAAAAATCATTTAAAAAGTTGTGAAAATTTTGGTGTTTTTTAAATTTATTGGTCAATTTTTTTAGCTCTAATAACTGAACCCAATCGAAGATGTATTAGCTCATGATATGATATCATATGTTTGATTGGATCATACGTCATATCATATTTTACATATGTGTTGTGTGTGTGTTTTTGGATGATCATAAATACGCGCAGTTACACGACACGCTTTCATTCACAAATTACAAATGTTCATTGTTCAAATACAAGCCAACCAAAACGACGGTCGTCACATGAATGATGAAGCCACTAGATTAGTAATCCTCAGTCAAACCTGAACCGGTTAAAAACATGAGAAGAGTGAAAAAAAACAGCCAAAAAAACCTCCGTGTTGAACTGTGTGAAAGCGCCAAAAATAAATAAAACAACCTAGTTTTTACCAAAACAGTCAAAAGGCCCAACCAAAAGAAGAACCTGAGCTTATTATGGGAAACAACACAAGCCCAGTCCAAAATCCAAGTCAGATACTATTGTCTGAACCTGATCTCCCTCTCTCTTCACGCGCCATTTTTCCGCGCGTGAATTTCCAATTATATTCCTCGTTATTACCTAACTATATAAAATCAAAAATCAATACGCAGATACATTCCAAACTGTTAAAACAAAAACAGCTACCAACCTCGTTTTCACCCTCCAGGATCTTGCCACGTGGCAATCCAACACATCAAGACACTGTTTATCATACGTGGCACGATCACAACCGTTGATCAAAATCCAGCCCAGCATCGAATTCCCAGATTTGGAGGGAAAACTGGGAAAAATTAGAAAAAAGAAAAAGAAAATTTGATCAAAACGTAAAGAGGAAAATATTGAAACTAAAAATTAAAAAATTAAAAAAATAAAAAAAATTATATAAACAAAGCACAAATAGTTTTAGTTTTCATAAAGTACCAAACCAAACCCGTAATCTCTCTCTCTCTAACTCTCTCTCTCTCTCACACATACACAGTCTCTCTCTCTCTCTCTCTCTCTCTCTTTGATCGATTTTTTTCGCCGGAAATTTGTGTCGCCGATCGGACCTACCGCATCGCCGGTGAAGGAATCGTGGAAACTTCCGGCGAGGTAAGATTTCTTGAAAATTTGAAATCTTCCTTTGCCGTTTTCACAGTACGGTGACCTTTTTTTTTTTGATTTACGTGAAGCATTTTGGTTCAGATCTGGTTGTTTTTTGGTACTTGAGAGAGAATTAGGGTTTTCCTTTGTGTTTAATCGAGAGTTTTTGGATGGATTTGACCGTTAATTTGGGGATTTAGGGGTTTTTTTTGTGTAGATTTTGATGTAGATGGAAGAGGGGTTGAGATCTGGTGGCCCTTCGGGGCTAGTGGTGAAGAATAGGAACTCTTCGGGTTGTTTAATCGTTAGGAAAAAGAGTGGGGATGGGGTGGGAGGAGTGGCTGGTTCTTCGAGTTCTCGAAAGGTTTACGAGCGGAGAAAGGAGAAGAAGAGGTCTAGGTTGGTTTTGAGTGATTCGGGGTCGAGTGACGAGCTTTTGCCCACGCCTCGGAGAAGGGTTGCCCCTGAAACTATTAGGGTTTGCAATGGTTTATCTGCCTATGATAAGGGTATTGGAGAGGGGAGTGGAGTTATTCGAAAGAGGGATAGGTTGGATCATGTTAGGCATTATGAGGATGGTATGATTGGTAGGAATGGCTTTGATGAGAGCGAAAGGAAGAGGAATAAGATGGATGTGTTTGAGTTTGATGAGTATGATGGGCTTGATGGGGAAAGGATGCGTAGGAAACGTTTCGATGGTAGTGGAATTGAAGTTGGAGGAAGGAGGTATTTTGGATCAATGGATAAGCCTCGAGGTGGGATGGAGAGGGAATATGAAACCGGGCCGAGTAGACATGGTTATGACAAGAGAAAAAATTTATATTTTGACCGGACAGGTGGCTTGAATTTGGGAGATAATGTGGATAATGGTAGGTTTAAGATGAGTAGAGATGGAGCTCAGCTACCTCAATCATTTTTAAGGGAGAAGTTCGGGGGTCATTCAGATGAGCCGATTAGAGTTCAGGGCAAAAATGGTGTTTTGAAGGTGATGGTAAACAAGAAGAAGAAATTGGGTAGTGGGCCTTTGGAAAATTTTGATCCCCGCAAAGCTGAGGAAAGTAGAAAGAGTTTGAAAACTCCAGATGTTGCTAAAAGGAATATAGTAATTCATTCTTCATCATACCCACCTGAGACAAAACTTATTGAGAAACCAGGTTTATATGTCCGGCCAGAAAAAAGTCAGCTGGCTTTGCAGAAATCTCTATCAAGTAAGAATATCAAGGGTGTCAAATGGGATTCAGAGGACAGTGATACGTCATTAAAGCTAAGATTGAAGAATGTGGAGGCTCATGATTCTATGAAGAAGGTAAGTTGCAAAGAAGAAAATACTCCTATGAAAATAGTAAGTTCCAAAGAAGAAAAGACTCCTCCTTGTGAGAAGCTCCCACCAACTGCAATTAAAGAAGGAAAAGTTAGGCGTGGTAGTGGCACAGAAAAGCAAAAACTGCGTGAACGGATTAGAGGGATGCTTCTGGAAGCTGGCTGGACAATAGATTATAGGCCTAGGAGGAACAGAGACTATCTAGATGCTGTGTACATTAATCCCTCAGGAACAGCGTACTGGTCAATCATCAAGGCCTATGATGCACTTCAAAAGCAATTGAAAGACGAGGATGATGAGGCCAAAGCCAGTGGGGACGTTGCTTCATTTGCTCCTATAGCAGATGATGTGCTCAGCCAATTAACCAGGAAAACTCGAAAGAAAATTGAGAAGGAACTGAAAAAGAAGCGAAGAGATTACAGTGATAGTGAGAATGAAGCAGAACCTGCTGTGAGAAGATCTGCGAGTACCAAGCATGATTTGGATAGCATGGACAGTGCTAGCCATGAAGAGAAACTAAGCTCCTTCATAAAGCAGGGTGGTAAGTCAATGAAGGGTAGAATGAATGAAAATGGTTCTGCCAGTGTAAACTCAAAAAGTCAAAATTCTACTCATGATAGCATTGAAAAAGCATCCTCTGGATCCAATTCCCGTATCCTACATGGAAGAAAGAGTAGAAAACTTGGCAGATGTACTTTGTTGGTTCGTAGTTCTAAGAAGGGGCAAAATTCAGAAACTGATGGTTTCATTCCATATACTGGAAAACGGACACTACTTTCCTGGCTGATTGACTCTAAAACTGTGGAGTTAAGCCAAAAAGTGCAGTATATGAACCGTCGGCGGACTCGAGTAATGCTGGAGGGTTGGATTACACGAGATGGCATTCATTGTGGCTGCTGTAGTAAAATCCTCACTGTTTCGAAGTTTGAGATTCACGCAGGGAGCAAATTGCGTCAGCCATTTCAACACATATATCTGGATTCTGGGATTTCTCTTCTGCAGTGCCAGATTGACGCATGGAATAGCCAGGAAGAGTCTGAACGCATTGGTTTCCACTCTATAGACATAGATGGAGATGATCCAAATGATGACACTTGTGGCATCTGTGCAGATGGTGGGGATTTGATCTGTTGTGATGGTTGTCCATCAACATTTCATCAGAGTTGCTTGGACATACAGGTGTGTACTTGATATCATTGCACTTGCACAATGCCTTGTGCTTCTCTACATGGTAGTACTTGTATTAATAACAATGATGTCCTTTTAATTTTTTTTCTAGATTTTCCATGATATTCTTCTGTTGGTCATTTGTAATGTTTTTAATTACATATTTATTAAATTAAGGTCTATATTGGAAGAAGAGGATTTAGAGACTTCAAAGATTTCTTTTAATGTTGAGATTTGACAAGTGCAAAAGCTGTTGAATCAAATTATGGCATCTTTGTTGTGTGATGTGTTCGTCTGGGGTACATCGTTGAGGGAAGTGAGATTTATTTATTTTAGAAGAAGAGAAGTGAGATATAGGTTGTGTTAGTTTTAGGATTTTGCAGATGGGGGGAAGGCATGGAGGGGGTTGGGAATATCATCTCATCTATTACTCTTTTAGTGTTAATACTTGAGGGGCACTTGTCCACTGAAGATATTGAATCACTGAATAGTGTGAGTCTTTGTTGTGGTGAACTGTTATGGCTAACACTTTTGCCTAAAGTGAGCTATGGCTTTTGGTACTTTTAGTTGTTTGTATGGATGGATGGATGGAGGGAGGGATGGAGAGTTGGTACTCTAATGCAAGACTCATATGCTAAGTTTGTCCTGGTAGTATTTTTTCTCTATGAAGGAAAATGCAGCTAATAGCTTAACCTGGCTTGCTTGTATGGTTGACTACTTGCAGTATAGTTGTATGATATAATGAAAAAAATAATTTTTTGATCAGTAATATAACGAAAAAATATAAAACCTAATATACAATGTTGGCTGTTTGATGATCTAAACAAAACCTCAGGACTTTTGGGATTAAGATTCTATGTTGGATTTATTTTCCTCACAGCTTACCCATATAACCTCAAGTCTTTAAATTTTTGGATGATGGTGCATGTTTTGTGGGTTGTTGTTAGCTTTGGGCAGTCAAAGTACTGCTTTACCTTCATTGTTTCCTCCTTTGCTACTTGAGTCACTCATATCTTTCTTCTTGTTACAGACACTTCCACCTGGTGATTGGCACTGTCCAAATTGTACATGCAAATTTTGTGGGTTAGTCAGTGTGGGTGTTGCTGAAGGAGATGATTCTACTGCCTCTGCACTACTCAAGTGTAGTTTGTGTGAGAAAAAATGTAAGCTAGTCATCTTTTGCTTCCTCTCTTTGAAGCCTTTTCAATGGATTATATGCTTTTGTTTTATCAAAATACAGATAATATTTTTGTTGAAATTTAAATTTCTCTTTTGCAGATCATGAATTATGCATGCCTGAGACGGATGCTATTCCTGTTGATTCCAATAATCTAGTCCCTTCCTTTTGTGGGCAAAAATGTAAAGAGGTATCTCTTTTTCATGCTAATTCATTTAAATATCTTAAATTTTTTAATAGTAATACTTTTTAATAGGGGGAAAAAATAGTATAGTTTTAAAAGTATCTGTTAAATTGTTTAGTTGGTGGTGCAAAGCACTTTTGAGGCGATTTTGTACCTAATGAGTTATTAGGATATGGAAATTACTACTATTTCTTTTATTTTTGACAAAAGATTAGTTAATGCCATGGCTAGTTACCTTTCCCATCCGAAATCTAGTGTCAATGACATATTACAACCTGCATACATTTATTGATACTTTTCCTTGTGATCTTATATGATACATGGGTGCATTTTTAATGGACCTTTTGCTGATCTTGTGTGCAAATTGCGTTACCCTATTCTTGACATAATGTGGCTTCACCCATCAATCTTTATTGTTTTTGCATTATTTCTGAGGTTTTAGATCTAATGACATCGAGTATGGTAATTTGTGTGTATTCTCAATTCTGTCCCTTCCAACATTCAAATATCTAGAATTTTCTCTGTAATTTTTTAGACTTTAGGCTACTTTATTTATTTTTTCATGAAGTACTTTCAATGCATTAAAATTATTCTTACCTATAAAAAAAAATCTAGAATTTTCTCTTTTCGATATTTCACAAATATAGCAGTTTTTTGTTTGGTTTCCTTGTATGTCTCGCTAGTTATAGTTTTATATATATCTCTCATTTTACGACATGTATGGCACTGTCTTGAATTGTATTCTGTTGCTTCTACAGATCTTTGAGCATTTGCAGAAGTATCTTGGAGTCAAACATGAACTGGAAGCAGGCTTTTCTTGGTCTCTTATTCATAGAATGGATGAAGACTCAGACACATCTCTTCGAGGGCTTCCTCACAGGGTGGAAGGCAATTCAAAGCTAGCTGTTGCACTGACTGTTATGGATGAATGCTTTTTGCCAGTTGTTGACAGGAGGAGTGGGGTTAATTTGATACATAATGTTCTTTATAATTGTGGGTAAGTTCTAAATTTTATACTTAAGCTGAAACAATATTGCTTTGGCCAACAGTTGACAGACCATGTGATCTTCATGAATAGTTCTAACTGTGGCTTTCGTATTTCATGTCATAAGCTTTTTAGTTTTTGCTGAGCTGTGTGTTAAATGACTGCTATTGTTGCTTAGATTGGTTTCTGAGATTTTCTTTCCTCCCTTACCCCCTTCTTTTACTGATTCTTAACTGGCTTAATGTATGTTTATTACGTTCATTTAAGCAGGTTCTATGTTTCTCTCGTTGTTAATGAATTTTGACATTTTAATATTCTTTTATTTCTTTACCTATGATTCTAACTAGATTATTTTGTATATAGTGGCACGTACAGTTGTATGCATTCGTAGACATGGATAAATGATATATAATAATCTTCATTTTTGAATGAACAATCACTTTTATATGCATAAATATGATTTTATTGAATTTGAATGAGCTTATAATAATTTTAGGCTCAAGGTATGTCTTTGGAGATCGGTCATCTGAATTTGGATTTTTTTAAACTTTATAAATTTTCTGTATTATCATGCTGAAATTTTTTTATCATTGAAAAGTTGACCTTTTATTCACTACTTTTTTTTGAGAAAGTTTTATTCACTACTTAGATGGGGTATAATGTACATACTTTTAGTCAGAAATAGAATGAGTCACATTTGATGTGGATGTGGTGTTGGAAATCTGAACTTCTCTAATTGGAGATGTGGAATCCGGAAATATGGTTTTGTGTTTGTGTAGAGCCATTATTTAAATATATGTTTGTTTAACCGTATACATATGATGAACAGTTAAAAGTAAAACAAGGAATCTCTATATTCTATGGTGATATAAAGTTGTACTGTTGTGTTTAGTGACATGAGTGGATATAGGTTTCATGTTAACATGCCTTTGTTGAACGAAATGTTGATAGGGGGAAGTGTCCTATATGTTAATTAGAGAAAAATCCTACAATAAATTAACCTGTCTTAAAAAATAATAATAATAAATTATGGTAATGCACTCTGGCTCAATATATGCGTGTGTGTGTATTATACTGAAATTTTCCCCCTACATCTACATTTCCTCAAACTGAAAACAGTAGTACATTTTCTTTTTTTGATAAGTAATTTCATTAAAAGCCAAAATAGAGTTGCCCAAGTACACGGGCAGTATACAGGAGGCAACTCAAAAACAAGAACAGAAATCAGCAGTACATTGTTTCTTGAAAAGGATGTAGGAAAGGCACAACACAGATTAGAATGATCCTTTAGCATGCCCACCATCAGTCTGTTATGATGCTTAGACCTGATAATGCAGTATTTTGCAAACAAAGCGTACTCTGTCCAGGCTAGTAAAGAGGAATTGAGGAAAGACCGTGCCACTCAAAAGATGAAGCTTGAAGGTCAGGACTCATTTAGTGTCAAAATTGGGAAGATATATTATAAATGTGTTAACTTATTGATTGGGATTGGTGTTAGCGTTGAAGTAGCTGAATAGCAAAATAAGCTTTAGTAAAGAAAGGAATCACCCTCAAATTGTGCCCACCTAAATTTTATGGGACTTTAATTTAAGGTTAACTTGTAGCAAACTTATGTGTGATCGAAAGTTCAATTTGATTGGAAAAGATTGTTGTGATGACACAATTATTTAATGTGATACTGTGCTTTAGCAAGCTCAATGGTATAAATATGCCATAGGATACTGGTTCACTTTTTAAGTTTTTGAGCTTTTTTGGTCCACTTTATTTTGTCTTAATTACTTTTTCTAAATCCTTTACTAAGCTGTTTGATGTGTAATTGGTTCTAAACACTGAACCTATTTGGTATATATAATGTGGTTTCTAAGTAAATATTTTATTGTGTGTGCACACATGACTGCTCAGTTTAATGGAATAAGTTATTCACTTTTCTAGAGTACTTAGGCATAATAAAAGCTGTTACTTATTTTACTGACCATCTATATTATATTCTTTGTGAAACATATGTTGTACCATTTGTCTGAAGGTAATTAGTTTCCCATTTTTCTTTTCTTTTTCTACTCCAGATCAAACTTCAATCGAATAAACTATAGTGGCTTCTACACTGCTATTTTGGAGAGGGGTGATGAAATAATCTGTGCAGCATCTATCAGGTACCATACCCCAAACTTTCATCAGTCACTATTATGTTCCTACTTTGCACTTTATTATTTTTTAGCATGAACATAGGAAAATTAATAGAAAAGAGGAAGGTTTTGTAGTGGCAATGATGTGCTACAGAACAGAATTTGTTCGCCCCTTGCCTTCTGGGTGCCTGGGCGAGGACAAGGATATGGTTTATTATTCCATGCATTTATACAGGATCTAAGTTGAATTAGTAACAATATCCAAACTACTTGATGCTTGGACAAAGTCATTGTGTTTTGGAAAATCATGTGGGACGTGCTTAAGGGAAGCACGCTCTTCCTCCTCTTATCAGAAGGGAGCTCTTCAATTGTATTGGTCTTCTTGTGAATGCCTATGTCCAAGAGATTTTCTGTTAAACTGGTCTAGCTGAAGTATTAGGTCCATCACTACTTTTCGTTCCTCTTTTTCTAAGTGAAGCTTTCTTGGGTCAGTGGTTTTACATGTTGGTGTTGTTACATGCATATTTTTAAAACTAGACCAGATAAAGAACCGCTTCTGGTCCCGTTTCCAGCTGAGCAGGTTGGTCCAGTCCGGTTTTTATAACTAAGATTTCCCCCCTCAAAAGTTTCGTAAAGCTAAAAATCAGTTCTGGTTCCTAGCTTTGACTGGCTCTTGAGCAGATTTCTCATGTTAATTATCCCAATTCCCTATGATGTATGTATAAGCCTTTTTAATAGGGTCTCAAGCATAGCTATTAATTATGTACTGTACCAGCCGGAATATGTCTGACCGGTTACCAAACCAGTGTGCATAAACCCCATGAAATGTAATGCTATAAATTTCAGGCTGTTAGCGTCTTCCTCTTCCAGCCATTGCAGATAATTTTGGATCTTTGGGCCAGTTCCTACCTTTCCAACCGATTTTAAAACTGGACAATTGTTTTATTTATTTATTTTTTTTTAAATTTCTCGTAATCTCAGTGGCCATGGAGGGCATGGGCTGAAGGTAGGCTTTGGCAACCTGCTTCATGATCAGTTGTACATTGAGCTCTTGTACTTAGCTTTGGTGGTGGAGGCAGCATTCAGAAAATACCCATCGTTTCTAACACTTAATTAGCCTTAAGGTCTCTATTATTGGAAACACGGTTCTATTAGAATAATAATACAAAAAAAACAAGGCCCATCAAAATCAATTTGCAAAATAGGCTTCACATGCAATTAGATTCATATACAATCAAGATTTTTTTTCATCTTCCACAGTTCCACTGCCCAAATATGTAAACTGCAAACTGAAACAACACTTTCAATGAAATAACCTCTACCCAAGAAGAAAGACTAAGATTGAAGAAGATTTCAAATCAAAGCAGCGAGGGAGGAGTGATATCAATTTAGCCCATTTGGAAGTGCTTTGTGATTGAGAGAGAGAGGAGAGAAGTGTGAGATATACAACAAATGGCTTTCATGTTTATCTCTTGGTCCTTATTTTCTTCTTTTTGCTGTCAGGTGTCTAGCGCCGCGCCCCCCCCCCCCCCCTCTTTTTTCATTTAGCTATTTTGAGATCAGTCCTGAAGTTCTTTAAAATTATAGAAAGTTTTTTGGTTAGATACACCAATGCTGACTGGTACTGAAATATTTTTTCTCTTGATTTAACCGAAATAGCCTTTGGCATGGTATTTATAACTTTGGTCTTGAGTATTTTGCCTAAATATTAAATCAAGGAATCCATTTTATGATAATTCTAAAAAACTTGCTCTCTTCTTTTATGCCTTTAGTGGGCCTGTGTGTGTATATATCATTATGTTTTACTGCCGAGTTAAAGTTCTGGTGTGAGAGAGGAATTCCCGTTTGGTGGGTTTTGAGATCCATATGGTTTCTGCTTGTGTATGTGGAATGCAATACTTACCATCTCAGTGTCTTCTGCCTGGTTAGGTTCCATGGGACTAAGTTAGCAGAGATGCCATTTATTGGAACTCGCCACATATATAGGCGTCAAGGGATGTGCCGTCGGCTTTTTGGCGCTATTGAATCAGTAAGCTACAAGAACTACTATTTCATTGGGGATTTCACTAGCATGGAATAGAGATTCAAAATTTTGCATCTCTTTATTTATTTATTTTTTAACGTGCTTGCTTTTCGTTTATGTCATTTACTTCATCCTGCTTTTGTCCTATTTGAAGGCTCTGTGCTCTCTCAAGGTTGAGAAACTGATTATTCCTGCAATTGCTGAACTCATGCATACATGGACTATGGTTTTTGGCTTCACTCCTCTTGAGGAATCTCTCAGGAAAGAAATGAGATCAATGAATATGTTGGTATTCCCTGGTACAGATATGTTACAGAAGCTGCTACTTGAGCAAGATAACATGGAGGGGAACATGACAGGCAGCACAGGTACTGGTTGTGGTGTTTGTTGTCTATCTCTTTGCTATATAGTTATGGCGTGTCAGTTAAGTTTTTATATATATACATTTCTTTCCTATAGGTGCAAAGCAGATGGAGTGCAAAATCAAGCTTTCTACTAAGCCTGAGGCGGAAAATAAATCTGATGTGGATTCCTTAGCTGGGCATGATTCTAATGGGTGTAACAGCAATGGTTCGGATCTTGCTAAGGAGATAGCTGATGAAGTTGCAGCTGCAGATGATAAATCTGATAAGGACTCCTCTGTTGGGCATGATCCTCATGCATGTGATGATACTGGTTTGCATGATGCTAATGAGTTAACTGATGAAGTTGTGGCTACAGATAATAAATGTGATATGAATTCCTCAGCAGATCTACATGGGTATGGTGATACTGGTCTGCAAGGTGGTGATGAACTAATGAATGAAGCTGCAGATGCTGACAATAAATCTGATATGGATTCATCAGCTGGGCGTGACCCTCAGGGGTGTGATAATTCTGGTTTGCGTGGTGCTAATGATTCTGTGGATAATAAATCTGGGATGGATTCTGCATCTGGGCATGATTTTCAAGGAGGTGGTGATGCTGGTTTGCCCAGTGCCAATGAGACAGCTGATAATTTTGAAACTGCAGATTCGAGTTCTTTAGATGCTCTTAAACTTAAGATTCCAGCTTTGACCGAGCAGACTGTGTGTTCTGGCTCTCTTTCTGGAGACAAGTTAGCAGAGTCTGTTTCTAAGAAGAAACCTGACCCTCCCCCTAGTGTGAGCTGTGATGCAATAGAGATGGGAAATAAACCATTGTTGGATTTTCCTGTCAAAGATAATATGCAGTCTTCTGTCCAATGTCCGCTTGTGCCCTTAAATGATACTCTGGTGATGAGTAGTTCATTAGATGCTTCTGATGAAGTTAAAATTCCTGTTTCAGTTGAGGGGACTGCATGTTCTGACTCTCATGCGGAGGACAAGTTAGCTCAGTTGGCATCTGGCAGGAAATGTATGTCATCATCTGATATTAGTCATGATGTACTTGAGCTGGAAAACAAACCAGCAATGGATTTTCCTGTTGAAGATCATGCCCAGTCTCTGGAAGTGAGTGATATGGATGGGGTACATGAAGTAAATGACATTGACTGTCTTGAGCCTGTTCCTTCTTCAGGAGAAATTTTTGCAGAGAACACCACCAAGGAGATCAATGAAAAGCAAGATGTCTCTGATTCTACACAAAATGGTTCTGGTGAGTGTTCCTTGCAATTTAAATATGATTCAAATATTCAAATTGTGTGTGAGACAGAGGGCACATTACATGCATCTGATTCTGATGACAAGTCTGAGACTGCTGCACGTGAAAGAAAGACTGAATCCAGTTCTGTTTGAAATCATTGCAGCATCAATACTGAGTACTCCACTCTACTAATTATATCTCTCAATGGGAGAATGCCTCATTTTTAGAAGATTTTAAGGCTCTGGAGCTAGTGTCTTATCTCCTGATTCAGATAGTGTGAATAAAATCTAATGAGTCCCAAGGGAAATTCATTTTGCCTCTGGCTTAATTTATGAGTGTAATGTTAAGGTTCTAGATTAACTTTTGTGCATGTCAAGATTAAAGTTTCTCTCAGAAGGTTTTGAAGTCTGCCTTTTGATTTGGGTGATGTAGTGTCATGTGCTCGTCAATGGTGAAGTTGCTGCTTTAGAGACAACACTCGGAAGTTGGAGGTGATCTTTGTAATGTTCTGGGCAGGTCACCTACCCATGCTTTTTCACGGTGTATATATCTGAATCTGCCGCGGACAAGTCGGGAGTTTCTCTTCAAGCCCTTTATCATTGTAGCGGTTTGCATTTTATCAAAGTCATTTCATCACATGATATAGGTGGTTGTACATGATTTATTGTAGATCATCTCAACTACCTTTCCTAGTGCGCATAATACAGGTCAGCCACAACCTGCTTGCCCAAATTGATTTTGATAGGCTTCTTTATGAGAGCGATAAAATATGATGCTGTTTGATGGTACTTAAAAAATCTCTCTGAGTTCCTGAGCTGAGATGGAACTTGTTTTAGAAGTTCTATTTGGGACGAGTGTCATGATCTGAAATGAAAAAGGGTACTGCTACTGGAAAGTTCTTCAAGGCACGTACGTAACAAGGATGGCCTAAGCAATGTTAAAAATATTCTTTAGATATGTAGATTTAGTGGACATTAATAATCATATTTCTTTGTATGACCTTTCCCTTTTCCTTTTCCTCCGAGCTCAGCAGATTTTGATTTGTTTGCTCTTGTTACTGTTATGTAATCAGGGCAACGTTTGATATTTATTAGGATTTTATGCTATCTCAAACTCTGAGCATTTTGTGAATTAGAAGTTAAATTGGAGCTCCTTTGACTTGCCGAGACAAAAGCAGCTGTTGATTCTCAAAAGAATAAAAAAAATATATATATATATAACATAGAAAAGAAAACTTGGTCATGGGATCCACTACCAAGTTCAAGAGACGTGCAAGCATGTTTTGTCCAATAGCCTTACATTTCTATATTTTATGCTTGATGAAAATGGGTTGAGTCAATCATTGCAGCTTCTGGAACGAAGATAAAAGCAGGTCTATGTTATGGTCTTATGGATGCAACTTGGTTACTTCTCTGAGATGCAGAGAGAGGCAATGGGGATGTACACAGGTGTTATCCCTTACCTTTGGGGTGTGGTACGTCACGTAAAGCGTAGGTGGGGATTTCAAAGGCTTCAGGTGGTGGGAAACCCAGATGTTCCTAACAGGTTGCAAATTGGGGACAATTCTGTGACTACTACTAGGAAGTGAAGGAATGTCTTGCTCTGGCGTAGAAAGATTAAGATGTAACGTAAATTATTTGCGACTTTGGTGTGTACTTATGTGTTTGTCAAATTCCCAGTTGTTTTTATAGATGTAGCCCCTGATAGAAATTCATTTGGCTGTGGTCTTTCCTACAAGAATTCTTCTTATTTCTTCTTCTCTTTTCCCTATAGCTAAAATAATGAGTGATCATTTTCCATCACAGCTCAATTATCATCTCTATACTAAGTTTTGCATGCAAGTGAACAAAATCTTTAGAAGGCTGTTTTTTCAATCATCCTGAAAATAACCCAAGGCATATTTTTCAATCATCCTGAATTGATCGATGCTATATGATCTATATTCTATAGCACTTTGAGATAAAGAGAGGAAACTGAACACGCCTTCCACCCAAATTATCTTCGGTAAATTAAGCAAAAAAGTAGCACATAGTTGACCACGAGCCTCTTGGCCTAAGTGTATTCCCAACTCTTCAAATATGGGGGAAGAGCTCGGGTTCCATCTCGGGACCTTGTATCCCTTACACTTCACTGTAGCATAATAAAACACTATGAAAATAAATGTTATTTGTACCTATAATCAGTTGGTTACTATCTTCTTCCTATATTATATGAGAGTTTATAAATTATTATGCATAAATCTATCCAGCACTCTTCATAAAATGTTGAAGATTAAGTGACAAATAAAAATATTAGTGTTGATAAATGGGTTTGGAGTACCTGATTTAATTCATTCACAACCACGAAATTCCCAACCCAACCAAAGGACTCAGATTTATTCATTCATGAATCACAATAACAAGTGTTATTTGGTATCTAATGTATCCGCTACATGTATTATCTCTCATATTTTGTGTATATTGTAGGTGGATAAAATTCACACAATATGAAAGGGGTGTTACATGTAACAAATACACAATATAATTTTTCTATCCATCCTAATTTGTACTCACCCACACATAACTACAGGCAGAGAACAGAAATATCATACGAATTGGTAGTTACATATATCGAATACTTGTTAAGGAGTCCGAATCTTAAATTTTTTACAACGTGCTGCAGTGCCGTTCTAAAATTTATTATTATTATTTTATTCCATCAGTCCCATCCCATTTTTCCCTCATAATCAGTCTCTTCCCTATCCTCTCTACTGCTCTGCCTCTTTCTCTTCCCTATCTTCTCGCCTCTCTCTACTGCTTTGGCACGCCGCCGATCTCAGCCACTGTTTGAACTGGTCTGAAGCCACACAGCCGATCTGAAGCTACACTGTTGAACTGAAGCACCACCGATCTCTGCCTCTCTTACCAGCTTGTTTTGATTTTAATCCAGTTGTTGCTTGTTCTTTTTCAGATTTTTTTTTTTGGGTTGATCTGATATTTGTGGGTTGCGGCGGTTGTGGGCTGCAATGTGCTGAGTTTGGTGGTTGTGGTGCTCGATGGTGGTTTTTTTTTACGAAAAGGGTCGGGGGGTGACCAACGAGTAATCCTACTGGTGTGACCATAGTAACACCAATACCCCTTTGAAGCTGGACGAGAAACACTAGTAATCATTGAGCTAAGATTTACTAAAAGAATTGGGTTTTGGCTGTAGTTCTTAAAATCTAGGCCCATTTGACTATAAATTTTTACTATCGTTATTTAAATATTGTGAAAATAGATATGGACTAAAAAGTGTCGCGGAAATACAACAGTTGGTTAAACACTAATACCAAACACTCCTTAGTATTTCATCAACGGCAGACCGTTTATCCTCAATCCTTAAAAAAACACAAAAAACAAGAGAAGACACACGACAGTTGAGTCCACCTTGTACGACATTTTATTTTATTTGACAAAAACACAGAATACCAAGTGGCCACTCTGAACATGGAGCTAGCCGCAACTCATCGTCTTCTTCTTCTTCATCAAAACCCACTGCTCAAACCTAGGGTTAGGGTTTCTCACAGACCTTTCACTCTCACTTCAAACTCAATCTCACCGGTTCATCACCGCCAGCAACTGAGAATGAACATGTCGAAACCCATTTCATGCTCTGCTTCAGCTGATGACAACGGCTCCACCACGACCGCAACCACTTCTCCAATCGGCGCTGGTAAGGGGAAAAAAAAATCTGATCAGATTATATATATATATATATATTTTTTGTATTGGTTTTGATTTTGAGGCTTAAATTGAGAAATTCTTATTTAGTGATTGTTATGTCACAGTGGCTCGGATTGGAGAGGTGAAGAGGGTGACGAAAGAGACGAATGTGTCAGTGAAAATAAACTTGGATGGTACAGGTGTTGCTGAAAATAATACTGGGATTCCCTTCCTTGATCATATGTTGGATGTTAGTCTTTTTCAGCTTTTGTGATTATCATTTCTTGATTCTTAGTTCTGTTTCTCAATTTGGGTTTTTAGCTGTTTTTATTATCAGGGTTGTAAATTTCCAAGTTCAGATTTTTGAAAACCTTAGTGATAACATAATTCCCTCCATTTGTTTTAGCTAGATGTGAGACGTGTGTCATTTATTTGATTGTTTGTGGTTTACATAAGTTTTTTAAGACCGTCGATTTTTTTAAATGCTGCCAAACATGTCTTACATCCAGGACTGGATTTGAATGGGTGGGGATACTTTCCAATGTTAGGTATAGTTATGCGCTAATGTTATACCTTAACTTCCTAATTAAATTCAACAATGTGGTTGTGTTGGCCAATAAGTGACATGCTTGAATTTAATTGTCGTTGAAAAATATGACACTATTTTTCATTGCTAAGGTACCGTACCTAAGTTTTGCGCATATGGAAAATGGAGCAGATAACTTTATGAATATGTAGCTGGACTTCATTTTGTGGCAGTTAATGGATTCTAATATTGGGGGAAGGGTGGGTGGGTTTATTAAAGATTTATTCATTTGTTGTTGTGGTTTTATTGTGTAAGATTTTGAGTCTGATGTGCTGCTGTTTGTTAATTGTATTTATTTGTTTTTATGTTAGCAACTTGCTTCGCATGGGCTGTTTGATGTGCATGTTAAGGCCACTGGTGATATCCACATTGACGACCATCACACAAATGAAGATGTTGCTCTTGCCATTGGAACGGTATTTGAAAAACGTTACATCATATGTTTTTGTTATTCCTATGGCTTTTCTAGTGTGATGCTGAATTCCTAGCAGTCCTTCTCCTTTGTATGTATATATTTTAGTGGTATTTAAAGTAAACTATTTATGTATTTGATGGGATTCAAATAAGTTTACTTGTTTCACTAATTTGAGTCATTTAGCTAGTTTTACATCTAGCCTGATATCTCTTTGAATTAGTTTTGATTATATATACTTATGCTTACTTGAGAATGTAACATATAACATGGTGGATTAATTTAATTTAGGATACGTCCAAAGGCTATTGCTTCAACTGCTTCATATTTGGATCCACCTGCTGATATCTCTATGTATGTGTTATAATAAGTTAGTTTTGCTTGGCCTGCAGGCTTGTTTGCAGGCACTTGGTGATAGGAAAGGAATAAATCGGTTTGGTGACTTCTCAGCTCCTCTTGATGAAGCACTAATACATGTTGCACTGGTGTGTTCAACTTTTGATTGTTTCATATGAAGTAAACATGTAATATGTTTTAAGTGTCAAAAGATTGACTGATGTTATGATTGATCTTTATGTTTGTCCTTGGGGGTTGAGCTTATAGTGCTGATTTCCAAGTAATGATTAAATTTTACACCAGATTATAGTATCAACTCTATCTCTAGTTTCCAGTGTCCTCTCTAACCATGCTAATTTATTTATATTCTCTGGGAATCTAAAATAGTGGCTTATTTTGAGGACATTGTTTTTCAGGATTTATCTGGCCGACCGTATTTAGGTTATGATTTGCAAATACCTACTCAGAGAGTTGGAACATATGACACTCAGGTAGAACTCCTATTTTTTTACTCCTACAATTAAGAAATTTGATGTCACCAATTGTTATTCATCTCTAGCACAGTGGTGGAACTTCCTACTGAGATATTGACATAATGTGACATGTTTGCACCTTTGGAAATTCTGCAATCTTATATAGTTTAGCTATTGCGTGAATTTTATTTGTAGTTGGTGGAGCACTTTTTCCAATCGCTGGTGAATACTTCTGGCATGACACTCCACATCCGGCAGGTAATAATACTGGGAGCTTCTTAACCTTGTCATGGTTGATATAAATCTACTGGTTTTTTTTTCCAACATAGTTTACCAAAATAATGCCATCTTCGTGCTCTTTGTATTGGGGTCAACTGTGTATACTTCCAATTATTTTTTATGCAATTGAATATGAAAATAGTTTTTTTTTTTTTTTGGGAGGATTTTCATGCACTTTCTTTAAATTCCTATATTCTATGATTTTTTTAGTTGTGTCCATGATTTCTATTTAGAATAAACTGAAATTGTTTTTTTTTTTTTTTTCAAAATTTCTGAAGTACCTTTTTAAAAAGAAAAAGAAAAATTCAGAAGTAACATATTATTAAAAAATAGAAAAGGGCAAAGCCCAAGTGCATAGGAAGTATGAAACGACACTCCACCCAGAAAAATAATTAAATAAATGGCAAAAAGATAAAAATCAAATGAAAAAAAATTAACTCCTAAATTATGGAACATCTAAAATTTCTAAAGAAATTAGCGACATTTATATTTTTCACTCAAGAGTTAAGTTTCTAATAGAATATTTTGATTTTGGTTGAGCACCAGCTTGCTGGAAGAAACTCTCACCACATAATTGAAGCAACTTTCAAAGCTTTTGCAAGAGCTCTTCGACAAGCAACAGAATCTGACCCTCGCCGTGGTGGGACTGTTCCAAGGTTTGTTATTTTCCTGTTTAATTTAAATTTACATCATAATTGCCATTGGTCTTTGGACCCAGTAACATCTTCTCCCCCTAAAACAAATGATGGAGAAAAGTCATGAATTCAATCCATCTCTGTTCCCTGTAATTTCTGCAAGGTTTGATTTTTTTTTAATTGAAGCTATGGAGATGACAAATGGTTCTAATTGTAGAATAGAACTACTCTTGTTTTACTTGAATTATTTTATATATTTCTTGATGTTAGAGCTAACCACTTGCTTTGAAATCATTTCCTTGGTCCATTTCATCTTTGGCTGTTACTTTTTAAGCTGGGTTCTGTAGAATTTCTGACCTTTTAGTATCTATGTATAAGAGATTCTTTGAGGTTTTGTTGCAGCAACTTGTTCAGGATAGGGTGGTCCTTGAATCTTTTTCTATGGTCATGTTTTCTGCCAATTGCATGGTACAAGTATAAGGAATTTTCTCACATGATTTACAATACTCACACTCACTGTTTATTCTCTCTCTCTCATTTTTTCCTTGTGCTAGTAGACAGTCCTTTTGCTCATTTATTTTATACACTTAAAAACTTTTTATCCGGACTCACGAAAGAAATTTCACTGTACTCTAAATATTTTAAAATTATTTAGTTAATTCTACTCTTAAGACTAAGTGAAACTTTATTACCAAAGTTCCAAGAAGTTTAAATTACTATTTTGATTAAAATTCTGTTACTAAAAGTTTGGGGAAAAAAGTTTAAAAGAAATTTCATTATTTACTTTACACTATTTTAATCATCTACCAATACATGAGCCAAAAGAATGTTTTCACTTATGTTCCTCCGCCTTTAATGAAAGGCAACTGATGGGGACTTGCCAACTAATCAAGCTCTTCCCTAAGCTGATGCCAATTTTTTTTCAAGATTTTCTTGATGAGCATGTTGCACAATGAAATAGGTCTAATCTCCTCAAAGACCACTGGGTTATCCACCTAAGGGATCAACTCAAGGAAAGTTGAGTTGGTCTATTTTAACAGCTTTCCACCGTGAAAGAAGTTTGATACAACTCTGTACTCATCATGTTTGATGATTCCCCAACAGACCTGAAAAGTGGTCATTAAATCCACCCAAATCCGGGGCTTTATCTGAATTTCATTCTACAACTCTGCCCAACCTTCTCAATTTCATCTACCCTGACCTATTGAATTAATCCTAGATACTGATTCTGAGTAAGGAGCCTCTCAATCTGAAATTCCTGTTTACATTGCATGATCTGATCCATCCCAATATGTTTTGGAAATGAGAAACTAGTAGATTCAAAAAAATGCTGTTATGTTACTGTTTTATTTTATTTTTGCTTTTCATGTGAATTTTAATTAACCCATGCATCACATGGGCTTAATATTAGTATGTGCTTGCTTCTGTGTGACAAATTCTTTGGAAACTAATACATTAAAAAAAAAAGTGTCTTGTGAAACAAAATCTAAATACGTGTTGTATTTGATTGTTGCAGTTCAAAAGGTGTGCTGTCCCGTTCTTGATGCTAGAGGTAGATAATGCTGGGCTTAAGGTGGTTTAAGTTAAACCTATATCCTCATTTTCCTCAAGCATGCTTTGGGGATAATCAGGTTGATGATCCCACATGTATGGTATTGTTGATTATCAGTCGAAGCTTCACCATGTTGAAACAAAGCAAAATACAAATCTGGATGCTACCACTGGAGGGATGGGTGTCCAACAGAGAAACTATAAGGATTAGTTGCTTGTATGAATTGTGCTGGACCTCACAGTCTATTGATCATCAATAAATCACTCAGTTTTAAATTTCCATGCTTTGACTTATCCATTTTTTTTAAGATCTGTCAATCAATGAACTAATTGCAGATTTATCCATGTGCAATCAAATAAGGTTGGTTTAGTGCTCCATTGTGTCAAGTTTTGTGTAGCATTTTTTAGCTGAGTACATTTCATTTTTCACAATATCTAGAGAACTTATAACTTTTATAAGATCATTTCAGGATTTTTATGACTAACCTGCCGGTTTTGTAGTTAATAGGTAATTTGGTGATGTTTGTACAGCCTTGAATGTTGGATGTGGTATTTGGCATGAGTTTGTTTCTTATCCGTGTTGGTTGTCCCTCTGGGACCATGGGCTTGATTAATTTATCACCCTATTGGGTATGACGACCCATTGAGTGACTATGGAAATTTTCTTTATCTGCTGCAAATCAAAGCCTGGGAGTCCTTGAGGCTAACTTAGCAGCAAGAGCTTACAGGTTTATTGGAATTTGGAATTAGTCACCTTTGAAGATATGCTTGGGTTAAATATAAAGTTTGAGGGCACCGTTCCCTTATAGAGGTCACCATTTAACCCTTATTCTGGTGACCAAGAAGAGTAAGTAACAAAGACTTCAGCTATCCTTCTCAATCTAACATTCTTGAACTCTTCCTTTCCTTCCATGGTCATTATGTCTACAATTACATGTTTTTGCTGCTTCCAAAGAACATATTGAAAAACAAAGAAAATTTGTAAGAGTGCCTGGCAGGCAGCACATACAAATTTTGTCGAAGTACCAAGTATAGCAAATAAGTATAATTTTGCTTGAACAGATAAATACACAAAAACTATTAAAAGTAGAATTCTGGATACCCTTCAGTTCTTGTTTACTACATATTCATCTGGCCAAAAAAAAAAAGGCTCATGTCTTACAAGGACCCCTCAGCTGCATTCAGGTCATCTAATATCTCGGACTTAACCTCTTCTGGCAAAGCAGCAGATGGGCCGGCCTTCGAGTAGAAGCTGGCTAATGATCTAATAGCTTTCTCTAGCACAACATATGATTCCTACAAGTGAAGCACCAAATTGTGTATTCATTAGTTATCATCTAACAAAAACATGACAAATCCTTACGCTTTCTAAGTCTTCAAAGTTTAGTCAAAAGTACCTCTTGAACCACAGTTTGTTGTCCTCTCCAATTGCTCAAATACTCTCGAATTGACTCCTTTGCTGCATCTGCCGTGCGTCTAAACTTAGCAATATCTTTTGGGTCTTCCTTTAAGGAGTCACGCAGTGTCTTCACAAACTCTCTCGCTGACTTCAAGTAAGCCTTTGGCAACAGTTTACCAGACTTAGTTTTCTCATTGGGATCAAATAGTGATGTGATGGCCCCTATAACTCCTGTATCCTCTTCCTCTTGGCCATTTGACTTTTCTTCAGCCCAAACAACCGGTGGTGTCAAGCCATAGTTGAAGGTCAGTGTGGTGACCAATGACACACCAGTGCACACTATAATATGCCGGCGACTTGATGCAGTTTCTTGAGAGGATAGCACAACATGACACCTTGGTTGCAGTTTATCTGTTTTGTTTCAGAAAACAGCAAAGACAGAAAAGCAACATAATGAGGAACAAACGACTAAATTAGGACAGAACCTTATGAAATTCTTGTTCTAAATATGTAAATGTAGTATAATTGGTTGGGACCATGCCTCCTGAAGCAAAGGCCACTAGTTTGAATCTTCCCTTCCCAATTGGGGGCAACACTCACTTATCCAAAAAAATTGACAGATTGGCGAATATGTAATGCAGGAATATATGGTTTGTAAGTGAAGAAATGGTGCAAGCGACATTGTAAGAGATGGAATCTGGAACCATCTTCTTCTACAACATTCATACTCGTACCTTTAACGAAGAAGAGCTGACATGGGTTATGCTGTCACAAAATCGTTGGGAAGAATAAAATCTAAAGTTGAAAAATGCAGGATCCAATAACAATTACAAATTTTCTTCTCAACTTTCACCTAAAATACTTTCAACTTAGGAAAAATCCCTGAGCTCACTTCATCCTGGACCCTATCCATGCTACTAACCAAAGGAAATTAAAGAGAAAAGACATAGATATCATGTCACTTACACTCATTGTCAGGTTTCAATATGTTCTTAATTCTTTTGGACAGTACAGAGGGGCAAGTCTTTGGTGCAAGAAAAACTTCCATCCTTGTTTAATAATAAAAACTCGCATTCTACAGAACAGCAGCAATGGCCTTGAATCATGCTCTACCCCATGTTTACACCAATTCACCTTCACAACATCTAAATAAGTTACAAACAATGTTTCTCATAAACTTAAATTTCAAAAAACAATAACCAACCCTTTCTTTCTTAGTGCCCTGCAGCTTACTTTTCAGCTTATTGAATATGTTGTCATTTGAAAAAGTTGTACCTAAGAAAAAAGGGAGGACTAAATATTCATTTGAATGATTTTATTTTCATCCGCTTATTTTTTTTATTGTATAAAATATAATTGTACAGAGGGAAAAAATGAGGCTTTAAAAAGTTGGGCGAGGCTTGCATCTAATGTATTGGAGCATTGGCCGCAACATGGACACGACACATCAAAATTGGCATATGTTAGTCCCATATCCCATTCACTACTCTAGTGCACTGGATAGACCAGAGCACTAGAGGTAAGCCTAACCTTAAAAAGCTGTACCTAAGGAATAAACAAATAAGCAGATGGATAAATAAACTCATCTAAACGAGCTCATAGCTAAAATTTGAATAGGTGCAGTTTCAAACAGTTGTACACTGTTTAATCTACATTTTTCAATGACATATGCAAAAACAAATACACTTATATGCATATATCAAAGAAAGAAAAATGGTGAGTGCTGCTTATATTGATGCTTTTACAGAATTAAAACACATACAAATAACAACTTTAAGTTCCTTAACAACATAGTCCCCAAAACCAAAATAGTTCAACTATTTATTAGCAAAAAGCACTCTGCATATATCTAAATAGAAATATTAAGAGGTAAAATTAAGTGGGTATTTGAGAAAATACACCATTGCTCACCTGGTGTGTGCTGCTTAACCACACGAAGGCTTTATCTTTGCAATCTCTGCCTTTTGGCTTTCTTTCTGAGTTTCTGGCGCTGAAAAGCTTTTATCCAGAGGGATACAGGAAGTACTTCAGGAAAAAGATTAAGGGCCCAATAGTCATTCTCCGCCACACTAAATTACAGGAATACCTCTAAAAATTTTGTATACATGGACCGGGTTGCATTGGATTTGATTTCAACCCAACCCAACCTCTTTAGTCTTTACTCTTTAGGTGAAATCTCTAACCCAATCCTGTTTATTGGGTACAGATCATTTTGTCAAGTCTACCAAATAATTTGGGCTTTTTTTTTTTTAACCAATAAATTGGGGTTTTCAATCAATTATTTACGTCCATTTTACAATTGTGTATTGTGTTTAATAATTTAAATTTTACCAAAACTAATAAATCTTAAAATACAAAAGAGGGAGAGCAAGAGAGGTTTGGGTTGGTGGGTGAGGGAGAGTGATTTGCAAAGGAATGAACAAGAGAAAGGAAGAAAGAAAGAAAGAAAAAAAAAAAGAAACATAAAGATTACTGTGCACTATATCTGAAAAACCATAATTTTTTACTTTGACTCCACCAATAGAGGCTTAATTTTGTAGTTGGTGGTGCTAAAAATAGTAATATGACTTTTTAGCATCACCAATAATAATGCTCTTAGATTAAGAAATCTCCCTAGCCCAATCCAAGTTATTGGGTAGATAAATAAATTGGGTTTTTTTAAAATAAAAAAAAAAAAACAAAAACAAAAACCAATAAACCAGATTTTCAATCAATAATTTAAGTCATTTTACAATTTAATAATTTATACAGTTGTGTTTAATATTTTAATCTTACCAAAATTAAAGTCTCAAAATACAAAATAAATCAAATTAACAAATTCTCATATCCAAGACAAATAAACCTAAAATTATAAAATACATATATTTTTAATATTGTTTTTTAGAAACATATATTTTTAATACTTCAAATAGTGACTTTAGTCAGAATTTTTTTATTAAATTTTTTTTCCAATTAGAATATGACCTAAATTGCTAAGAGTCTGGTAGTATTTATATTAGTACTTCTTAGTTTTTTTGTTAGAAATGTTCATGTTCAGTATTTAAATCTCTTCTTGTAATTGTAAAATTATCATTAAAAAAAAACAAAAAAAGTTTAACCTAACTTAAATTTCTAAATAAATTACTATCCAACCCAATTTATTAGGTCAAGTTCATCAGATTGGTGGATAGAATACACACCCTATTTTATCTCTATAAAGGGGAAAAAAAGTATGTTTTGAACCATATAATTAAAAAAATTATAAATAAACCTTATACGGTTTTAAAAACAACAAATTAAATCCTACAATTTCAAAAATAATAGATCAAACCCTCATACTTATAAAAGTAACAAAATAAACCCGAGCTTATTGAGAATTTGAGAATTTGAGATTCATTCATATATATATGTTGAAGTTTCAATTTTTTTATTTATTTAAAATTTGAGGTTTTAATGGGTTTAAAATGAAGTTTTTAAAAAAAAAATAGAAAAAGAACACTTTATAATAGCCCTCTTTCATCTAGGGTTTTGTCTCCGAAGACCTTTAAATACCATCTTTACAAACCCCACTCTTCTCTCTCGCTCCTCCGCTCTCTCATTTTCCAAACCCTCTGAAACAGAGAGAGCTCAGAGAACAAAAACCCTAATCCTAACCATGGTAAGTAAAACTCAAATCAACTCGCTCTGATTCACAAGCCTCTCTTATTCTTCTTCAATTTCCATTACCTGTTATGCTATTTTTTGTTCTTAATTTTTTTTTTTTTTTTGAAATGCGCAGTCTCTTGTAGCGAACGAGGATTTCCAACACATATTGCGTGTTCTGAACACCAACGTTGATGGAAAACAAAAGATCATGTTCGCTCTCACTTCCATCAAAGGTATTGGTCGCCGTTTCGCCAATCTCGTTTGCAAGAAAGCTGACGTCGACATGAACAAACGGTACCGTTTCTTTCTTCTTCTTCTTTTTTATAATATTTATTTCCTTCTTGTTGATGTGTGTGAATACTATTTCGGTTTTGAATGATTAGGAATTTGGGTTTTTTTTTTATATTATAAATTTAGGGTATTTGGTTGTTGGGTTATGTATTAAAGGTGTGTGTTTCTGTGAAATTTAGCATGGAAAAGTCATTGTAGAATTTGAGCTATTGGGAAGAGGGATTTTGGGTTTTTATTAGCTCTTAGAGAGAGCTAAGGATTTGTCAATTAAATAGAAGAAATGAGAAATTACATAACATTATTCACTTCCCATAAAGCCTATTTCCTACAGCAATGCAAAACGGGCACTCACTTGAATGAATTTTTTATTATCATACACCATACTCCAAATCCTAGTTCCCCCTCATGCGTTATTCTGTAAGTGATACAATTGTATTTTGGAACTCGCTCGAGTCAATGAATAGGCTGGGCCTTGTTGTGATGGCAATTCCCTTCCAATGAGAGAGACGTGTCGCAGGAAATCATGTATAGAACCAATGGGTAAGGATATGCCTATGCGCCGGGTACGGCCTTTTTTAGCCAATGAGCTTCGGGTTGAATTACACTTGCTCCCCCATTAGGGAATGGGTGGGGGTGAGATTGTGGGTTTAAGAAATGTAGCCATTTAAAAAGGGTGTTTTGGAACTTGTCTGTTATGTA
The DNA here is from genome assembly GCF_001633185.2 of Quercus lobata. Lineage (NCBI taxonomy): Eukaryota > Viridiplantae > Streptophyta > Magnoliopsida > Fagales > Fagaceae > Quercus > Quercus lobata. Next base: position 2,500,693 of record NC_044909.1, on the reverse strand, counting down.
GTTTATGTGCTTGTTGCTTGTTAAATTTGGTTTTATGGTTTGCGACAGAGCTGGTGAGTTGACAGCCGCTGAGCTGGATAACCTGATGGTGATTGTGGCAAACCCTCGCCAGTTCAAGATACCTGATTGGTTTCTGAACAGGAAGAAGGATTACAAGGATGGTAAATATTCTCAGGTTGTCTCCAATGCTTTGGACATGAAACTAAGGGATGATCTTGAGCGTTTGAAGAAGATCAGGTATACTCTTATTTCTTTTCTTTCTTTTCCAACTTTACATAATCTGTTACCCATCATGTTGTTGTGAGCTTTGTCTTCCTTAAGATTGAAAGTTTGTCTCAATTTTTATGTTGAATTAGCCAATGAGTTCTAGATCATCTGGTACCTCATCCCCTTATAAATTCTCTGTGGATGGTGAGGTCATTGGTTCAAGACCCACAGCATTTGTAATGTTCCAACGGATATATATGTATATATATATATAATGTTTTCTGCACGAGTCAAATCTCCTTGGCCAGGTTGTAAATTGGATGGATGAGCTCTAAGTCAGTTATTATTGAATACCAGTACTCAAATTAGTTAATGACGACTCTGCCTGTTCAGCTACCCTTCTCCTTGTTTTCACTCTTCTTCTTCTTTTTATGAGGTTACTTATGAGTGTTTAGCCTCCTCGAAGCTTTTGATATAATGAAGCATTTATAAGCATGTAAACTTGTTTGACATTGTGTATGGCATTAGTTTTAATAATTAGTTCCCATAGCAACTGCAAATTAATTTTTACACTAGAAACTGCTGCCGTAACTGATGAAATTTACCATCTGATTTGTGTTTTGGCATGCCTTGTACATTGTATGGCCATGTATTTTCATCTCTTCACAAATATTTCTTTCTGACTGGTAAACAATAACTTTTGTTCCTAGGAACCACCGTGGTCTGCGACACTACTGGGGTCTCCGAGTGCGTGGACAGCACACTAAGACAACTGGTCGCCGTGGAAAGACTGTTGGTGTCTCAAAGAAGCGTTGAGTTTGTTTCTCCCTTTTTGGGATGTTTGCGAATTTTGTTTGGCCTTTTAGAATATCTTGGGTTTAGTATTGTACTTTTCTTTTTGGCAGACTCGTGCAGTATCATTTAGCTGTCTTTATGTGTTCTTTAGACTGATTGATCTTGTTTGAGAGATTTTGGTATGTGTGATGGTATTAATTATTCATAATTTCATATAATAGTTAAAGTTGACAATGCATTTTGCATTTTACCTATTCATTCTTCCTGATTAATGGTTTGTTGACTAGTGTACAAGCCCCAATGCTGGTACTTTAGCCTTTAGGTACTGTGGCCAGTAGTTTGAATATGCATGCAGTATGTACAGCAGCAGATGAGGCGTGGCATATGTTTACTGATGCCTGGGATTTTTCACATTTGTGCAACATTGATGATTGTATAATGAGAATTGCCATTGCTATATGCTAGGATTTATTCAGCCTTGGTGATAAAATGGCAGCTATTTTGTATTGTGGAGGGAGGAATAAAGAACAGTGTGAAGGTGGTCGCTGATATCCCCCAAGAAAAAAAATTGACTACTCATTTTTAGTAGACTTTTCTGTTCTTAGTAATACTTTTCTCTCTTTTTCCCATATATTTAGAACTAATCTAGTACTAACTTATAAAAATATTGGAAATGCAACAATCTATCCTCAAAAACTTTTATGTGAACTGGTTAGCTGATGAATCATGTAGTGATTAGTGCCCCGAGTCTGATGACAATTTGAAATTTCAGCATATCCTCAAATTCGGGAAGGTTTCTAAGAGATTAGTTTGGGCTGCATAAATTATCCTCCGAACTTTGCTATTATTATCCTCAAGTTTTGATTTATCCTCAAGTTTTGATTTAGGGTACGTTTAGTACACTGAATGTGAATTACGACAGGAATTGTAATCTTTATTATTAGGAATAAAATGTGTTGTAATGTAATAACTAAATCTATTCATTAGTTTGGTTGTAAGTTATAACATTAGAATAAAACTTAACATTTATTTTAGGAAATTTCTTACTCATACAATTATATTTTTTTAAAAATTGTTATTTTTAAATTTAAGAGAGATACGTGTTATTTTTTATGATTTTTTATTTTTATAATTATTAGATGTATATGAAAAGTTTGTTTACTTGGAAATATATTAAGTTTTAAAATTATTGCACTTACTAAGAAATAGCTAATACAACCTTTTAAAGAGGAATAGTTATTCCTCATTTTGGAAAATAGCTATTCATAAGGAATAATTATTTTTTGTAATAAAAATATAACCAAACTAAAGAATAACTAAACCATAAGAATAGCTATTACATTACAACGTTTATTACAGTTTACCAAACATGCCCTTAGCATTGTTTAAATTAACCCAAATTAAGTCAACTTAGGCAGCGTTTGGTTCAATGTAAATCGAATTTCGAGTGTAAAATAAATGTAGGGGAAAGTGAATTCCTATAAGGAAAATGAAATCCGAGTGTTTGGTTCTACAATGGATAATAGTCCAGAAAAGGATTTCTGGTGTTTGGAAACATTTTGAAAATGCTATTTTCCTATAAATTTTTCACATTTTCTCAACTTCCAAACAGATTTTATAACAGAAAAATTCAAAATAAACACTTAACACAACCAAATATCAAAATAAAAACATCTTTAATTCACAAATTCGGTGAAAGGAGGAAGAAAGAGTGAGAGACTGGGGGAAAGAGAGATAGATCGGGAAAGAGAGGATCAAAGGCAGCGGCGACCAGATCGGGTGGGTTTGGGGGTGGAGTGGAGTGGGCTAGTGGTTGGTGGCGGCCAAATCGACGATCGGTGGTGGCAGCCAAATTGGCCAGTGCATTGGAGAGCCTGGTAGACCACGGCTTGCAGTCGGTTGTCAAGATTGAAGCTTAACCTGTACTCGTTGGTGCATGGTTAGTGATCAGCGGGGGAGAAGAAGAGTTGAGGTAAAAAAAAAAAAAAAAAGCTTGGCCGGTGCGTGATTTGGGCAGTAAGGCGGCATGATTTGGGTGGTGGGGGTGGCACGATCTAGGCTGGCCGAAACTTGGTTGGGTGGCCACCTGTGCTCTCTCTTCTAGCTCACTCTCTCTACTCTCTCTCTCTTCTTGCTTTTTCTCTCTCTCTCTCTTTAGGTGTCTGTGAGTCCAGAAATCATTTAAAGGTAAAACAGAAGCGTAAATGATTTTCCGAGTGAAATGGCTTATTTTACGATCAAAGTTTAAGATTTTCCGGAAAACTTTATTTTACATGTGCACCCAAACACGCTGCTGGGTATAAAATATTTTCCGGAAATCATTTACACCCAAAACAAACACAGCCTTAGCTGATAATCAATAATTGGTTTCCTGTTAATTAACCAACTAACTCAATAGATTCCAACTAACTCAATAGGTACCAGTTAATGAAGTCATTTAAAGTCACCAAATAGATAATAAAAAAAAGAAAGAGCAATAATAGAGATTTAGGAGTGAAAATGGGTTAATTAAAATAATACTCGTTGGTCTTTACTTAGAATTATGTTATCATTCAATGTACATTCGCAAACATTTACCATATGATTTAGACCATTTAAGTTTGATATTATCGACCAAAGTAGTCCAAGTAGTGAATATTGCTACTTTGTCTTCACATTCCCTCCCAGAGGTTCAGCCAAGTCATTCCACATATCTCTAAAATCCCTGAGATCCAAATAAATATGTTACATGATCCAAATAAATATGTTACATGGAAAAAACAGGAGAATGGGTGAGAATATATAAGCAGCATTTACACAAAATAAGCTCAATCCCTCGTGTTGGCAAATTGCTACATTAATTGTGTGTCTTTAAGAATCAAACAAAATCTCATGGGTTATAATACTAAATCATTTTTTTTTTTTTTTAAATCAAATCTACTCAGATTGGAAAGGTGGAATCATACTCATATGATGCCCATTAGAACACAAGATCTGTTTAAACCAAACATTACTACAAAGCCTAGCCAAAAAATCAAAGCAAAACAAGGTATCGATTTCTTTTTTTGATAAGTAATTTGTTTGATTCTTAAATACATGCTTTGAGTTAAAGTTACTCATTTTTTAACAGAATATCACTTTTTATTTTTTATATAACAGAAATTTTAATTCTTAAGAGAAAAATATTCCATTTGCTTTGTCTTAGGTTCAAATCATGATGTTAGATTTACTAAAATGATGTAATTGAGTTTTGAAAACAAAGTATCAATTTCTGCAAGAATATTTTCCCACAGCAGAGAGGTTATAGTGTTGCAACTTTTATCAGGGATAGAGAAGCATATGAGTGGTCTACTATGAGAATTTTTAAAAATAAATACATAAACTACAACAAAAGAAGACATACCTAAATTCCTTAGCCATCTCCCCAATTGTCATAGACTTAGATGACCCTCCTCTAATGTGAATTACGTGTTCAATTCTACGTAGCCTGTTCCAAAAATGTTGCCATTAGCATGTAATAGTAAGGACCTTTTATTGATTTTTCACATTTACCAAGGTAACAGAAATCAGCACCATATGGAAGCAAAGTTTTGATAATAAAAGTCAGAAACATGAAGATCGATGACCTAAGAAACAAAAGTATATGCTAATTCCATATATGATGCTAGGAATGGCAACGGGTCGGGTTTGGGGCGGGTTTCTTTATGCTTGAACCCGTCCCGCAGGTCCATACCCAACACCCGAACCTAACCCGTTTAATAAACAAATTTTTTTTATGCCCGCTCAAACTCACCCCGTCGGATTTGGGCCCAATTGTGGCCCAATAAAAAAGGATTAAATTGAAGCCTATACCACGGCCCAAACAAGAAAAAAAAATCATTTTTGCCCAGATTCAAGCTCACAAAGAGTGGCTCAAATGCCAAATCATAGGACCATTACAACCTATTAATCATAAATCAATAAATCACCTGTTAATTATAAATCTATAAATCAATAAATCATAGCTAAAATCACCTGCTAAACATAAAAATAAAATAAATCCAACAAGTCCAAGAGATAAGTCCAAGAAGTTAATCCAACAAGTCCAAGAAATTAAAAGGCTACAAAATAAATCCCATAAGTTTAGGATAATTACAAACCAACAAGTTAATCCAACAAGTCCAAGAAATTAAAAAGCTACTAAATTAATACAACAAGTTTAATCCTCTACAGCTGTGACACAACTCCCATCCTCTTCATCAAGCTCCTCATCATCAAGAATTTATTGCAGTGTACAATCTCCTGGTATAGTTGAAGAACCTACGACAACAATGAATTAAAAAATGGAATAAACTTCATCAAATTATAACTAGCAAATATAAAAATACAATTTTGATTTCATTTTATAAATACAAATTATACAATTGTTAACCTTTGATTTCACTCCATAACAATTTTGAGCACACAGCATTGCCTCTATAATCTTGGGATGAAGCCGACTACGGTGTGGACTTAACAGTCTCCCACTAGTACTAAAGGCAGATTCTGAAGTAACAATTGTGACAGGAATGACTATAAAATATCCCTTACAATCCTTCATAAAGTAGGATACTTGAGACCATTACTTTCCCACCATGCAAAATATCGAAGTCCTCATTCATTTTCAACACTCTTTCATTAATGAAATGATCAAATTCCATTCTAGCATTCCAATGTTTCTTTGAAGTACTTGAACTATTATTGACAAACAAATCAAAAAATGAAAATGCCCCACTCAACCAATGTTTAATTTGTGCCACATCATTTGAAGTACTTGCAGGCATTTGAGAACTTCCTTCATTATCTACAGGGAACTCATCTACATCTCTATATTCATTAAGCAATTCATAATAAAGATTCTTAATTTTTTCAATCTCCAAATCAGAATTATTACCATAAATGTTAGGATAATAAAACTCCAATAACTTCATCTTATATCTTGGATCGAAGATGGCAGCAACAACCATAACAACATTAACATTAGCCTAATAAGAATTAAATTTAGCAATCATGCTTTTTGCCATCCTACTTATCATCTCATTTGAAGACAAACGTCATTCATTCAATGCTATTTTCAATTCACACACCAAAGTAAAATACATATTAATTGTGGGGTACTTATGAATAGAGAATAACTCAGTCACACTATAAAACAATTTCAACCTCCCACAAATATTTTTGGCTACCTCCCAATCATAATCATGTGGCAAACAAGTATAAGATGCTTCATGTTTAGCCAAATGAGAGAAATCATCTTTATAAATTAATGCAGTAGAAAGCATTAAGTAAGATGAATTCTAACGTGTCTTACAATCTAAGACTAACTCTTTGGTGCATTGAACAATTAATTGACGTGCATTTTCATCAAATTTTTGCCTCATTTTTGGTGATGCAATCCAATAAATTACACTATCACGAATCTTTTCAATACCATCACCAATAAGAGACAACTCATCTTGAACAATCAAATTCAAAATATGTTCAACACACCTTATATACAACAGATACCCACTCAAAATAAGAGAATTAGTATCAAACTTGTTCAAGAGAAATCTTATCATGACATCATTAGTACTACAATTATCAATAGATATTGTGGACAACTTCCTATTAATATTCCACTCTAAAAGACAATCAACAAGGACATCAGCAAGAACATCAGCAAGAACATCTTTCATGTGTGGAGAAGGAACATAAACAAACCTAGAAAAATAATATGAATAATTATAACATAACTCAATAAACACTATGATCAATGACATATGGTATGATTTATATGGTTTAATAAATTTAACATTCATTGATCAAAGAATTACCTTAAAATCTGACTTTGCAACATTCAAGTGTGATCGATAAAGTGAGCAGTAATGACCATGAACTCTCTCTTTTTGTTACTCTTATTATGATTTATTAGTTAATTTTCAATAATTTGCCTTTTATTCTACTTAGATATGAACATTTTTTTTTCCTTAGATCTTAACTTTTTGAAAACTTTATTTCATGATTTGGTTGTTAATTTTTAAAATTAATCAATAATTTTCCTTTTATTCTCCTTAAATCTAAACTTAAGTTAGTTTTTTAAAATTTATTAAAAAAAAAAATCTATGAAGGTTGAATTAATTTTTGTACCTAATATTTTTTTCCCTTTGACATGAATAATATCTTGAATCTAATAATTTTTTAATTCTTGTTTTACTCGTTAAGGTCCTCATCACCCTAACAATTTTATCTCTCGAATGTAATAAATTTTTTTCTTTATTTGAAAATTAAGCATTTTTAGTTTTTTTTTTTTTTTTTTATAAATAATTTATAAAACTTGTTGAGGGCCTAGGCCTAGCTCTGGCCCTAATATCGGGCTTGGCAGGGCTATGCCTTTACCAAACTCACTCATGTTCATGCTAATGCTCATTCCTCTCATCATGAATCTCCCACTCTTACTGACCCAGAACTCTCTCAAGAAACTCTCTCACAAATCTCTCTCAGCTCTCATGGAGGGGGTTAGGGTTATGGCGAAGAGGATGCTGGTTTGGAGGAGATACCTTAGGATTAAGGTTAGTTTAGAGATGGAGAGATTGGATGCTTGTCTCTTGAAGAGGCAAAAGATCAAGCTTTTGAGAGCCTTTTTTCACAAGGCATTGGCGAAAATTTTTACCCATCAAAATGGGAACTATTTATTAGGTTCAACAAGAGTCTTCCTTGCCTTTGATGCTAGATTTTCTTTAGACGCTTCATCGAGAGAAGTGATGGAGAAGCTGATAATTACGGAAAATCAAGTTTCCATTTGCACATTACAGTGGTATATAGGACGATGGACACCCCCCTTCCAATGTGGTATCATTATATTGGACTACCGCATTCTATTGGACAGAGGACACTTGCCCCCCTACTTTAGAATGAGGGTGTTGTTCTTCTTTTTTTCTTTTCTTTTTTTGGTGTGTGTTTTTGAGAACTCCTTGGTTTGTATTATATTAGGGTGTGTTAAGACTTTTTTTTGGTTTTTTGATAAATTTTAATTTTCATTAAACTAAAAGGAAAGAGCTGGGATAAGCAGAGACTAGGGCTGCTGGCAAAAAGCATTGTATCGGATCTTGCAACTATTTTGGATGATTGATACCTGATTGTATGCTTATATTTTTAGTCTATGGAGTTTTATCAATTTTATGTTACTCTTATTATGAGTATATTAATTAGAGGAGGGGAAGGAATAATACCATTTATAAATTAATGTAATTAGACAACCAGTTAGCTCTTTCTAAGATTAACAAGAATAAGCCATGATCAAGCATATTAGTCATGAATCTCCATTGTATTCTAGCATTCTAATCATCTTCCTAAGTCACTTCTACTCTATTTAGTATCCAAGTATTTGGTGTCTATACTTTGGTTAAATTATGTTTTTGGTGCTTATACTTTGGTTAAACTATGTATTTGTTGCCTATACTTTGGTTTTTATTTGATTAAACTACATATTTGTTGCCTATACTTTACACTATATTTCAATTTGGTCCCTAACATTTCAATTGTGTCAATTTGGTCTCTAACATTTTAGTGTCATATCGAATTAGCTTCCATAGACGTGGTAATAAACTTTTTTTTCTTTTTCTTTTTTCCGGTTGTTTGCCACGTCAGAAGTTTTCATCAAGAGATAACAATATAGACTAGATTGACAATGTATTAAAAGGTTAGGGACCAAATTGACACAATTGAAAGGTTATAGACCAATTTAAAATATGGTGTATAGTTGAGAGAGAAAACAGAGAATGAAGAAAAACAGAAAAATGAGAGAATGATTAACCTCTTGTATTGCATAACAAAATCTTAAGCTTATATACATAGTAAAACTAACAAGCTCAGTAAGCTAGCTTAACTGATATAACCACTGCTCTAACAAACTTAAGCAACACATGCTCAGCACATGACAACTAGGGTAACAACAAATATTAAACTACATGTAGCAAAGTTCTATATATTACATTTAGTACTAAACAACTTGTAGCTTTCTCATTCAGACGTGATCTTCCTCAATACTTTCTCTCAAGATGGAGCAAGTCTATGAAGTTTTATCGATTTTATGTTACTCTTATTATGAGTATATTAATTAGAGGAGGGGAAGGAATAATGCCATTTATAAATTAATGTAATTAGACAATCAGTTAGCTCTTTCTAAGATTAACAAGAATAAGCCATGATCAAGCATGTTAGTTATGAATCTCCTCGTATTTTAGCATTCTAATCATCTTTTTAAGTCAGTTCTACTCTTTTTAGTATCCAAGTATTTGGTGCCTATACTTTGGTTAAATTATGTATTTGGTGGCTATACTTTGGTTAAACTATGTATTTGGTGTCTATATTTCAGTTTTTATTTGGTTAAACTACGAAGTCGATGGCTTGAATTCAACTTAAACCATGATTGGTTTGGAGTGGCATGCAAGCCTTGATTTCCTATTTCAAGTGCAACACTATTTCCTAATTGTTTTAAGAGTAGTTTTCATAGAAGGTTATGTGTAAAAGATTGAATTCCCACCAGCCTTAGATATCCTAAATATATTAGAAGACACAAGAAGTTAATAGAAAACTTACTCAACCTAAAGTATAAATTCTATCAATTTTTTTTTTTTTACAAGCCCTTGTATAGACCAAAGTCAATCATGAAACCCAAATTTCTTCTTCTGACCCTAGTATAGTCCGAAGTCAATCAAGAAACCCAAACTTCTTCTTCGGAATGGTGTCAGGCCGACTATACCTAACATCAGACCTAACAACCAAAGACAAGATCTGCCAATACTCAGCTTCTTGATGCATATCAGCCACTGCTACAGAAGTTTCAAGCTCGACCATCTTCCAGCAAAACACATCGGAAGTAGCTTGAAGTTGATCAAAAGAAGTCGAAATAGTTGACTTCAATCCACCAACATTAGAGTGAATACCATGCACCTAACGCTGGATATCCACCACCACGAATTCTACATGACCAAAGCTTACACTGGATTGGTATACGTCATACCATCCAAGCGCCAACAACCCAAATCCAGCCACAATGAACTCCAATTGAAGCTTCTTCAACTTCTCTCTCTGTTTCAAGAAAGAATCAACCATTGCCTTGCATTGCTTCTTCAGACCCTAGTATAGTCCAAAGTCAATCAAGAAACCCAAACTTCTTCTTCGGAATGGTGTCAGGCCGACTATACCTAACATCAGACCTAACAACCAAAGACAAGATCTGCCAATACTCAGCTTCTTGATGCATATCAGCCACTGCTACAGAAGCTTCAAGCTCGACCATCTTCCAGCAAAACACATCGGAAGTAGCTTGAAGTTGATCAAAAGAAGTCGAAATAGTTGACTTCAATCCACCAACATTAGAGTGAATACCATGCACCTAACGCTGGATATCCACCACCACGAATTCTACATGACCAAAGCTTACACTGGATTGGTATACGTCATACCATCCAAGCGCCAACAACCCAAATCCAGCCACAATGAACTCCAATTGAAGCTTCTTCAACTTCTCTCTCTGTTTCAAGAAAGAATCAACCATTGCCTTGCTCCTCACTTCAGCTCTCTCAAGTAACTCATACGCCTTTTGCTGTCTCCTTTCCAAAAATTTTCTTTATAGTCATTGTTTGAGAGCTTATCAATGTCTGAATCACAGAGTTCTTATGAGTGCCAAGTCAGAATCATAGAGTTCTTATCAGTGCAGAAATAGACAATGGGCCAATGTAGAGTGAGGGATTGAGTGATTTTCACCTTTTGCATTTTAAGGATGGGCTTCACCTTTTGGGCTTATGAAAAATAGGTTTTACTTGAAATTTCATCCTCACTAGCCTTAGATATCCAAGTCCAACTTGGAATTGATGTTTTGGACCTCACGTGCTCAATGTATATTGACTGGTTTAGAATAGTAGCAAAGTAGATATACTTGAGATATAGAGTTCTACTTAAAGTAATTTGTCTTTGCTTGGAGTAGTACCTTGCACGTGGAAATAAAGAAGTTGCATGTAATACAATTCTATTGCTTGAAGGACTCATCTTTGCCGACTTGAATATCCTATATAAGGAGAGGTGTTGCGGCAATTGTAGAGATGGAAAAAAGCATAAAATAGAGAGAATTGTAGAGTGAAATAGAGAGTTTGGCTTCTACATATTATTGTAAGAGTTCTCTAGTTTAGAACAAGATGCAAGGTTTTCTCTATTCCTTATATTTGTGAGAGAGCTATTGGGTGTATTGGGGATTGGGTGTATGTGAGAATGCTGATACACCAACTTGTATATCTCCATATTTGATTAGTGGAATTTCTTCATCATTGCCCGTGGACGTAGGCCAAAATCCGAACCATGTAAATACTTGGTGTTCTTTTGTTTGTGTGTGTTTGTTTATTTTTAGATTTTGGGTTTGCTTCATTCCTATTATTTATTTCTTGTAGATCTTTCTATAGTTATAATATTTTTACAATCAATATTAAGGTGGGAATGCTATCCGGAGGCGCTTTCCTACAGCATAAACTACATATTTGGTGCCTATACTTTATACTATATTTCAATTTAGTCTCTAACATTTCAACTGTGTCAATTTGGTCTCTAACCTTTTAGTGCCATATCGAATTAGCTTTCATTAATATGGTAATAAACTTTTTTTTTTCCCAGCTGTTTGCCATGTCAACAATTTCCATCAAGAGATAAAAATATAGACTAAATTAACATGACACTGAGAGGTTAGAGACCAAATCAACACAATTAAAAGGTTAAGGATCAATTTAAAATATTGTTTAAAAGATAAAGACTCGTAGTTTAACCAAACAAAAACTCCTAACATAGCACCAATGTATTGATCAATCAATCACTTGGAATTCAATAATGGCAGCTAAAACTATCAGTGTGACCGCTTGGAAAATTGGTATATATGAATACAATCATATTAGGTTTTCATTTTTTTTTATCATGTAATAAAATCGTTTTAACCTAGGATCTATTGCTTCGATCTCTTGTTTTATAGTGCGTGGTGTTCCCTTGTGTGTTGGTTTTGGGTTTAGTTACCTCTACCTTACATCATACACTCTATAAAACAAAAAATTTTACATCATTCACTCTGCAAAATAAAAATTTGGCGTAAATGCACTTTTCGTTCCTACATTTTGACCTGATTCCCATTTTTGTCTCTACTTTTTATTTTTACCACATTTAGTCCCTATTTAGAAAACCGCCATCCATTTAGTCCTTTCCGTCAATGTCCTAACGGCAAAATCCTATGTGGCAAACAACACTATTAAAATAATTATAAAAAATTTTATTTTGACATTAAAAAATGCCACATCGGCATATAAATTTAAAAAATTAATTTACTAATTTTAACTAAATGAAAAAATAAAACAGAATTAAAAATCAAAATTCACATGAATTAAGTTTAAAAGTATCTTGAACAAGAACACAAAGAACACCAACTCAGATTTAAGATCTCAAAATTAAAACCCAAAATCACAAATAACTCAAAAAATAAGAACACAAAATTAAACATAAGATCTACATCAGAATAAACATGAACATGGAATTAAATAAGAACAAGAGTAATATTCCAAGCTCAAAACAATCTGTCCCGAACTATTAACAGGGATCTAAGCATATAGAACAACACATGAACCCCTAGCAAAAGCAACAAAATATCAAACCCCAATAGAGCTGAGATTCAAAAGCAGGAGAACATACCCTTTTTCTTGGTTCAATCCAAGCAACAAACCCCATATTCGATAAGCTCTAAAAGACAAATTTGAAATCACCCACCAGATTCTTCTACTCCACAGAATCCAGAAAAATTAAAAAAAATAATTAATATCTAAAAAAATAATTTGAAAGCTAAATTGAAAGAGAGAATTCTTATGTTGTATATGAGGGGTTCACAGTGAGGAAGAAGAAAGAAAATAAATAAACGCAAAGAGACAGAGAAAAAGAAAAAGAAAAAACGAAATGGGAACAATTATGCCTTGACTCATGGAACAAAGCAAGAGAAGAAAGTCCAACGGGATCTCTCTCTCTCTCTCTCTCTAATTTCTCTTTCTAGAAGAAGGATTGAGTTAGGTTGAGATTAACACGAACAGACTCAACATAACTACAAAGACCCTGGGAACTGTAATTGGCAATGAGCTGAGCAAGAATGTTGGTATGAAGAGACCTATCTCAATATGAACAAAATACCACAAACCGAGGCACCTTCGAAGCTTCTTGTGGCTCAAAAAGTCTAGAGTTTTAGAGGTCAAAAAGGGAATCGGGTTGAGGATTTCGATTAGGATTTTGAATTTCTTCTGGGACTTTACAAGAGTGATTTGGCGCTTATGGGTGTTCTTCTTGTTTCGCTTTGGGGCTCGATGAGAGAAGATTTGGAAGTGAGAGTCGGTGGTGGTGGTGGTCTTGGGAGAGAAGAGTGAGATTGGTTTAGGACTGTTGTTTTGGATTGCTGGGGTTTGATCATTGAATGGGTTTTGGGTCTTCAATTTGAAAGGTTAGGGTTTGTGGAGATTGGGGATCATGAGATAGTGGGTTTTATGGATCTAATGTTTAATTTTGTGTTCCTATTTTCTGAGTTATTTGTGATTTTTGGTTCTTAATTTTGAATTCTTAAATCTGGGTTGATGTTCTTGTTCAAGATAATTTTAGATCTTAATTCATGTGAATTTTGATTTTTAGTTCTATTTTAATTTTTTTTATTTAGTTAAAATTAATAAATAATTTTTTTATATGCTAATGTGGCATTTTTTAATGTCAAAATAAAATTTTTATCATTATTTTAATGGTGCCGTTTGCCACGTAGGATTTTGCCATTAGGGCACTGATGGAAAGGACTAAAATGGATGGTGTTTTTCTAAATAGGGACTAAATGTGGTGAAAATAAAAAGTATAGACCAAAATGAGAATCAAGTCAAAATGTAGAGACGAAAAGTGTATTTACGCCTAAAATTTTTAGAAAGGAGGATGTGTAAGTTTAGATAGAATAGGTGTGATATAGAAAGAGTGAATTTCACAATGGACTGCGACCCAAGTGAAACTTCATCCTCCCACAAGAGATAGAAATAAAGAGAAGCCTACAGTTAACACAATAATCAATTAAGAAAATAAAATTTTTAGTTTTTACCAATTCTTTTTTGATAGGTACAACTATTTACCAACTTATGATTTCTCCAAATGTTCCTCCACACCTTTTGCCTGTACTTGAAGCTGATTACGGCTAATTTTTTTAATGAAAATCCAAGTTATTCCCTCTCAAAAAAAAAAAAAAAAACTTATGATTTCTCCTCCATGAAGAAAAATGGACATTCCATAATTAGTCATTGGAGTAAATTGGTTACTTTTGCCTAAATTATGACCACAAACATCCTATTCTAGCATGAATCTCCATCGTATTCTAGCATTCTAATCATCTTCCTAAGTCACTTCCACTCTATTTAGTATCCAAGAAGATACTAATCCAGTTGATTGGTTTTTTTTGATAAACATCCAATTGGTTAGTCTAGTTAATTTAATCCTTAAAATCAATTAAGGATTCATTGATCTAGTTTACTAATTCCTTAAAAACAACGACAAGTGCTGGTACTTCGTACAATACCAATAACAATATGGCCAATAAGACCTAAATGAAATAAAACCTCATCTCCTTGCAAGTACAAGAGAGATTGAGATTGTAGGCTCAAGATCTAAATCAAATAAATCTTTATTGTTTTTTGTTTGCGTATAGATTTATTAGGCATTTGCTCTGTTAGAGATACTAGAGTCCAAAAGTCCCAAACTCACTGTTGTACTAAAATACTTGAATTACAAGAGCTAATGTGACAAGGTATGCCTTGTTAAGGTGAACTACAAGCGGGCTATGTTAAATAAATCCAATATCCAAATTGATCCAATTTGCATCTAATCAAAACCATCTCAACTCATCCAGTTCCATGGTTGTGTATATATATAAAATATGATTTGAAACATACAACATCAACTTTATAATATGATGATTGTTGTATACTATTAAATAAAGACACTAATTAGTTGTTGGCATACATATGGTTGAAACTCAAGTCTCCTAATTCACAATAAGAGAGTTAGGGACCTACGTAGCCCTTGAAGTTGCACCCCAAATTTATTTTTAAAAATATTAGAATATATATTAGGTATTAATTTTAGCAATTTTGTTATATAAAATTACACTTTGGCCCCTTAATAATATCATTAATTCTTTCTAAGAGTGATGTTATAGCCACAAATTTTTTTACAAACTATTTAAGGTAGCAAATTTTTATTAATTCGCATCTAGGCCCACCACTTTTTTTACTTACTAATGACCATTCATTACATCAGTAGTTTGAAAAAAAAATTGTAACTCTAGCATTTTCTTCTTTTAAAGACCATAAAAAAATCTATAAATTAAATTTTTTTTAAAATGCAAGCCCAAAAAAGTTAGCCCAACAATAAAAATTATCAATAGTAAAGTTTAAAAAAAAAAAAGTCTAATCAACCAATTTTACCTAAAATAAACAACCCAACCTTTTAAAAAATTTCAAACAAAATAATTGTTCTGACCCATAACACACATCAAAGTCTCAAAAAAAAAAAAAAACACCTTAGTGGCCTAGCAGCAAAGTTGTCGCCCTAACTATAAGTCTTGGCTCAGATCCTGAAGAGAGTAGAGCTAAGGCTATAAATGAGAAGAGCCAAGTCGAGTTATATAAAGTTTAGGCTTGTTCATTTAATTTTATTTTGAACATGACGTGTTTGAGTGCATCACCAAACAAGATTATATGTTCAACCATTTGTTCATTTTCTTCGTCACGCAAGTTTAATCTTATTTGTGCGGTACTTGATTAATTAATTAATTAATTTTTTCCTACATATAATAAAACCTCGATTACAATATTTTACCCATTCACAAATTTATAAATTGTTAAAACAAATGGAATATAATTAATAAACTACAAATAATAATTAATTATTATATGAACCTATTTATAATTAAATCCAGTTTTCATGTTCATAAATACATATTATTATGTTTGAGTTTAGAGAGGTGTTATGTCTACATCATTTTTACAACAAATTATAAGTGTAAAATTGTTATTGGTTCTAATTTGAATTCAAAATTTAAATTATTTTTTTATCTATCCGTAACAACCAACTATTTAGAATTTTTTTGTGAAAATATTATAAAAATATTATGGACATAGCATTTCCCTCGAGTTTAACCGGTGTAATAATCATGCATAAATCTAAGTTTGAGCTTGATTTGTTTGGTAATGAATGAACGGTTGAGATGAACTTCAATCCACCGATTCCACACTCCAAGATCTAATCTACACTATTGTTTGTTCCAAATTAGCTATAAAAAAAAAAAAAAAAAAAAGATTTGGCCCCACGCTTCAAAACTTTTACTCACTCTCTCTATAGCATCAACAGAGTACAAACTACACGACAAAAGCATCTCATTCTCTCCAGTCTCCACTTCAAAGAACAAAGAAAGACGACCTTCTTGTTTCTCAAAAAAAGAAAGACGACCTTGTTGTTCTTCTCTCTCTCTCTTCACTCGGAAACCCATCACAATTCTCCCGATCCGACCTGACCCGACCAGGTCCGTGTAAATGGCCGGAGTTAACCTTAATAAAAACGCTCCGCATAAGCCCTCTTCGTCGTCCTCCGCCGCCGCCGCCGCTGCTGCCGCCGTCTCTTCCTCTTCCTCTCACCGCAAATCCCGCTGGGAAAACAACCCCTCCACCACCACTACACCCTCAAAACCAAACCCTTCTCCAAAACCCGGAGACTCAAAACCTAACCCGTCTCCAAAACCCGCCCCGACTCCAAGCCCGGCGAATCAGCGCCACCACCAATACCACCACCAAGCTCACCCTACTCCTCCCCACTCCGGCCCAGGCCCAATCCAATTCCCGGACCTCTCCGCCTTAGGCCCACCGCCTCCGCCGGCTTATGGGTTCCACATGCTTGAACGGCGAACCTTCGTTCTCGCCGATGGTACCGTCCGATCCTACTTCGCTCTCCCTCCCGATTACCAAGACTTCAATCCGATGCCCCCGCCGATGCCGATGCCGATGATGCCACCGCATCGGCTTCCGGGGAGTCCCGGAGGAGGGTTTAATCGGCACCAGCAGGATTACTGGAACTCGCTAGGGCTCGATGGACGTGGGCCTGGGCCTGGTGGGCCCAGCATGGAAGGCCCATCATCAATGAAGAGGAAGTATATGAGCGAAGAAGAAGAGAAACACAGGCAACAGTTTGGTATTGGCAATGGGTTTCCAATTGGGAATGAGTTTTTGGCGGGAAACAGTGGTCCATTTGGGCGTAGTGGTGGTGTTGGTGGTGGTGGTGATGAATATAGTAACAATAGAGCTTCAAAGTATATTAGACTCGGTGGTGGCGGTGGTGGTGGTGGTGTTGGTAATGAAAATAGTGTGGTTCATAAGCATCTACAAGTTGATCAGAGCGCCTTGAACAAGGCGTTTCTTCAGTTCGCTAAGTTGCTTAATGAGCTTTCCAATCAGAAAAAGACTTACTTGGAGGATGGCAAACTTGGACGCCTTCCATGTCTTGCTTGCGGCAGGTTGATGATCACGCTTCTTTGCTTTCTTTGTTTTATTTTTTGGGTGCTTGTCTTGACAATCAATGTTGCTATTGTTTTCTTAGGTTATTTGGGCACATATCTTATACTGTGTGTGCGTGTGTGTTTTAACATAGCTCGTCATACACATTGTTGGAAGGTTAGGATTCGAAATAGTGTGTGTTTTAGCATAGCTTGGCATATTGTTTTAACAATTTTTGATAATGTGTTTTTACACATTGTTGGAAAGTTGGGATTCCTCCCTTTAATTACCTAGTAGATGAGGGCGGGGGGAATAGATAGTCAGGTACACACATGGGGGAATAGTAAGATGTTTGAAGAGCCCTGGACTCCCAGTTAGCAAAACGGAAAGAAAACGGAAAGAAAAAAAAAAGAGTTTAAATTCATTCAGCATAGGTCTATGTATTGGGGATTGCTGAGAGATATATAGAGCTAATGAGGTGTTCATTATGTCTGATATAGGCTTGATTTGTTTGTTGTTGTATTTGTTGGCATTAGTTATTTTACTTCTAGTATTTCTTACTATGGAGGTGAATTGTCAAGACAAGGTTTTTATTTTTTGGATATGAGATTATCAAAGAGAGGTGATTTGGGACTTATGTGGGAGATGTGGTACGGTGATAATCTTGTGTTTTAGTTATCTGTGACTATTTAGAAACGTTGAGTGTTTAGTTTGATTTAAGGATTAGTATCTGTTACTGAGCTGTTTGATCATAGTCAGTCCAGTTACAATGTGAATTTTTGCCAACGAGGGCACATCCTACTCTTGTAAGTTCAAGACAGATGGCGGGTATTGGTTTCAAGATCCATTGAGTGCGTATATTACTTTCCAATCCTGTCACAACGTGAAATTGTGTAGTGGCAATCTTGTTAATTATTAGTACCCTTGTAATGTTATGTCAAAGAGAGGGCTTTGGAGGAACTGATCCTGACATTACTAGGATTTTGTAAAGTACTTTGACAACCAAACTTTACGTTAGATGGTTAAAATTGATCATTGCCTACAGCCTAAGATGGATGTGTGTGCATGGCATGCCTTGTGCACTGGAATTTAATGGTATATCTTACCTTAATGCTTTGTCATGATGGAGGGATACAGAGGTACTTTTCATCCAATGCTTAAGATGGATATGTGTGCATGTGTGTGGTGCACTTAGAATTCAATGGTGTTTTTCATTTTTTTTTTTCCTTTGTCTTGAAGACCAGTCTTGCTTAGTTGCTCTGTAATGAAGGAATGATCTATTATTGCTGAGAGGTGCTTTTCATGCAATTATTAAGGGCTGTATGTGTTTGTGCGCACTTATAATTCAATAGTTTATAGCACTTTTTTGCTTTTCATGTAGATTGGTCTTGTTTAGTTGCTTTTTTCATGAAGGAACAATCTCTCTCTAATTGCTGAGAGATGCATTTCATCCAATGCTTAAGATGTTTTTGTGTGTGTGGCTGTGTGCGTGTGTGTACTTGCCCACTTAGAATTCAATGGTGTATCTCACTCTTTTGCTTTGATATGAAGACTGGTGTTGCTTTGTCATGAAGGAATTATCTCTAATTACCGAGAGATGCTTTTCATCCAATGCTTAAAATGTGTGTGGGCACTTAGAATTCAATGGTTTATCTCACTTGTTGCCTTTTCATGAAGACTAGTCTCTCTTTCTCTTGGTTGTTTTGTCATAAAGGAAGGGATTTATTTGTATTTCTCAAAGATTAGCTTGTTAAGGTAGCCTTTATTTTCTTATCTCATATTTATCCAAGATCAACTTTGAGGAATTCTTTTATTTCTTATTGGTTGCATCCTGGATATAACTATTAGGTACATTTGAAACTATTGTTTGGTCAATATGAGAGTTGAATATTATTTATCAAAAAAAAAAAAGTGAGAGTTGAATATAGGTGTTACCTATCTTCAACAAGCAGAGCACCATACACCTATACGAGAGTTGAATATAGGTGTATGGTGCTCTGTTTGTTGCTTCAGTGTGTGGACAGCATTTTGTTTTTGTGTGTCAGCTAGTTATAGTGCTTCTGCAAGAAAGTTTCTCATCTCTTGTATCTTGACATGGCCTATGTATGCTATTGAAATATCTAGTTATAGTACCTATTTAATATGTATTATTTCTTTTTTGCGTTGAATTTTTATATTGCTAGTGGTCACCTTCAGTTGTTTGATTAAAAGTTAGGTATTTATTTTTAGGTTTTAATGTAGTTATAGACTAAGTTATCTGGGAGACTTGGGGAAATCTGCTTCAATTATGTTATCTTTACTTATTTTAGATACCTCACATTCTATGTCAAATAGTTCTGGATGTAATGCAAACAGAGAGGAAAACAATAAATTTTGGATTTTATCTAATTTTAAGAAAGTATTGTTGGATTGAAGGAGCAAGAAGCATTATCATATTTCTGTAATGCTAAGATTGATGTAAATATGTTATTGCTTCTTTCATGCGTTCCTATAGTTGTAGGCTGCAAAAGTTTGATATAACTTGTTCAATTTATGTTGTATGTGCTTTTTGCCAGTTGCTGCCCCTTGGAGCGCAGATCTTGCTATTCTAATCTACTTATAGATGGTTAAAATCGTGATGCAGCTGTAACTACTTACTTGTCCAGACATATAGCACTGGCTTAGAGAGTTATAGTCTAGTTTGGATGATGTATTGGCTAGTTACTTCATTGCATGTGCATTACAGTTTCCACGTGTATATGGTATGCACTTTTGTTTTCTTTAGTAATTATTAATTAAGTCATGTCTTTACTCTCTCTATGGGATTTGTTAGGCGTGGTTTTTCCATGCCTTGCCAGAATAGTTCTCTAATGACTATGACTTAATTTTTAGGGCCTAGATTTGATAGAATGTATGAATATGTATATATTAGTGAATGAGGTTTTGTGTTATATTTCAAGTTTGTAATCAGTATAGTGCTAGCCAACTTGTTTTTTTTTTCAACAAAAGTGATGGTCTCTGTTTTTATGCTGCTGTTGTCTTTGGCATCATTTCTTTCACTGCATTATACTTTTTGAAATGTAAGCTTGCCTTTCATCTTTTTGGGAACCTGTGATGTGGGTTAGCATTAAAAGAACCTTGAGTGCTAAAGTTTGGTGCTTTAGTAATGGCAGATTGGGAGAGCTAATATCTTGAAAGTCGCTCTAGTAGCTTAGTTTATTATATTTTATGCTTGGCAGTGCAGGATGAGTCTGTATGCAAATATTATAAATATACGGGTTTTAATCACTGATCGTATCCAATTATCTTCCTCAATTTTTTTTTTTTATTCTCTGATGCATTGTAGTCATGCTGTCTGGATGGCATTATCTTTTACTTCCATTTTAAGATTCTTTGCTGTACTGCATAACTTAGTACACGGGATGGAACTGTGGCTTATCAGTCTTTAATTGCATCCATTTATGTCCTTTCTGATTATTAATTAGTTCCCAAACTACATAGTTGCTACTTTTCTTCTTTGATTTGTAATTTTAACTTTGCATTTATTTTTGGTCTATCTTTTTTCTAACTTTAACAGATTAGATGCATATTTAGGGGCTACCAACTTTATATTCTATTACTAAACATCTCCAATTCATAGCCAGTTGTCTTATTGGTGGAGATTTGTGAAGCAATCCATTTGAATGGTTGGTCTTCATGCTTTTTTTGGTAGTAGCATTATGTGTGTGTTTGTGTGTATATAATTGTTATTATGATCTCTGTGTGAGTGGATGGCTGCCTTAAGCGGCCACTCTTTCCTCCTTGGAGTAATTTCTTAAGTACTTTTTGTTAAATTTGTGGACCCCTGGTACACCACCTGTGTACAAGGGGATCCTGTTTCATTTGATTACTCAATAAAACATTTTATTTACCGATCAATATGTGTGTGTGTGTGTGTGTGTGTGTGTGTGTGTGTGTCTTATATTATGCATTGCTGTTAATGCAGTGTAATTTGGGTGCATGCTGGACGGGCGTAATCAATAAGTTAACTCTTATTGCAATTAGCTTTGGCTCCGTATGTTATGCACTACTCAGTTTCATGTTTCTGGAGTTAAATCATAAATGTGCAAGGTTTCTGTTTCTGTGTGTGTGTTTCTGTGCTTGGATTTTTATTTCCTGGCATTGAAATTGCTTTATTTTAGTCATTTTATGGCATGCTTGTGCTTAAAAGATGAGTGTAATGAGGATGTTAAGATGAACAGGTGGCAACCAAAGTGTATAGAATGAGAAAGAAGCATTTAGGGGAAGTTAGAGGTTGTAATAGTAGATCATAAGATGTGGAATATCATATAAAGATGGTATCAATCCATTAAACGGTCAAATCTGTTTTAATTAAGAAAAAAAGACAGCTTTTAAGATTTTCTTCTTTTAAAGTTTGACTCGTGGGGCTTCTGATTGCTGTCTTGACTAACATAGTTTCAATCACCCTGATTGTCTTATTCTTCTTCTTTTAATTTGCCTGCCATTATGCACTGCTGTTTTAAAGCTGATTGCACTTCTTGTTTAAATTGACAGAAAGAAAGGCCTATATCAGATGAAAAACAGGCCTTATAGTGATTCAATTTTTGAAAAATTATCAACTGTTCCGAATCATTTTCAATTGATTCCTATGATCCGGAACATTTCCATAGAGAACCATCATGCTAATTTCATACATGGTGCTGAGGTACTGATACTCTGTTTTAGTATCAAGGCTAATGTTGCCATGCTTTTAGGTTGAGAGGTCAGTGAAACTTGATTGTTCGTTTTAATTGGAGTGCATTTGGAGGACTCTAGTTTGTAAAAAATTTCATCTTATTTATTTATTTTTATAATTGAAAAAAATTTCATCTTATATTATTATAATAATTTGGAGGTACAATCTCATCATATCAGGCGAGATTCATTCCAGAAAATTGTGTATTGATATCAAAATGATGCTGTTTAATGAAACTTTGGAAATGGATCTTTCCATGTGAGAGAACTAAACTCATTTGAAATGTTCTAGTGGTTAAATAATCTTGTACACGATGGAACCACTTCATTGTTTATATGGTGTTGTAACTTGTAACTGTTGTTCCTGTGATGCAACTGATATATTTCATGCTTGTTACTCAGCTCCATTATATGATATTGTTTAGTCTTAGTACCTTATTATAATGCCTTGAATTTACCCTTAAACTTGCGAATGCATTGCCTTCATTCCCCTTTTAGTTCAAACTTGTAGGCACATACTGATAACTGAAAGGAAAACCTGAATTATATTCTTCAATGCCCTTGATATCCAAATTTCAGGTCTACTAAAGAGTTTCCAGATGTGCATAGTCTCATAATGCACACTTACCACTCAGATCATGGTGACTTGCATGTGGATCACTTGGGCTTACACAAGGCTCTTTGCATTTTAATGGGATGGAACTACTCAAAGCCTCCTGATAACTCAAAGACGTATCAGTTTCTATCGGCTGATGAAGCGGCAATGAACCAGTACGATCTGATTATGTGGCCACCTATGGTGATCATTCATAATACAATTACAGGAAAGGGTAAAGAGGGGCGCATGGAGGGTTTGGGAAACAAAGCAATGGATAGTAAGATTAGAGGTATAATGCGCCTTTTCATTTATTTGTCTTCTTTGTGTTATTTGTATGGAAATTCCCTTAGAAAAGGTTGGCCACTGATCACCTAGATCAGATCATGCACAATGCATATGAGATTTTTGTTGATGAGTTTTATTAGATTATTAGGTATGTCAAATTCTATTACACCAAACCATCCCTTTTGGGTATGTTCTATCCTTTTTTTGAAGTATTCCTTGCTATATTGTCTCAATTAAGGAGCACCATGTTGAAAAATTCACTATAAACCCTTCAGACTGTGCCACCCTTCATAGCCCCTATCCTAATGGTCCCCATCCTACCCATCTCCTCTAAGAAAGGTTTCCATCCTTTCTAAGGATAATTGGAATGTAAAAGGGAGAGTTCTAGGGCACAGTTGCATGCATACCCCCTTCAGTTTAGTTTTTACACCACCCTTCTAATGATACATTGATTTGATTTGAGGGTTTCTTTCATTTTAGAATTGACCTTATATAGAGCTGAATGACAAAATAGAATGTGTGTATTTGACTGTAGGTAGTTAGGATCAAGGCCTTGCCAAATGCTGAGTGTATATATACTTATTTTCCCTTTCAAATTCACTTTTTATTTTCTTGTGCTACGACCACCTCCATCTTAACTTGTTTGTTAGTCTATGATACTTTTTTTTTGCCATCTAATCGATACTCAGTTCTTTCACGTTTATGGTCTATTTGTTTCTCTAAAAGTTTCTTGCCTTATAGTTGTTATTTCCTTTAGACTTATTCATTTACAATAGAGTCCATTTTCTGGCTAAATGGTTTGACTTCTATTTTTTTTTTGGCGGGGTGGGGGAGGGGTGGGGTAGCATTCTTCCATTTGTGATTCTGTTTGTGACATAAAAATGTTTCTTTTATTGGTACTTATTCCTCTTAGTCTTTGATTTTATAATAGGGTAATTATAAAAGCTCAGTTGAGTTGGTAAATTGCAACATTGTTTATTTTGAGCTAAGAGTAAACACCTAGCTTCATTGCAGATGTGCTTGTTTGTGGAACCATTAACCAGGTTTCCTCTCAGATATAATTGTGAATTTAAGTCTTCAGGCAATATTTACAAGGCAGGGTTGAAAAAGAGGGTGATTTGGGGCTTGAGGGGATATAGTATAGAGTACTTGAAACTTATGTTCAAATTTTCTGCTAAAGGACATTGTTAAGATGCAGAAACTCTGCACTAAATCATGGTTTGCTGTTGCAACACATTTTGGTTAAGTTCAATTTAACTCTTATAGGGTTTTTTTTTTTTTTTTTTTTTTTTTTAATTTTTTTTTTAATTTTTAATGGGTGTTTACATTCTTGTTCTATGGTTTTACAAATTAAATGACTCATTGTTTTAGTCATCTGCTTTTGTCTTTTAGTTTTTCTTCCGCTGCTCTAATTTGGACTGTCATCAAAGGTCTTGGCTGGTATTTAGGCTTGATTCTTTGTTAAAAATATGGTTCTCATGATGAATAGCCCTGTGGTGTCTTTTTTGGGCTAGGGGAAGTGAAGCTCGCTCCCATAGGGGGAGCCAGTATGTTGAACTGGAGCTTGTCATGATCCATTAACATCATTGTATTCTTTGTTTATCGAAATTTAACCTTCTCATCCAACCATCTCAATTTCTTTTCTTTTGTTATGCAACTTTTATTACTTTCACATCCTGGTTTACATGCTGGTTGTGGCCTCCTTTTGGCTTTGGCCTTGATAAGGATTTACATACCCTTTCAGAATCTGAATCTTTATTATGCTCACATTATGAACTATACTTGTTTCACACGACTAAGATATTTTTTAAGTGAGGGCTTCTACTTATTTAGGTTGGTTAGTTGGAGGCAATCTGAAGTTTAATTTTAGGGGTTTATTATTCCCACAGTACGAAGTATACTTGTTTTACATGACTATGATCTCTTTTAAGCGAGGGCTTCAACTTGGTCAGGTTGGTTGGTTGAAAGCAATCCTGTAACCCCTACCAACCATATTTTGGCTTTGAGTTATTACAAAAGTTGGTAATGCAATATTAAGCAATGTCTGACTCTCCATTTAAAGTTTCAGTGTTTGGGAACAAGAATCTCTCTCTATTTTTTTTTTTTCGTTAAGAATCTCATTTTTAAAATTAGCAAAGATGTCACAAGGATTCCTTTCTTTGGAAAAGCATCCTGAGGATCATACCCAATTTTTATTGGGTGCTTTGGAAACCATATTAATCTTTTGGAAGGTTCATAGGTTGAGATCCAAGCTAAAAGAAGAGCGATATCAGGATTTCATTCCAATAGATGAATTCACTTGGTGCCACAGTCCAAACACTTTCACTGGTGGAGGGTGGTGTTGGGTGTACAATTCTTTGTAGGAATGTCTAGCGGTGTGATTTAGAAGAAGTGGGTTGGGGCATCATGGTTGGTCACTGAACTAAACAGTTGTTAAGCTATGGTTGGAGGTGATTATGGGTTAGATTTATGCTAACTTCACGTTATGTGAGGCCCCATATTAAAATAGATGGCATAGGCGGACAAGAATTTACTGCTATACAAGAAAGGCTCATTCTTTATTAATGATTTAAGCCTAATAATTGTTGTCAGGGTTAAGATTGTTATTGATAATGTACTTGTGAGTGTTTCCTCTCGTATCATTTCTCTCTCTTATCTGTTCTTGAAGCACTTGGTTATCACCCTACCTATATTTGGACTATGATTTATTTCCGTATTTTCCTGACCTACTTATATCTAAATATGGACGAAAGAGTTAACTGAGTTTTGCATCTATCTTAGAAAGTTGCCAGTTTTAAGCTTGTTGGAATCTAGTGTTCTTAGTCTTTCCCACAGCCCATGTAACTGCTCCTATGCAATATTTTTGATTCATGAGTTTAAATGCACCCAGCGTGTTTTGAAACCATGATGCTATTTTCCACTCTTTCTTATGGGGTAGAGGAGGCGTTGGTTGAGTTAGAGCTCATCAGCTTCTCTTCCTTTGCAATTGAGAGTCTCAGACTAAAAACTGGGATCTAAGCGTCTAGATCATGATTCATGAGTTCATCTCATATAATAGAGGATATTAGAGCAAACAATTGCAGATCCTTTTATGGTTGCTAGTATATTGATTCCTAGTAAGATCAGATGATCTTCCTTACAGGTTCCCCTTGCACCCCTTTACCTCATTTTCTTTTTGTTCCTCAAATTGTATGTAGGAAAATTTAAGCCCAAAAGAAAAGAAAAAAAGAGAGGGGGGGGGGGGGGTGTTCTGTTAGTCCATTGTCTTTTATTTTTATATGTCATGTTTTATCTATTATTATGTCTTGAGTATTTTAACAGGCTGTGTGACTAACATGTGATTTTTGGATGGTTATAATTTAATTGCGAGGATTCTAGGTTTACTAAAGGCTATTATAGTTTGCCCCTTTTCAGTCTTTGTAGGTAGTCTTCAATTTTATGAAATATCATATTTGAGTTTTTCTTCAGATCTTTGTGCCTAGAAATTGATATTTGATTGTTCCAGCTTCAATCCTATTATCTTTTTCTTTACTTCAATCTTGTTTGTTACTATTTTTTTATATTTTATTTTTTGCTGAACTCTTCTTTGCTGCTATTTTTTTTTTTTTTTTTTTTAGGTAAGAAACATATATATTCAAAAAACTGCTAAATGCAAAGAAGCACTAGCATTTCAAATGTACAAGAAAAGAAAGAAAAGTACAAGTATAAAAGAAAAGAACACTAACAATGAAGAAGAAGAGAGCTAAGGAAGAAAAGAAGAGAATCACTAGATGTGAGTCCCCAAGCCCTAGCCCAATCAAAAAGGGAACCAGAAAAGAGAGCGAGCATTTGGTCATCGGATCTATCCAAATCCTCAAATATCCACCAATTGCGTTCCCTCCAAATATACCACATCAAGCACTATGGAACTAAATTCCAAATGTGAGATGAACGCTTCCCCAACCAATTCCACTAACTAAAAAGAAGATCTGACACCGTACTAGAGGGGACCCATGAAATCCCAAAGGTTCTAAAGACAAAGCACCACAGCCGATAAGCCTTTCCACAATATAATTACAAGTAATCCATTCTCCCCACAATAACAACACATAATACACCAATCAACGAAGTCAAAGCCCTTGAGTCTCAGATTATCACCTGTGAGAATCCTATCCCATGCCGCTGTCCAAACAAAGAAAGAGACACGCCGGGGTGCCTTAACCTTCCAAATACCTTTCCATGGGAAGACAATGGAAAAAGAACCATGTAACTTGTGATAATATGAGCGGATGGTAAAATCCTTTCTTTGTCAACTTCCATCTCATACGATCACCCTCAGTCCCAAGAGGTAAATTGGATGCCAAGAATCGGAAGAAAACATCCACCATACCTGCCTCCCAATCATTAGGATCCCAAGTTCTCCTATTCCCGCTCCTTGGCACAACAAAGATGATTCTATGGAAGCTTCTTTGTTCGCAGCAAAAGAGTACAAGATCAAAAAAGCCAAATGGAGAGGAAGATCTCCACACCACCTATCTGTCCAGAATTTCACTCTATCCCCCACCCCAAGCTTAAAGTGGACATTCTTGCGAAACATTTCCCATCCCATCCGAATACTTCTCCACAGACCACACCCATGAACACCCCTTCCCAACTTAGAAGTCCATCCCCCCATTCTTCCCCAAATTTTAAAGCTACCACCCTCCTCCACAACCTATTCTCCTCGATCCCAAAACGCCAAAGCCACTTTCCAAGTGAGGCTTTATTGAAAGTGGTTAACTTCCTAATACCCAAACCGCCATTAGCCATAGGCATGCACACCTTATCCCAACCCAACAAATGTGTCTTAGTGTCACCCCACAAGAAGTCTTTGCTGCTATAATTTCTTCTTAAATCCTTCTTATACATTAGACCTGAGTTCTCCTTACTGCATCATAACAATTGTTGCTTTAATTTCTTCTTAATCCTTCTTCTACGTTTACCTGAGTTCCCTTACTGCATCATAATGATTGTTTATGAATTTTTGTAAAATATTATAGATTATTAAGAGCAAACAATTACAGGCCTCTTTCGAACATGTTTTATATGAATGCGCCATCCAAACATATTCTTGTCCTGTTGTTCAGTAAATGTAGTGGATTCACTTTGCAAACCCCCTAACATGGGGACCAAAATCACTTGTCTTAAGTGGGTTTGGACCAGCATACCTCTATTTTTTTAGCATGTATATCCCACGTGATCTGTTGTCAGGGATGGAACACTTACCTAGACCAAGGCCCTGAATTATTTAGTTCTCTATATATATTTGAAAGTCTGTATCTAAAAATTTATATTTGACCTCCAAAATTCAAAACTAGTCCTCTTAAAATGAATTTTGGTCCAAATAAAATGTTCACATGACTCGTGTTTGGCATGACAATTTACGTGATTGATGCTATGGACACAAAATTACAAGTTTGAATCTTTCGGTTTTGAGTAATGTTGTGTTGTCTGGCTCCACGTGAAGGATTGTTTGAGTGCTTTTTATTTATTTATCTATTTTTTGTTTTTTTGTTTTTTTTGTTTTTTTTTTTTAATTTAATTTTTTACTTGGCTAACACTAATTGGTTTTTTTAGTAAGAATAAATTGCAAATATAATGATATTAAGTATGACTTTCCAGTTTTGCGGTTCACACTATTTCCTTTGTAGAATGGTAGTGCTTGTGCAGTTGTGCTTACTCTTCCAATTTTTCTGCAATTAGAAAGCAAACATTTTTAGTCATGAATTTCATAGCAAAATCACACTATTTCCTTTGTAGAATGGCAGTGCTTGTACTTACTCTTTCAATTTTTACTGCAATTAGAAAGCAAATATATTTAGTCATGAATTTCATAGCAAAATTAAAGATGATTTTCTAATGAATTCTTGGTTCTATACATTTTAAGGGAAATTGTTTCTTAATGTAGTACATAATCAATTACAGATAATTTTTCTGATTTAAAAGACACCAATTTCCATTTTGATTGATAAAAATTGTTTGAGTAGAATTGTATTAAGAAACAATCTTTATATATATATATATATATATATAATTTTAGTTTTAAACTTATAGTATATTTTTTATTCTTTGATGGTCAAAAAAATATTTATTCTTCAAAGGCCCCTCAACTAAAAAATCTCGGTTCCGTTTCAGTCCATCAGTTGTACTTCTATTCTTTAATAGGAATGGTATTAAAATCAGGCTTTGAAGAAGCCATTTGTCTGCCAAGTTGCATGGTTGCTGGATATGGTGAGTCCACCAACTCCACTCTCTCCAGATGTTGCTTAGCATCTACTTGAGTTCATGCTTGGTTTTGATCATTAAATTTTTAGAATGATGCACATTTTACAATTAGCATTTTGCGGCAGATAAGTTGGTTTCACATATACCTTCTTTTTTATTTTTTGGGTGTGGAGATTTAACCCCCAAATGAAAGGGATTAGTATGATTTCACTTGAATTAAAAAAATCCATCACTTGTTCCGATGTTTAGAATTAGTATTCATTTTCTAAATATTTAATTTCTTTCTGAGTAAAAAAAAAGTTGAAAATGCGTTTCTTTCACTGTGTATTTCAAATTTTCAAATTCTTTTTTTTAGAATGAATTTCCTCTGTATCAGTTTAATCGCATTTTTAAAAGAGTACAGCTTAAGCTGTATTTAGTATTGAAAGAAATTTAAATTTGGTATATAGGTTATTGGGTGTAAGTTTTAGGTGGTGAATAAAGGGTGTTAAGGGAATGATGCATTCTATTAGGGCAGGACATTCATATTGGAAGAGTTATTGTGCTAGGCCACATATCTAGAGGAGTTACATGGGATTTTAGGTATCTACATTTGCATGTGTTTGTATTTGTGATTGTGATTGCATGAGGACGTGTGCGCATATAGACCACTGTAGAGTCGTTGGGGTTTTATATGTAATTAATGTCATTCTGTAAGTGCTGCTTATGCTTTTTGACAACTGTGATTCCATGTGTTGATGTAGGCAGGGATGTATCGGATTACGTACTGGTTCTTATATATTGTTGATATTTATGTGAAATATGACTTTTTTTTTCCTTCTCCTTGAAATATGATTTGGATAGAATAGAATGATGCAAAAAAATACTCGTTGCCAACATTAACTACTCTGGTGGGGGATTCATAGACGACCCCCAAAAATGTTGGGACCAAGGTTTAGTGGTGGTTGTTGGAGATAGGATCCGAAGAAGACAGGTGCTTTTAGGTTTTTCACTTGTAAATGTTGTGTTTTTGTTACTCACCTTGAAATATCGTCTGGTGGTTTGAACCTGTTTTTTTGTTTTTTTCTTATAATTTTTTTATTTGCCAGCTACCATCAATTATGGATTTTAGTTATTTTGGACCCATTATCATTAAATTTAAAGTTGGAAAATTGAAGTTAATTTAACTCTTTCTGCAAATTATCCGTGAGGCATTGTTGCACACTCAACTTATAGACTGTAAAGTCCTTATTTTATTTATCTTTTCTCCTTGATGTTCATGTTTCAGAACTTGGATTTGGAGGTGGTAAGTCACGGTCTTTGTATGGGAGAGAGGGTCATTTGGGTACGACACTGGTTAAGTTTTCTGGTGATCAATCAGGCCTTAAGGAGGCCCTGCAGATGGCCGAATTCTTTGAGAAAGAAAATCATGGACGCAAGGCTTGGGCGCGAGTACAGCCCTCACATTTTGGCAGGGATGATGAGAAGAACCCAAACCTTGTAAAGGTGGATGAGAATACAGGAGAGAAAAAGAGGATCTTTTATGGTTATCTTGGGACTGCTTCTGATATGGAGAAATTTGATTTTGACACAAAGAAGAAGGTTACCATTGAGAGCCTGAGAGAATACTTTTCCAAGTAGATTCTTGGTGTCCATGCATGGTATTGTTGTGTATTCTTATTTATACTCGGTTATTACTGTAAGAATATCTGAGCCTTAGGTCTCATTTGATGACCTAGGTCTCATTTGATGATGAAAGATTTAATGTGATATGCCAACAATTTCTGATGTTATATTTCGTGCAGCCTCTTTGAATACAGGTGCTTATTCTAGTTGATGATATATTTATTGGGTATTAGAGCACTCTTATGGATGCTTGTATAATAGAAAAAGGGTCATGCTAAGGGCACTCATTAACAATCTATTTAAAAAAAATTTTGATATCACTTTTATAGGAAATAAAAAATGCTGTCAAAACATTAATTGTTTTTTTTTTTTTTTTTTTCTCATAAAAACTTTCTTTAACTGGATTCTTAACCAGTGCCCTAAGGGTACTCGTTAGCACTTTCCATAGAAAAATGACCATATTTTAGTCAACTAAACCCAGAATTCACCCACATCAAGCCACGTAAAGCTGTTTAAAAATACATAGTTGCTACAGAAAGTAAGATAATATTATTGCTGGTTATGAGTGTTTAGAATTCAGCTAGTAACTTGCTTTAAGCATTTCCACACGTGAGGACCATTTTGTACCGAAAATGAGAAGTTAGCTCGAAAAGGTAAGGACAGATATTGATTAGTATGAAGTATTAGTTCAGAAAAGGTTTCAAACTCGTTAATGGCAATATGTTGGCTGAGAGGTTCTCAACCATGAGGATTTTGTTAGTTTGGGAATAGTTTATTTAGCTTTTTCCTGAAATATTTTTACTAAAAATATGCTAAAGTACAGTATACTTGCACTTTTAAGAATTTGAAAAAAAAAAAGTTTTAAAAAACTGTACATGAAAATTAAAAGCTAAAAGCTGAAACTCCCCGTTTGGAATGTGATGCAAGATTCAACTTATTTGAGTTTTTAGTTTCTTTTTGGTATTATTCATAGTTCTCATTATACTGTTTAGCTAACTTTTAGTTTTTTTTTTTTTTTTTA
The DNA here is from genome assembly GCF_001633185.2 of Quercus lobata. Classification (NCBI taxonomy): domain Eukaryota; kingdom Viridiplantae; phylum Streptophyta; class Magnoliopsida; order Fagales; family Fagaceae; genus Quercus; species Quercus lobata. The sequence goes on along the minus strand of NC_044909.1, from coordinate 2,468,667 downwards.
AAGTACTTTCAGTAACAAGTTTTCAATTTCAGCTAATTAAGCTGTGGTAGTGTTTGTTTGGTATCAGTTTATAGGCTCAGCTTTTAGTTTTAAATTTTTTTGTGCAGCTTGTTAAAACTTCACTTTTTCCCATTTTTTCTTACTTTTTTCAAGGTACAAAAATATTTTAGTATACTTTTAATAAAAATTTTTAATTTAAAAGCTAGATAAGTTGTTCCAAAATAGATATTTATGGTGTCCGTTTGGTAAAGATTATTTTTGCTAACTTATTTTACTATTCAACTTATTTTTGCTACTATTTATAGGTTTCACTACAATTTTTGGTACTATTCATGGGTCTCACTGTACTATTTCAACTAACTTTTACCTTTATGTACAGTACTTTCAGCAAAAAAATTTCAATTTTAACAAAATAAGTGGATTCCAAATAGACCCTTAATCTTAATAATTAAAATTAAAGAAAGGACTAGGAATTCATGTAGGCCTTTGAAATATTATGGAATTGAATCCATACTGCTCATGTTTCCACCATTTGTATTGGGGGATGTATGTTAGTATAACCCACAAAGCCGAAAGAGCCTGTTTCTACTAATTTCTTTTGTAGTGCTTATTGATGAATCGATTATATTACTTCAAACTTCAAAAAAGTGGTGCCTATTATTTTTAGATGACTTGACTTGATAGTAAGAACTCAAATCTCATGGTTCGAAAAAACTAATAGTAAGATCAATGTCAATCCTTTTTTTCCGCCCCAATTTGATGCATATAGTACTTTGCCTTTTGTCAGATATTTATTACATTCACTTCCCAATTAAATATAGCCAGAGACGTGGACCAAATTATCACCTATAGTTGGAGTTAGTACTAATTAATAAACAAATCTTGGACTTTGCTCATTTTTCCTTCATATTAAAATATTAATCTAGTATTTTTTTTAAAAAGCAGACATTGAAACATGCATGAAATCATTGTCATTATAACTCTTTAATTGGGGTCCGAGCTTCGGAGGTCTTATGTTTTAAATTTCAAGTGGGGCAAGTTTAAAATTTAGCCTCCCCATGTTTCACGGATTATTTTGTTTAGTAGGCCGGCTTTCTTTAACTAATAAACATCTTTTTCTTTTCTTTTCTTTTTTTTTCTTCTTTTTTTTAGAGAATTTCAACCTATAGCGTCTGTTCCTAATGATAACTCTTTATCATCAGACCAAGACACCAATTAGTTTTTGGTGTAAGCGGGATTGAATCCAAGATCTCTTATACAACCATAAGAGATTTTACCAGTTGAGTTAAGTAATAAACATCTTGATTCAAAGGAAAATTATCTACCAAGAGCATGTAGCTATCTCCTTTCACTTACTATAGTAATTGATTTATTAAGAAGAGAGTATGCTATATCATATATATTTTACTCATTAAAATAAGATATTGTTTTATTTAATATGTGTTGTGGTGTCTTCCCAATGACCTTGGGCTCGTTGGGCCTGACCCCAATTAATTTTATTTTGTTTTGGGTTTAGCCCACAATGAAAGTTCCCAAAAGAAGTTTAGCTTAAGATTGATGGTTTAAAACAATTGTGCGATGGTTATTTACTAGAAATGTAATTGTCCGAGGAGAATATTAGACATTGAGGTGCTCATTGGGTGTCTCGAACTGGATCACCTTTCCTGAGTATTAGTTTCTTACTTTTCTCTTGTGTTTCTCTCCCCAAAATAATGTTCCATCTCCCTAGACTGACCCCTTCTACCCTTTTTATACCTTTTCAATAGTGGATTTGCTAAGATGGGAGAAGATTTTGCATGTGTGTGAGTTCCTCCACCAGTGGTGCCTGGATGGCCTTCTGGGTCTAGATCACTATTCTAGCATGTTCAATCACGTATCAAAATTAAGGGCCACAGTTGTGCTGTTGAAATGATTTTATGATAACTTGTGTCTAACGTCGAATCTCGTGCTTGGCCAGCAGGTTTCCCCAGGGCACTACCTTTCCTCCTCGGGGATAATAGAGTTTGTTCAAATATAGTCGTCAATGGTACATAGGTTTGTGTATTCAATTCGGTGTTTATTACGTTTGGGTTGGACCTTAAGCTAACAATTTTCGGCTTGGGCCTAGAATGGGCATAACTTTCACCCTCTTACAATATATATTTATATTTTCATCATATCGAATAAAAAAAAAAAAAATTGTCAAACAATTACAAACATACCAAGAGTCTTGTATGTCAATTGATTGACATTTCTTAGTTTTTAACAAAAACATTTATAGTTTTATTCTCTCTCTTTGAATTATAAAAAATATAAATAAAATATGGGTCTTGCTAACAAGTGCCCTTAGGACACTCATTAACAATCTATTTTAGAAAAATTTTGACATCATTTTTATGGGAAATGAAAAAAACTGTCAAAATATTAGTATTTCCCATAAAATATTACAAACAATCAACACATACACGCAGATCTCTACCCTAACGTGGCATGGACCCGACATTCCATGGGCCACGTGAGGCAAGCAAGATAGATAACACAAATAACTGGTCTGGTATAAGTATAACTGTATAGTGTGTATAATTGGGAATGTTCCTTTCTACCAAATATATATATATATGTATAAAATATAATACATACGTGGGAATGTAAGCAGTAAAAGATTCTTTTGGGGTAGACAACAAAGACAAAAAAACTGGAAGAGGTAAAGATGATTGAGAATTGTACAAATTATATCCCAAACGTTGTGTCATGGATTAGTGATGCTGATGCGCATGCCTCATCGTTCTTCTTCTAACACACATACTCCTCTTATTAACACAACACAGCAGGAGGAGCAGTGTCTACTGTCTACTCTTCACTTTATCTGACTACACCCATGTGGTGGCCAGTGCGTCTGGCCCACCTCACTACCACCCTCCCCCAACTTTCCCAGCTTTTCCTCTCTCACACTATTTGCTTCTTTTTTTTTTTCTCCCTTGATCTGACTTCGGTTTCCGCAAAAGTACTCTTCCCTCCCCCTTCTCTTTCACACCACCCAAACACCCCCTTATCCTACCTCATTTTTCTCACTCTACCAATCTTGTCCTCCTTGCACAGTTGCACCCACACACCTCAAAAGCCAAACTGCTCGGACTCGGTTTAATTGACTTGAAGAATGAAGATACAATCATACAAATACAATATTTTATTTATGAGAAAGGTTAACGGACACCTAGAATGATTTATTGTGGGGTTTACTTAATAAAAAATTTGTATAAATTGTTAAGACAACTGAAAATAGTACTAAACTCACAATTGAAACTCAAAAAATCAATTTTATTAGTTCTACATCCTATAAAGTTGGTCAAAAATATGATACAAGGCAAAATAAACTAACATAAAAGTCTTTCTTAACTGCCACCTTATTGTGCCTATTAACACTACCCTTTATTTATTCAGCAAACCATCCCTTCAACTCCAAGTTTTTAGGCTAATGTGTTTCTTGAAGAGTATGAACTCGATTTGATTAAGTATAATATATATATATATATATATATAGATAGAAAGAGAGAGAAGTGTTACGTCACAATATTTTCATGACACTTTCACAAAAAATCCTAGGTGACACATTATTACTGGTTTTAAATATTTACCTACTGGTAACAACAAGTAACAATCTACCAAATATAATTTAATGTGAAAATGTTATGGACGTAACATTTCTCATAAAAATATATGTGTGTATGGTTGTGTGCACATGCATGTATTTATATATTTATATAGATATTGAATTTTCTATATATAAAGATATCAAATTGGGCAAATTTATATATAAAATTTTTTTGTAAGCTATAAATTACTATTTATAATTTATCAATAATATAAATAGTATAAAAACCTTGCAAGATTGGCCATTCAAAATTTCTTAGCATAAATTTGTGAAAGTTATAATTTTTATTTTTTTATATTAATAGTTGTAGGGACGCAATTTGAGTCCTAAACACAAAAGTTAAAAGGATCTAGGTCTAAAGAGCCCAATACAATAATTTGTAGAGAGTGTGTTGGAAAACTAGACTCTAATGAGTTGGGTAGCAATTATAGTGGATCCAAATGACAATAAGGTAAAAATATACTGGTTTTATCTAAAAAAAAATCGTCTCCGGCACAGTCTGAAGAGATCAGTTCTTGTATATATCTCTTGAAGTTGATTACAAGTACAGTTCTTATTACTACAATATTTCTCTCTCAATTCTTTGGTCCCCTTCTCTCAGGATCTCCCTTCTATTTTATACTCTCTTCCTCCTTTTCATCTTTGCCATTCACGTGTAGATTAGATTGTTAGTGTTGATTCTTGTCACATCAGCACCCTCCTAAAGTCTTTGAGGAGTAGCTGTAAAGCTGAAAACTACTATTCAAGTATCACTTCCTCATTAATGCGGTCAGAGAGTTAGTTGCAGAGCATTCAATGCGGTGGTAGCAGCTTTCCCTTAGATATTTCATAGTCTTCCTCTGTCTTGTTCCTTCTTGATACTTATCCTCAACAGTGGAATTGTTCGAAATGTTGCTCTTGATGGTAGACCGTACCTTCTAACCTCGGCTTTGCTCAGCCGAGGAAGCATTCCTCCTCGAACCGCCCTCTTGGACAATTATGATCAAACCTCATCTCCCCACTCACTAATATGGATTCTTATGACAGTGTTTACCTATTCTCAGACTACTTAATGTCCTCGGATTGAGCCTCCCAGCCCAATATATACATAGATACATATCACTGGGTGATACAATAGTGTGTTTACTATATATATATGAAAAGAATAAGTTAATTAAGTATTTGTGAACAAGCTCAAGTTCATTCAATAGGAAAATTAATTAAATTTATTTATAAACTCAAGTGTTGTAATTTAAAATAAAAATGAAGGTTCTTGAAATCATTCCACTTAGCTTTGGTTTTAAATTTTAATAACTCTAGGAACACAAAACTTTTCACAAGTTATTTCACAATTGTTGAATTATCAAGTTGTTAATAGTTGATAATAAAGTGATCTTATCAGTGAGAATAATCATTAATAAAAACTTGTGAACTCAATTATTGTGAAAGGAAAAAATTAAGTGGATTCCATTTAGGTCAACTGGTAAGGTCTATTGTGGGAGGAACGAATTTTTCCCCAATTAGGTATTGTTTGCTTTGGGAATAGGTCGAGGAGCCGATGCCACCCTCACGAATTTGTTCAATCCCACATCGGGGAGAGACGCCTCCCACTCTTGCCTTATAAACACTTGGCCTAAGGAAGGGTGTACCATAGTGTGTGCCCATTCCCAAAGCGAACAATACCTGATTGGAAAAAAAATTGTTCCTCCCACATCTCTGATAATTGAATAAAAGATCTGTCTATTGGTTCTGATAGAGCTATCATCAGGAGCGAACGTCATAGGTTGAAACATTCTTTAAAAAAAAAAAAAAAAAAAAAGTTAACAAGTGCCCTAAAAGTATTTGTCAATGGACTATTTATGGGAAATGAAAAAAATAACTAAAATAGTTTATTTATTTATTATAAAAATAATATTAAAACTTTTTTAAAATGGTAATAAGTATCTTAAGGCACTTGTCAATTGGATCTATTGTGAAAAATGTTTAAAAAGTTTTTTATTTTTATTTTTATAATCATGTTTAAAAAGTTATTCAGTTGGTAGTGTGGCATTACTTTTATGAGTTGGTAGAGTAAGAATAATCAACTTTTGGCATTTGATGAGTTTGAAGAAAAAAAAAAAAAAAAAAATAGTGGATTGGCATCTTCACCCTTCACAACTTGCGCATAGTTGAGGCAAAAATGGCATAAAACGTTTTACTTGGTGTAACTGTAACTTTACTCATCCTACGTCATAATCCTCACTTTACCAATCCATATCCTGCGCACCCCAACACTTACCCCGCTCACTTTAGCACCTTTCTCGCGCCACCATGTGCGTGTTCCCCTAAAATCCTACGCACCCAAGCGCATTCTAGCACCGCCCCCCGGCCCAACTTTTTCAGACGCCAAAACGCGTGTCTCTCCATAAACCGTCCACGTCAGCTCACCGTTTGCTCACTCTACACTTAACTTTATCTTCTGCCTTGTCCCTTGCTCTCTCTCTCTCTCTCTCTGATTCTTCGTTTTTTCATTTTCTAGGGTTTCGATTTTCTTCTTCTTCTTCTTCTTCTAGTGAATTCTGAATTGTATTACTGAGTTGAAGTGAAAGAGAACAAAGCAAACCATGGGGTCGATCCCCGATCCAGGCGAGTTGACCGAGTTGACTCCGCCGAGTTTCGACGAGTTCCAGAGGCAAACCTCACTGATGACGAGCTGCACACTTCTCTGGAAGGAGCTCTCCGACCACTTCACTTCCTTGGAGCAGAACCTCCTGAAGAAATCTGAAGCTCTCAGGAACAAAATCCAGAGCCTGGACCAAGAAACCAAGGTTTCACTCAGCGAGCTTGAGCAGCGCGAGGTCACTATCGAAGGCAGCGTCAAGATCGCCCTCGGAAAGCTCGGGGAGAACAAGGACGCCGCTCTCATCGCTCTCCGGAAAGTCTCCGGCGAGGACGAGAACGGCGAGGTCGACGACGGCGAGGGGCTGTTGCTCGTGCTGAAGTCGTTTTGCGTGAAAATGGACGCGCTAGGGTTTTGGAGGTTTGTGACTGGGAAGAAGAAGGAGTTGGAGTCGTTGAGAGCTCAGATGCCTTTGGCTTTAGCTGAGTGCCTCGATCCGGCGAGGTTCGTGCTCGAATCGATATCGGAGGTGTTTCCGGTGGACAAGAGGGTGGAGAAGAGTGAGAGAGGGAACGATTTGGGCTGGGCCTGTGTTCTGGTTCTGGAGTCGCTGATACCGGTGGTGGTGGACCCCGTGATCGGAAAGTCGAGGCTGCTGGTGACGCCGACCGTGAAGGCGCGCGCGAAGAGGATCGCGGAGACGTGGAAGGCGAGCTTGGAGGAGCGCGGTGGAATCGAGAACGTGAAGACTCCGGACGTGCACACCTTCTTGCAACACTTGGTGACCTTCGGGATTGTGAAGAAGGAGGATGTCAATTTGTATCGGAAGCTCGTCGTCGGTTCGGCCTGGAGGAAGCAGATGCCTAAGCTCGCCGTTTCGCTCGGCCTCGGCGATAAAATGCCCGGTAAATATGATTCTTTTGTTATGTGTGTTTTGAATTTTCTATTTTTAGAATGAATTAATGAATTTTTTTTCTCTGTATCAGTTTAATTACATTTTTGGAAGCGTGTAGGTTAAGCTTTATTTAGTATATTGAAAGAAATTTCGGGAATGATGCATTGATGCATGAATTTCACTTTGGAAGAGTTATGGGGTTAGGCACATATCTAGATTCTAGAGGAGTTACATGGGCTTTTTGGGTATCTAGATCTGTGTGTGTTTGTACTTGTGATTGCATTAGTATGAGGATGTAGAGTCATTGAGTCATTGCATAAGTGTTGCTTATGCTTCCTGGCATCTGTGGTTCCATGTGTTGATATAAGCATGGACGTTTTGTTCTTATATTTGGTTGGTATTTACATGAATTATGATTTTTTATTTTTATTTTTATTATTTTTATTTTTTGGGCTTGAAGAAATATGATTTGGATAGAATAGAAAGATGGAAAAGAATGCATGTGGCTGACTCTGACTAGTTTTTTGTTCAGGATTTGTAGCTGACCCCAAAATGTTAGGACTAAGGGCTGGTTGTTGTATATATGGTTCATTGTAAGACATCATTTCCAATGAATGTATTCTTAGAGTTCTAAGTCCGTTATGGAATCAGTCAATTTGATTACTTGGCTTTGGAATCACCACCAAACACAAGCACAATTTTCACCAATGAAATATTATTAATCAAAATAGTTTGAATACAAATAAACTATCTAGAGCTTTTATAAAGCCTCCATGAAATAAGGAGATGAAGATCAACTAATTCTAGTTGAATTCAAAATACTAATCCCTATCTAAATAAATAATAACTTAAAATATGAAATAATCCATTGAAAATCCAGATAATTTCTTGTTGTGCTCCCACATCAATGTTCCTTGTCCTCTGTTAGCTTTTGTCTATAGGTTTTTTGTTTGTTTTCCTTGCATCCAAAGGTCTCCTGGCATATGATATGCACATTCGCATATGGCCTGTATCTGTTAAATTATATGTTACTACATGAATGTAACATTGCTTTTAAACACGTGGTAAAGATACTTAGTTTAATTTCATTAGGTTGACTGAGTTATATATTGTTGGTGTCATGGTGCTTTATTGTTTAGAATAAGTATTTGGAGGAGTTCATGGCTGGTCTTTATTTTAATCTCGGCAGTATCGCCATTGATATGTTCAGATTTTTATAAATATTTAAATGTTTGAAACATTAACAAGTATTTGTGAGCGACAAAAAAATTTTGTAAGATACATTTTGCAATCCTGCTAGCTGTCTCAAGTTGTGGCTCTTTCTACCAAGGAGATTCAGTTATCATTTTTTCCCCAATTAAACAGTTATCAGTAATTGTAACTTTTGTGGAATTGAAATATTTCAAATTAGTGGAGATTAGCAACGATGTAAGCTACTTGTTACTTATATACTACTAGTCTATAAAAGTCTAGAACATTTTCTGTATGTAATTCGAATTATAATATGTGTGTGGTTGAACCTGGTTGAGGTATGCTTCATGCATGTAGAACATGGAATATTTAGAGGTTCAACACAAGTTTACTTTAGTCCCATTGTTTTATGATATTTTGTCAACATCCCATGCTTGTTCTAGTGCCTGTCATGAATGTCTCGACTAGTTGAGTTGTTAATACTTTTACTGTATTGTTATGCGCAGATATGATTGAGGAATTAATCAGTAGGGGACAGCAGCTTGATGCTGTGCATTTTACTTATGAAGTTGGTCTTGTGGACAAATTCCCTCCTGTTCCTCTTCTGAAAGCTTATTTGAAGGATGCAAGGAAGGCTGCAGCTTCTATTATGGATGATCCCAATAATCCCGGCCGAGCTGCGGTATTTCTTTTGTTATTACATCCTGAATCTTATATCCTAATAATTCGTATGGGCTGTTGTAGTCTAGAAAAATCAAATTATCTCTCTTCTTGGTGATTAATCTGATGTCTTTTTACAGTCCTGGGTTTTCTCATTCCTAGCACTCTTTTCTGGCCTTTGACATTGTTCTATGTTTGGAAGCAAGCTTTTGTGCCAAAAAAGGTTCTGGTCACTAAAGCCTCTTGTTGTTGGGGGAAATACAATTTCTACTATGCATATGCATCTAGGTAGGATTTCAGGGAATAAAATGTGAAATAGGTTCAGGATATTAAAGGCCATCTATGTTGGGTGAAGCACGATTTCACTCTATGCAAGCATAACCTTTTTGAGTTTTTCTTTCCTTTTTTTTTTTAAATGTTTGGTTGTCGGGTGGGGGGAAGTTGTTATGTTTTCTACAAACGCAGTAGATAATGCAGAAAAGTATAGGCATCCAAGCTTTTTGAATTACACGTGTAGGTGTGTGTGTTTATCTTGAAACAGTACAATATCTACAAATATGTTACGATGAGATTAACATGATTGCAGTCCCCTACTTTAATGGCTCTCTTTGGTAATTGGAAGATGATGGCTGTAGAAAGTGGGTAATGTATATTTTCCCAATATGAGAGGCAACTTAGGGCGGGAGATCTACACCTCACTTCTATTTAACGAGTAATTCTTTGTTGCCTTTGCAGCAACTAGCTGGACGTAAGGAGCAGTCAGCACTTCGGGCTGTCATCAAGTGTATCGAAGAGTACAAACTAGAGGATCAGTTCCCTCCAGAACATCTTAAGAAGCGCCTTGAACAGCTAGAGAAGGCCAAGACAGAGAAGAGAAAACCAGCAGCAGTCCCTGCCAACAAAAGAACAGCAGCAGTCCTCCCTGCCAACAAAAGAACACGAGCTAACAGCGGTGGCCCCATGCCTCCGGCCAAGGCTGGACGTTTGACAAATGCTTATGTGTCTTCCTTCCCTGCGCCACCTACAATTGTTAGGTCTCCCTCTCATGCTCAGTACCCTGCTGGCATCCCCGCATACCATTCCCCACCCCCCATGTATGGCAGCAGAAGCCCACCAACAAATCCTTATGCTTACTCACCAGAAGCAGCCCCACCTCTTGGATCATACCCAGTAGCTCCCATGAACTATCCTGCATATGGAGGCTATGGCAATGGAATTGCACCAGCTTATCAGCAGGCTTACTACCGATAGACATGACTACTCTTTGAAGATGGTAACCACTGATATGATGACCCCAAAATCTCATTTGCTTTCTAAATGGTTTGTCTGTAATCACTAACCGTTTAATGGTAGCGATGTATGTGTGTTAATCGTAACATTTGTCCTACTTCTTGCTCTGCCATGGTGAGAAGTTGTATTTCTAATGTTGATCAAACTTTAGATCTAGGTGACTGTGGAAAGTAATTAGGATGGCAAGAAACAGCATCAAGGACTCGAGGAACTACCAATGCCGTTTGTTTAGTTATAGAAACTGCTCTTACTATTTTGTCTTGGTCTTCTTCCCATTCTTGAAAATGTGGCTTCAAATTGAAACAAATGCCATCTGTGTTTTTAAATTGTTAAGTTGATTTTTCTTTTAAAAAATGGATGGTATTTGATTCCATCTGAGCCTCTACTATTTTCTTCCTTGATTTGGTGTATGATGGGTGCCAGAAAATTTGCTTGATCACAGAGCATGTGCTTCACCACCTGTTTCTGTGGTGGTGATGATGCCCCATACCTTATGTTAGATGGGACAATGATAGCAAGTTAGGTGGTTCAGATGCGACAAAGTAAAAAAGTAAAACAAATCATCTTTTTATCCCAACAGGAGCTATATCGTAACTTTAATTAGACAAGAGGAATCACTCAACCAGTGAGTTGATCTGGAGCTTTTGTCCTGGAAGTTGCCGAGTAATTACCCCCTTTTTTCCATAATGGATCAATGTATATTTATTAACTGTGTACTGAATGCCCATTATGAATTTGTGCCCTCTGTAAACGTTTATGGTGTGTAAATCTCAATAGGCGCCCATTTTGGCAAGGAATTAGGAAAAGCTTGAGGAAATTTGCTATTTAACATTATTTTTCTAACAATTTTGTTAGTTGTCAAGTTTCCAATTCGAAGCTTAACAATGGTGTTTCCAATTAAAAGCTAAACAATGGTGTTCTTCGTCTTTGACCTGGCCCGTGGGTGTGGTGGCTTCTTCTTCTTCTTCAGATCTGCCATGTGGGTTTCTTTGTGTGGGTTCTTCTTCTTCTGATCTGGTGGGTTTTCTTTTTCTGATCTGCTGGGTTCTTCTTCTTCTTCTTGCCGAACTTGAGTTTATAAGACTTGAGTTCTTTCATTGAACTCAATCTTCTCGGGCTCAAGATGTTTGTTAATATGTTTCAAAAACATGTCAACTAACAGAATAGTTGCTAAAACCATGTTAAATGCAAATTTCTTTGGAAAAACTTATAAGTTTCCCAACTGTTGAGTTGAAATATTTGGATTTGTTTCTCAAAAAAAAGAAGAAGAAATATTTGGATTAGTGAATGATAAAATTTATGTCAATGGAATTGTGTGAAATTGATATTAAAGTAATCACAAATTTTTATTTTAATAAGTTGTGAAAAAGAGTTTTGAGGATTTTTTTTTTCTTTTTAAAAGGAAAAAAAGTTGTGAACGTTTTTGTCTCCAACCTTGGCTGCCTCATTAGATAATGGTACAAAGAAGAAAACACTTTTTGCTGAATAAATCTCTAAACAATGGGATGTAATGCTTCCCTTCCGTAACTCCTGTCATCATTTTGCAACAAAGTTGGTTGAGTTATGAGTGTTAGACTCTCTTTTTTTACTCTTTCTCAAAGTAATTCATGTTCTCCTAACTATTGTTGTTATGTATTATATTTTCTTGATTTCTTTTAGTATAACTAAAGTTTTTAATTTTCAAATTTTTTATTCTCTTAAAGGGATTATCATGAAAATAAAAGGTTATCAAATAATTATTGTGGGGCCAGAGAATTTGTGACCCCGGCCCACTTTCCATTAGGGCCTAAGGCCTGCGCCGAAGAGAGGTGTTGCCGAGGACATGCACCGAAAGTCCAAATGGCTTAGAGATATAGCCGAGAACGATCCTGTCCTCGGCATCCCAAAATCTAGAAGAAAGGAATGGCACGCCATTAAAGGTAGCCCCCAGAGCGCCCCCAGAAGAAAGGGCGAGTACAGTGTAGAAGCAGCTCAACAATAAGCTGTCATCTCCGCATTAAACGCGCCAACAAACGTCCTGGCCGCATTAATGGGGAAAGGACCCCAGAACAGTGTAGCGACAAAGAACAAAGGAAAGACTGTCATTACTGCAATTAAGTACTTTGCGCTTGACAGAGCCATGCTCCTCATCTTTTACAACCACCCCCAACCACTTTGGGTATGGGCTGATAAGACCAGTATCAGCCCTATAAAGCTGAACCTACATGTGGACGTTCGAGAGGGGAAAAAGGCTAGTATAAAAGGAGGAGGAAGCAAGCCAAAGAAAAGGAAGGCAGATCGTCTCCAGGGCCATTGAACCTTATTGTAAAAAGAATAATAAGAACATTAAGCCCCTCGGACGAGGTCCAAGGACCGGAGCCACTCAGATCGTGCCGAGGAGAAAGTCTTCTTGGACTTGCTCAGTTCATCTCTGTGCGATTATCATGAACACCATGACTAACTACTATCCGATGACCAAGGCCTAACCTTTTAGCCCACTCTCTACAAATTTATTGTTTGGGCCTTTAACATTCGAACCCATACACCAATTTGGGGTCGTTACAAATTGAGTTCTTACAATTATAATTGATACTAGCATTTGATCACATGTTCATGATGCGCATACTTAAAAGGTTCTTTATTTCTTTTTTTCAACCAGTAAAGCAATCACATATATACAAAGTAAGTACACAAATGATTGCGTGGGAAGTTGTGAGTTATTGTATCTATTGAAGTAAGTGAATAGGATATATATCTCTCTCTTCTTTTTTTTTTTTTTAAATTGGTGAGATATATCTAATTTAGAGATAATTTCGAGATAATGTATGTTAATTTTTAAGAAAGAGAAAACCTGTTATCGTGTAAAGAAAAATGTTCTCATTAAAAAAATTTGATAAGTAAGAAAAATTGGATGCCAAGGTGATGAAATAGATAACCATTTAAAAAAAGAAAAAAGAGAAAAAAAAAAACTTGCTGCCAATTAAAAAAAAAAAAATTGTAAAAATTTCTTAATACTTTCTTGTTTAAAAAAACACTTTTTTTAATACTCACTTATTTAGTTTGAAAACCAACAAACAATGTTTTAGAAATTTATTTTTACTATGTTATTCTTAAGTTTTATTTCTACTTAAACTTACGGTGTAGGGATATATTTGAACCACATAAAAGATCAGTTCAAATAAGAGAATTTTGTTATAAATACTATAAATTGCTCAAATAATTGATAAATACGTTCAAATATATAATTGTTGATGATGCCGAAAATAATACCACCAGTGAGTCACACGTTCCTCGTACGTCGCAAATGGCACCTATACAACAAAAGGAAGAACCTAGCAGAGAGTACCAGTGTGGTACCGGCCAAACACCCTCCGAAGGTTAAATCAGAACTATTCTCATTGCTCTAGAGTGCTAGAGAGGGTAAAATTATGCGTATCTTGGTTTGTGAGGGTGCTTGGGTTTTTATAGTAGCGAGGGTTGCCCCTCTTTTTCTTGGAGTAGAAGTCTTTTCCTTATAGGAGTCTTCTTGGGCGTATTTTACGGGATTCTTTCCATATAGGAGTCCTTAGGTTTCATGAAGCGTGGGGAGCAAGTTATTTACTTGCACACGCAAACATGGAGATCAAGCATTCCATAGACTGACGCCGTCAGTCTATGCTGTTCCGTCAGATTCAGTACCGTCAGCTCCAGGATGTCCAACTTTATGGTACTCTACGTGGAGTTCCTCCACACCATATTGCCGTCAGCTATTTACACATGCTGACGGCAAACTGGAGTTCCTTCACACATGATCCCGTCAGCTATTTTAGGGATGCTGACGGCAAAATGCGTCCCGTCACCCTTGTCCACTTATTTTATCCTCATCACTTGTGTTTTGACATGAGCTCAAATTCTCACTTCCAAATTAGGGATTAACTCAAATAAAAACCAAAGGTTAGAAGAGGCAAAGAAAGAGAACTTGTGATGAGATGGGGAACTTTAAAAACATAACACCAAACACAACCCAAAGTAAAGATATTAAAAAATATAAAAAATTATCAACCTAAAGTGGAGAGAGAGAGAGAGAATCATGGACCGAATAGACCGAAGTGAACTGAAATAGACCAAAGTGGACCGAATAGACCAAGGTGGACCAAAATTGACTAAAACGGACCGAAATGCTACATTGATATGGCTCAATAGGATTGTAACAATAATAAATAATATACTTCATCTTTTAGATTTTATATAGAGTATAGATGGTTTATATATATGAAACTTTGCTTTCAAGATTTTTATAAATGCAATAGATAAGCTTAATTCACTAATGTAATAGATAAGTATATAACCTTGCCAGATATGCTAAAGGTATCTATATGATTAGTGTGGATGGAAAGTGTTCCATAACAATTCTAAGATGTACTACTACAAACTGATTTGGCCTTTTCATCCTAATAAAATTTATTGAGTTTTCTTTTGAATATAAAATAAAATAAAAAAATCAAAGTTGAAAATAGATATCTCCGTCACAGTCCGAATTGGAGTTATCATTTATAATTATACAAATGCTTGGAGAAAAATGTTATTTCGATATACTGAAGAGACTCACCCTTAAAAATAAAATAAAAAGATAAAAAAGAATAAAATGTGATATTAAAATTATGGGGTATTACATATTCCATATGTGTAACAGTATAAGTGTGTAGAAATTACCATAAAATGTGATAGGCGTGTATTTCAGACAGTCTTTTTCTTTAAGTTACACATTTTGGACTTAATATGGTATCTCAGGTTTCAAATAAGATGATAGCATGTTCTTTCTCAAAAAAAGAAAAAAAGAAAAAAAAAGAAAAGATGATAGCATGTTTAAAATCACATGTATGTATCAACCACAAAATTCTAACAATAAGACATCCATTACCATATAAAAAGAAATACTCTGATATGAGATATCATCGCATACATATAACAGACACCAAAACACAAGTCCCATGGTGCCCAACAAATTCTCATCTTGATTAGTAAATTTAATAATTTCAAGTATTATTCACAAAAACCATCAAAATATCACCTACCGTAGAAGTTTCATCCTAAACTCCTGTTTATGGAAGGGAAGACTGTCTTCAGGCGAGTCCAGGTAGCAGCTACTCTTCTTTGGCTCCAGGTTTTGCCAATAGTGCCTCCAAGTTCTTGGTGCGTGTATTGACTGCCTCAATGTATTTTTCAATCAGTTGCTCTTGCTCAAGGAGGAGATCCAATTTCTCAATCAACATCCGATTCTGGAAGTAGTTGATTGCCAGAGCCATCCCCGCAAAGAGTCTAAATGCACTTAGAGCCAGCTGAAACAAAGAGTAACCTAACCTTAAACCCACGGAATTCAAATCAACCCTCATGGTACCAGATTAACATTGGATGTACACAGAAAGGAAGATGCATATACCATTCTAAGATTTCCTGATATTTATACATTTAAGATGCACAAAACTGAGACATCCACCAAACGATAAGATAATAGCGTATTTAAAACCGCAGACTCAACCATATAACATCCATTACCATATGACAAGATATACTTGAGATCATCATTATTGCATACATATAACAGACACCAATACACAATTCCCACAAAATCCAAAAAAATCTCATCTTGATTGTTAATTTACTAATTTAAAGTAGGATTTGAAAAAATCATCAAGATCCCACATTACACAACCTCATATTAAGCCAAAAGCAGATAAGACCCACTTACAAAAACCCTGAGATATCACCAAAACAACTCCAACCCATTTGCCAAAACTCCCTCATTAAGTCAATTCTAATAATAATAATAATAAAAACAAGCACATATATACATATAAAACAAATTGACACAAGCATTACACTATAAGAAGAATACTTTAGATCATCATCATTGCAGCATATAGTAGACAAGAAAATATCATAAGCACCTACTGTTGGAGTTTGTAAGCAACTTTTTCATAAGCAAAGCTTAGGTTATTAAGAGATAACTTGGATATTATCCCTCAATGACTTGACAATTTGATTCCTTTTTGAATTAGTTGTAACCGCTTGATAATTTGACAACTTGGTATTGGTGTTTTTGTTTTCAGAACAAAGTGAAAACAGTTTTCAAAAAAGATTGCTGAAAAATTGTTTTTAGAGTACTCATAATGCAAAAAAAGTGTGTTTGGACCAAGTTTCTTTAATGTTTTTTCAATACCCAAAACATATAATTGGGTGTTTGGTATGAGGTTGAGTTTTTAAGAAAAAGTTCCACACTTTTTAGTTTTTTCTAACACAACAGTGAATTTTTATCAAAGAGAGAGAGACTCCCAGTATATCCCTACAGCCCGAGTCCCTCTCTTCCTCAAAAAGATCTGGAGCAAGAACAAGCAAGCTGTGTAATTGTTTCAAGGTTATATTTTTATTAACCTTCAAAACTGTCAACGAATTGCACCTACTAACCAGTCTCTCAAGAGCTTCAAAATCGACATATCATTGGCAAAGTTACTTTTTATCATCAATATCATTCTTAAGTATGTCTAGCTCAGTCACACTCCAAACTTTACTATTTAACTTGTAACTAACCATGCACAGCTTCCCAAAATCCAAAAATACAACCCACCCACAGATAAAATGTATACGTAAACTTACAAAAATGGCATTTCATCAGTAACTCTAAAATATAAAAATCAATACTTTACAGCCCAAAAGATCATAAAGGAGGGTTTTTTTTTTTTTTTCTTCACATATATAGGCGCAGATGAAAATGAGGGTTACCGTGAGAGAGAGGCAGAGAGTGAAACCCAAGTGAAGTAGGTTGCCTAGCTAGAAAGAGTTTGGAGTCACAAATGTACACAGGCCACTTGATTTCCTGTATAGAAGAAATCACGGCAAAACAAATAGGAAGAGTGTGAGAGAGAGCCACAGACAGAGAGAGAGAGAGAAACGGCGGTGAAATACTCACCTTCCTTGCCGTACAAGAATGTTGCTCGTGAAAGAGAGAGACAGTGAGGACTGAGGACTGTGACGAGAGTAAGTATAAATATAGTTGTGCTACAACCACAAAAAATTGCATAATTTTGTACTCTAACTCGGCACATGACAAGTTATGACTAGTATAAAAATATCTGTAGGTCATGTAAGAACACACCTGTACCAATCACAACTCGTCACGTAATGAATTGTGACACAAGATTGTACCATTTTTTATAACCCCAACATTTTCCATATAAATAACGTGGTAGCTAGCTCACAATAATATTATGTCCGCTTGGGTGGGACTACTAATTTCAAAGAATCAAAAGATTTACAACAATATAAGAAGAGCATTCAAAATTTTCTTAAAAAAAAAAATTTGGTAATTAGCATTCAAAACTTTTTTATTTTGTGGGTTCCAGTTAGCTCAACTGGTAAAGTTGCTGATGATTGTATAAGAGATTTGGGGTTCAATCCCCGTTTACACCAAAAACTGATTAGTGTCATGGTCTGATGATAATGAGCTATCATTAAGAGCGGACGCCATAGGTTGAAACTCTCTTAAAAAAAAAAAAATTTTTTTTTATTTATTTTAGATGCTCATTTTTCAAATTAGCAGACCATCTATTTTACATAATGTTTATTAATTTTTTTTAATTGTTTTTCTTTTTTAGACACAATAACAACTATTTACTTTCAAGATTAGCAAAGAAAGAAAAGTGTTAGTTACACTTTTAGCAACAATAAATATTTACACAATTTTAACTTTGTGTAATGTGGGTAATTTTTTTAATAAAAATATGAAAATGTGACACATTTTTTCTATTGTACACCTTGATACTATATATATATATATATATATACTATATTATTGGGATAAAGTTTGGCTACAAACTTAATTGTAACGTATTCTCTAAAAAAAAAAACTTATTTAGGCTATCATTTTTACTAAAAAAATTAACATGATTATAAATATCTTTTTTTAAAATCTAAGCATTGAATTGCATATTCTTTATATTTCTTAACACACATATTAAATTTCATATCAATTAAATGTAATTTATTATTCTATTTATAAAATAACTTTTTGTGTATAATTTTAAATTACAAAAATTTGAAATTTAAATATTTGATTGATGATATAACTATTAATTTTTGTTTTTCTAAAAATTTTGTAAAGATGAGAAATAAAAGAAGAAAATTTAGTCAAATGATTGATGTGTCAAAAATCACATTTAATAAAAAGGCATTGAGTGGAGTTGTAGCCTTACACTACAACAAAGTTTGTTCCTAAACATTTTCATTATTATTATTATTATTATCCTAGAAAACTATTTTTACAGTTCTTTATTGATACCTAAATACACGTTTTAAACCCTGTAAATTAAAAAAAAAAAAAAATCGTCCTTTTTTAAGTCCATCCAAATATCCAATTAATAAAGGCGCCGCCACTTCCCTTCTATTCATTTTCACTCTTAGCACTAAAAAATAAAATTATTTAATTATTTCATCATCATCATCACTACCATGCTCATTGCTGTTATTGTCCAGAAATGAACCTTTTTTTTTTTATCATGGGGTTTATTATTTAATGCGCTCCCTCTAGTTCGACGCTTTCAATTTTCACAAGGGGCAACAAGAATGGTAAAATCAGTTGTCGCCCACCACCTGTTTGATGATTTGCTTCTTTGAACTCACACACACATTTTTGTTTTTGTTTTTGTAAACTTGGTACGCATCCTTAGTCCACTGTATCATAGCTGTAATCATGACATTTAACTTTTTGAGGAGAAGTATCACCTTCTCATTAGTTGTGAATTCTCATTTTTCTTTGAGCGTGTGTCGTTTTTGCTCCAAGGCCTCCACAACAATTCTTGATAAAGAGACAGAGATAACAACACGTTCAGCACCTTCTTTTAGTTATTCTAGTAGTCTTCATCTCTCTCCATTGTTTACTGATGATAAAGCTCATTCGGGTAGTTATGATATTGAGCTTGTGGATCATGATACGTGGAGAGTTTCATCGGGTTTAGCACAAGCTTGGCAAGGAGTAGATGGTAGTTCTTCATTGGGAACAAATTCTCTTATGGTTGATGAACCAGTTGATTCTTGTTCTCAAGTTGTTGAGTGTGATCAGGACTTCGATGACATTGATAATATGAGAATTCGTGGTAATCTGTTCTATAAACTTGACCGGGATTCCAAGGAATTTGAAGAGTACAATCTTGATTTCCACCGGAGGAAGTCTTCAAATCGAGAGAATGATCGAAAGGAAAGCAAAAAGGCAGAGAAAAAGGATATCCCAAGTGGTAAC
Source organism: Quercus lobata (assembly GCF_001633185.2). Lineage (NCBI taxonomy): Eukaryota > Viridiplantae > Streptophyta > Magnoliopsida > Fagales > Fagaceae > Quercus > Quercus lobata. The sequence continues at coordinate 2,449,172 of NC_044909.1, read as the reverse complement.
GTGGCCCCAAGAGTTGAAAAACTTCCTAAGGTAGTAAGCAACAAAATTGTTAAGTCTCCACTTGATGAAATGGATAATGCTTGTGTTGGTAAGAAGAAGCTAAGGACTCCGACTTATAATCAACTTACTGGTCCTTACCACGAACCTTTTTGCTTGGACATTTACATATCCAAGGCTTCTGTTCGTGCCTGTGTTGTTCACAGGGTGACAAGTAAGGTTGTTGCTGTGGCACATTCCATTTCTAAAGATATGAAGTTCGACCTGGCTTCGACTAGGAATGTGACTGCTTGTGGTGCTGTGGGGGCGGTTCTGGCTCAGAGGGCATTGGCTGATGATATTCATGATGTGGTTTACACTCCAAGGAAGGGGGACAGATTGGAAGGGAAGCTTCAGATTGTGCTTCAATCTATCATTGATAATGGTGTTAATGTGAAGGTGAAGCTTAAGCAAAAGAGACCCATTGGAGGTGGTCTGTCATCTACACCTTAAAACTCAGAAGCATGGTTGTTCAATTTGTTCTTTATAGCTAGTCTAGTCAGTTGTCAACTGAGTCTCTACTCTTTAATTTTACTTCTTTATTTGAAACTGGCTCTGATTGCTTTCTGATGTGAACTGTTATAGTTTGATCTGACCATCATGAGACAGTTCACAGGAGTGTAGTTTTGTTAACCTCTCTCTGCTCTAAAACTAAACACAAGACGAGAGGAATTTAGCGGACCGTGGTTGCATGATTCTGTTGTAGGCTCAGTTATTTTAATTATTAGGGTGTTCTGTATTGTTTTGCATCACATCTTCTACAATAATTTGGTGTTCTTGGATTTGTTCTTTGTAAAGTATGAATAACAATCAAATCTTTCTTAATTGCGGCCCATACATCGTTACATGGTTTTGAACTTTGATTTCTAATATAATTGCTTTATATATTTTTGTTATCCTATCTGGACAGATCACTAACCATACCATTATCCACATTTCCACCACAATATCAAATACCATAACTTAGTGATATAAGACACTTGTTTTAGCCCATAACATAGAGTAACAGCCGGCCTGATTGATCCAGCTGCATTTTGGCCATGGCCAATTTAACAAGAGCAATGCTTCTTCTTTTTTTTCAGAACTTTTTAAAGTGGTAAGTTGTAATTGGAGTAACTACACTTTCACATAGTCTCATATTATTGACACAACTTTATTATAAGCCAATCAAAATAGATGATATCATCAGTGTAGAAAAAAAATTATGTCCCTAGATTTATTGTTTGAATCAATGCCATATTCGAACAGGATTGAAAACCAAGATGATTGCACATATATTAACTGAAATGCGGCACATAAAATGATTATTATTAGCAAGAAGCACAAACTAACTCAATTCAACAATAAAGAACCAACATCCTCAAACTATATTAAAAACTAACAAAAATCAAAATCATTAGTCATTAGCTGTTGCTAATTGCAAAGAAAGCAGCTCATCCTCAGGAATAGTTCTAATGTGACAATCCGAGCGTGGATAAGCTGCACATAAAAGTGCATAACCTCGCTCCACCACATCATCACTAAGCATACCATCACTCTGATCAACTGAGCCACTCAAAAGCCGAGCTGGGCAAGTCATGCATACCCCAAGCTTGCAGTCATGTGGGACAGACAGGCCAGAGTCAAGTGCCTTGGCTAGAATGGTCTCGTCTGGTTCCACTTCTAGCTGGGTAGTTTGACCCTCGTGCTCAATGACCACTTTGTATGATCGAACAATATGTGAAGAGAGCCGGGATGGTTTGATTTTGTGATGAAATGCAGTAGCAGAAAGCTTGGTGGGGTGGTTGTGTCTTGGTAGAAAGAGTGTAGGAGATGGAGTGAAGTGAAGGGTTGCCATGTTTTTGTTTGAGGAGGAAGCGGAGGGGGTTTGTGTGCTTTTGGAGTGCTAAGGAGGCGTGTGGTGTCTGAGAGGATAAGGTTTTGTCATTTTTTGTTTTTTGTTTTTTTTTTGGTTTTGTTTCTTAAGCTTGCAAATAAGTTTTTTACTTTTGCTTCATTTTTCTAAAGTAACAATAAAAAAGGGGCCTTTCAAAACAAAAAAAAAAAAATAAATAATGAAAAGGCTTTGTGTGGGGCCCAACAATTCGTGGACTAGGCCCATTTATCCTTAGAGCGTCTGAAGGCCCAATCCGAGGAGAGCTGTGGCCCAAGCTCTACAACGCAGAGCACAAAACAATTTTTGGGAAGCAGCCGAGGACAGTTTAGTCCTCGGCAGATCCATAATCCCACCAGAATAAAGGGGCAAAACTGGAATATGGACGAATTAGTAAGGAAATCCAGAATATCTTGGGGAAGTTATCCATACTACCCTTCTAGATAAGGCCCGACGCCTGACAGAGCCGTACTCTGCAGCTTTATCAAACCATCCCCAACAATTCCGGGATTGGACTGATGGGACAAATGTCAATGTTCGTAAAGATTGACCCTACACGTGGACGAAGGGCAATGAATGCAAGCTAGTATAAAATAAGGAAGTAAGTAGATCTGAGAGGAGGCCCTTTTTTCCACCTTCGAAAAAAGAGAGACTACATGGGAAAACATCTCAGGAACACCGGACTTCATGGAAGAAAGTCCGTCGTTGGGCAACCGAGAGAAGACCTCAACAGGTCCTCGGATCAACTCCGAGGAGCTCCATCCCACGGGGTACGACGCTTTAGGGCTTAAATGTTCATACCCAATTCCCTTTTTCTACGTAGATTCCTCTAAAGCCATGACCGGACAACGCCACTTGACCAACGGCTAGCTTTTCAAGCCCACTCTCTACAAATCATATTGTGAGGGATCTTTCGTACGCGAGCCCAACATCCTTATTGGGCCGCCAGAGAATTGTGTCCTTACAATTGGCGCCGTCTGTGGGAAAGCTTGCGTGTTGGCGCAGGTGGCGGTGGAGTCAGCTCTCTAGCAAGCAGAAATTTCCGGGATTTCCCCCGTCTCCGGCGGCATATAGTTGTTGCTCCGACGTAAGCCTCTGCTAGGGGCTACGCCTCGCAGTGCTAAGGACGCGGGCGTCTCTAGGGGCTTCCGGCCTCAGGCCAACTATTCCCGCCTTGGTGAAGGGGCTGGTGGTTGAAAAATAAAACAAATAAGAGAAATCTTACAAGTTTTGGACAGAACCAAGGCCTTGCATGGTCCTCGGACTCAAGCCTATGGGGAAACCAAGTACATAAAAGAAATCTTACAAGTTTTGGACAGAACCAAGGCCTTGCATGGTCCTCGGACTCAAGCCTATGGGGAAACCAAGTACATAAAAGATCATAAGTTTTGGACAGAACCAAGGCCTTGCATGGTCCTCGGACTCAAGCCTATGGGGAAACCAAGTACATAAAGAGATCATAAGTTTTGGACAGAACCAAGGCCTTGCATGGTCCACGGACTCAAGCCTATGGGGAAACCAAGTACATAAAAATCATAAGTTTTGGACAGAACCAAGGCCTTGCATGGTCCACGGACTCAAGCCTATGGGGAAACCAAGCATAAAAAATCTTATAAGTTTTGGACAGAACCAAGGCCTTGCATGGTCCTCGGACCCAAGCCATGGGGAAACCAAGTACATAAAAAGAAATCTTCAAGTTTTGGACAGAACCAAGGCCTTGCATGGTCCTCGGACTCAAGCCTATGGGGAAACCAAGTACATAAAAGAAATCTTATAAGTTTTGGACAGAACCAAGGCCTTGGACGGCCTATGTGGTCTTGCATGGTCCACGGACTCAAGCCTATGGGGAAACCAAGTACATAAAAAAATCTTACAAGTTTTGGACAGAACCAAGGCCTTGCATGGTCCTCGGACTCAAGCCTATGGGGAAACCAAGTACATAAAAGAAATCTTATAAGTTTTGGACAGAACCAAGGCCTTGCATGGTCCTCGGACTCAAGCCTATGGGGAAACCAAGTACATAAAAGAAATCTTACAAGTTTTGGACAGAACCAAGGCCTTGCATGGTCCTCGGACTCAAGCCTATGGGGAAACCAAGTACACAAAATAAAAACTGTTACTAGAGTATTAAAATCCATCCGAAGAGGACTTCTCGTTAACAGTTGGGTCAGTCTTTAATTGCACGGGTTCCCCGGTCTACCCGCAGATCCCCAGTGCCAAAGGGGCTAATACGATACGGCACAGTATGTTGTCCCAAGGGCACGATCCAAGGGCACGATCCAAGTCCATCGCTGCTCGGCTGCTCTCTCGGATATTCGTCTAGCGTGCATCACGCAGCGCTCAGCAGCTATCTCGGTCAGTTCCATAAATTCAATCTATTAAGGATTACCATTGTTATACTTGATAATATTTGCGAGTTTAAACTAATAAGGGTTTGTATTAAAGTGTTCTTCCGTCCAGAATATTGTTAAAGGCATGTTTAGACTTAATATTCAGACCCAAAGTGGTTGTTGCAAAAAAAATAACATATGCATAAAGAAATAAACACATCTTTTATTAAGACAAAAGAACAGTACAGTGTACAATAAAAGCTGAAACCAGCTTACATTAGAGTTAACTGCGTAAGCAAAAGAAAAGCACAAAAGAGTAAAGATGATGCCGAGGAGATATCTCAGAGGAAAGGTTGGCTACTGTTCCAAGATGTCGTCTAAGGAAACTATTCCTCGACGCTTCTACATGCCCATAACTCAGGCAGCCAAAGAACCTGACCTCAGGCTAACACCATCTACAGCAAAGATGCAGGGAGCTGGCAGTTGGGAAGCCCCCGCAGAAGTTTGCCTGCTACAAGGCAGACGGCGCTGATGGCGGAAATTCCTTCTTCGGGCATGCCAAAAATCTGGCATGACCAGAACCTGCTTCGGATTTTGACTAAAAGAAGGAGAAACATCCTTTCCCCTCTCTCGAATTGAGATATTCTCTTGAGTTTACGCCTCCTTGGCCTGTACCTCACTATCTGGAGTCTCAGGAAGACACAACGCTTTTGTGGCGGAGAGAGCTCCTTTACCCCAATCCTCGCCTCAAACATGATGTACTAAGGGAGGAGACTGAAGAATTCGTGTGAAAGTAAAGCAACCTCCTCTCCTATTTATTTAAAAGAAGAGGTGATGGCATTTAATTCACGCAGCGTCCCAAGGAACGCTACAGACAAAATGTCTCCGGCTCGATCTCCAATGCCGTCTGCAACCCTGAGATTAAAGGAGTCTCGTAAAGGCGCACCTCGAATACTGGGACGCCAAAAAGTACCGCGTGACCAAAGACTACGGAAATACCTCTAAACCTGTGGGCCTAATAAATTCGCGGCTCAGGCCCGTTCTGCATGGAAGCCCACGGACTATGGCCCACACCAAGGAATAACCATTACCGAGGACAACTTCCTGCTCGGCAACTTATGAGACACCTGAGGAAAGACAGGTGCAAAAAGAAAAGGGGAGGGAATAAAGTTTTGGACAGAACCAAGGCCTTGTATGGTCCTCGGACTCAAGCCTATGGGGAAACCAAATACAAAACATTATTATTATTAAAGTTTTGGACAGAACCAAGGCCTTGTATGGTCCTCGGACTCAAGCCTATGGGGAAACCAAGTACAAAAAATTATTATTATTAAAGTTTTGGACAGAACCAAGGCCTTGTATGGTCCTCGGACTCAAGCCTATGGGGAAACCAAGTACAAAACATTATTATTATTAAAGTTTTGGACAGAACCAAGGCCTTGTATGGTCCTCGGACTCAAGCCTATGGGGAAACCAAGTACAAAACATTATTATTGTTAAAGTTTTGGACAGAACCAAGGCCTTGCATGGTCCTCGGACCCAAGCCAGGGGGGTAAGTATTACTTTTTATTGGTCTGCCTTATCATGCCAGGCACTTCCATTAAAGTTATGACAACATCTTTTTATTATTAAGTATTTTGGTCTTAGTCGTCATTGATTTAGATGCTATATGATTGTGCCGAGCGGCGCTTACAAATTTATAAAAAATAAAGAGACAGAACATGCAAAGTGAAATAGAAACAAGTTTTATTAATATGAAAAATTATTACAATATACAAAGAGAGGCTTCAACCAGCCTATACAAAGAGAGGCTTCAACCAGCCTATACAAAAGAGGGGCTGCCGAAGCAGTACTAATATCCACAGTACAGATAAGCAAACGGTCAAGCGCCTTTTTAAACTCGTCTTCAAGGTCCCTCCGATCTCTGCCTCATAGCTGCTCATACTAAGAGAAGAACTCACTTTAAAAAAAAAAAAACGAAGAAGAAGGAAATAGTAAGGAAGAAATCAATGAAGAAGATGGAGGACATGAGTAAGGAAGGAGGAGAAGAAGAGAGAAGAGATAAAAAGAAAGAAAAGGAGCAAAAGAGGGAAAAGAGAAAGCACCAGAACGGAACTGGTGCTGGGAAGACTATAAGAAGAGGGCGGGGGAGGGCACCAGGGAGCAAAAGAGGGAGAAGCAGAAGTACTTAGCCCCTGCCTCAGCCCTGACTCCTAACACGCTGGTGCCATATTAGGTACGCTCGTGAGGAGCCGGGTGGTGCTGGTCTTGGTTGTTCTCGACTCAGTCACGCCGAGAATTCGACATGACGAGCTCCTGCTTCGGATTTTGGCTAAAAGAGAGGCGGAACAGATCTTAAGTCTGCGCCACCCTTGCCCTGACCGAGCCATTTCAAGTTTTGTCAGGATATGGTGTTTTGAGGAGGAGTGTGTCTCCTTCATCATTCGTTATGGAGGACGTGTACGGATATGATGTATAACAAACAGGCTAAGCAGACGCTAAAAGAGGCTACGGGTCTCAGATCTCAGAAGGAAGGGGAGGAGTCTGTACGAAAGTGATTGCCTCCTGCTTGCCTTCTTATAGGAAGAACCAAACAGAGGGAATTAAACGCATTCAAAGTTTCCAAAAGAATCTGAAGAAAAAGAGGCGTCCATTCTGCTTCCCCACCTTATCAGATGAGCCGCCGGACATAAATGAGCCTCGTAAAGGGGATTTACTAAAGGCGTGTCTGGGATAGTCAATCGGCAGGAGCAGATCACGAGCAGATTAAACGGACTCCCTTGAAAAACGGCTAACTTCGTGGACAGGCGGAAAACCGCTCACATAAATGCGGGGTCAAATTAAATGGGCCATATTGAGGGCCCGGGTTTGCCAAAACCCTCCTTTCCAACCCGGAAGTCGGACAGAAAGGTTTTGAGGGGCTATTGTGGGGCCCAACAATTCGTGGACCAGGCCCATTTATCCTTAGAGCGTCCGAAGGCCCAATCCGAGGAGAGCTGTGGCCCAAGCTCTACAACGCAGAGCACAAAACAATTTTTGGGAAGCAGCCGAGGACAGTTTAGTCCTCGGCAGATCCATAATCCCACCAGAATAAAGGGGCAAAACTGGAATAGGGACGAATTAGTAAGGAAATCCAGAATATCTTGGGGAAGTTATCCATACTACCCTTCTAGATAAGGCCCGACGCCTGACAGAGCCGTACTCTGCAGCTTTATCAAACCATCCCCAACAATTCCGGGATTGGACTGATGGGACAAATGTCAATGTTCGTAAAGATTGACCCTACACGTGGACGAAGGGCAATGAATGCAAGCTAGTATAAAATAAGGAAGTAAGTAGATCTGAGAGGAGGCCCTTTTTTCCACCTTCGAAAAAAGAGAGACTACATGGGAAAACATCTCAGGAACACCGGACTTCATGGAAGAAAGTCCGTCGTTGGGCAACCGAGAGAAGACCTCAACAAGTCCTCGGATCAACTCCGAGGAGCTCCATCCCACGGGGTACGACGCCTTAGGGCTTAAATGTTCATACCAATTCCCTTTTTCTACGTAGATTCCTCTAAAGCCATGACCGGACAACGCCACTTGACCAACGGCTAGCTTTTCAAGCCCACTCTCTACAAATCATATTGTGAGGGATCTTTCGTACGCGAGCCCAACATCCTTATTGGGCCGCCAGAGAATTGTGTCCTTACACTTTGCTTCTAAATATTTTTAACACATACGAGGAGAATATGAGTGTGAGTTAAAAAAATTTAAAACTTGTGTTGTGTATCTAAAAGTTAGGCTATTTTGGATATACACCACTGTAAATTTCTTTAAAAAATATTTTTTTTCCTTTCCCCGTGTGTGTGTTAAAAATACTTAGTATTCTCAAAAGAAAAGTCTTTGCTTCATATTTCCATCTACATTAGTATAATCTGGCTATTAACTTATTACATTTTCGTCTGCACTAAAAATTAATTGGTGTCTTATCCAGTGATAAAGAATAATTATTATGAAGTTAACATCATATATATATATATATATATAACTATATCCTTTGTCACCTTCTTTGGTAGGGATTGGACTGAAAATCAAATTTTATTATACCAAATAAAATTTGGAGAAACTATAGTATTGCCTGTATTGGTGTCTAAAATTTAAGTCACGTTTTATTTTAATTCTTCAAAATTTAAGAAATTTAAAATATATTATCTGTAGGGATAAGAGCCCAATATCATATATTAGGCTTTGAACTTTGTCCGAAAATATTGATAGATTTGAGAAGGAATAAACAGCTATTAGGAGTTCCTAGTTAAAGTCTCATAAGTAGGGGACAAGAGGAGGACAATCCGAGGAGTAACTCCTCCTCGGATATGATGAATGCAGCTCAAATATGTATTTCGACAATTAAAGTGACCTTCCAAAAAGCTTCCATGATAAGAATGTGCCTTACGGGCATATTAGAAAGAAGAAAACTCAAAAATATCTAAGGGAAAGCTGCTACCACTGCATTAAATGCACTACAGCTACTTTTCTGGCTGCATTTATGTGGAGAAGACCTTCGAACAGTGTTACCTTGACCACCACAACTCATAGAAAGTTAGAGAGGGTGTCTGATGGGATGAGTACTCAAGTAGGGACTCAAATTATCAACAAGTGTAAGACCAAGATAACCTAAAGAGGGCTATATAATGTGAGAGATCCTCCATGAGAAAAATATCAGAAAAATAGAGAAAAACACTGTAGTAATTTAAATTATCTTTATATCCATCTGTGATTAATCTATATAAAGGGGGACCTCCTCGGACTGAAAGTATATTAAAATCAACTCTCTTATTTGTGTTTGAATGTCATTCAAATCAAACCTATCCATTGTTCAATTCATTAGGGCCTAGTTCTTCGACTCACTCTCTACAAATTTATTGTATTGGGCTCATTGAGCCAATATCCCGTACGTTTTGGGCTTGGACTGTAAATCGAGACCCTACATTATCAAATTAGTTTAATGTAGCATTATTGCTATAAAACATCATCATCATGTGGGTTTATTGAATTTTTCCACATATTATAATGTTAAGATTATCAAATGATTAATTTGGTAAGTTAACAACTTTTTGAAGACTAAATAAGAGTTTTTCAAATTTCAGAAACTAAAATATAATCTTACCTAATTTTTAGGAATGAAATGTATATTTTTGCCATAAAATATTATTGAATGAACAAAGAAGTTGGCAATGGAAGACAAGTTGTGTAGTAAATCAGATGAGCTTCAAAAGATGGAGGACATCCTTAATCAAGAATCATAGTCAGCAAATAAATAAAAACAAAAATCAAAGATCATGTATTTGATAAATTCGAATTCAAATAATAGTTTTTCTTTTTCATGTTACAACTATCATTAGTGGGAGTAATGCTATACTTCTTTCTGAAAAACGAGAAAGGGTGGCTCACAAATATTAGAGGTGAAATTGGTTTAAAAATTGTTTGCCTCCACATACTTTTTAATTCCCCCAAGGCTTAAATGGATTAATACCAAATTGTGCTTTAGTTGAGGATAATGAATTGCTGAGGAGACGAAGAAAAAATATTCATCAATGGTTTATCCTCATTATTCTTTGAGCATTATGAGGATATAATTGAAGGATTCATGCCGAAACAATTTAGTTATACCTTGATTACTTTGATTCCTAAGGAAGACAAAGCTACAAAGATGAACCAGTTTAGACAAATTAGTCTTTGCAATATACTCCACTCTACAAGGCTATATCCAAATTCTGGGCAATCGATTATAGTCCCTTCTATAGTTCTACCCAAGTTGTTATCTCAATGGTAAGCAATGTTCATTCCTAGAAGAAAAATATAGGAATAGCATAATTGGCCAAGAGATTAGCCATTCCATGGAAAGGAAAGAATGAAGAAAAAATAGTGGTAAATAGGTTTGAAGCTTGAGGTGAAAAAAAGCTTATGATAGGCTTGAGTAGTCTTTTTCCCTTCTAAGAGATCAAATAATTTGGATTTTCAAAGTAATGAAGTATATGGGTGGACTATAGCGTATATAACAATGCCATATTTTTCCATCCTACTAAATGAGAGATGAAAGTCTTTTTTATATCTTAAAATGAAAGTCTTTTTTTATTTCTTAAAACCTATTGTAAGGACACGTTTCGTGGCGGACCGTAACAGTGTCGGGTTCGCACGTGAAAAGGCCCCTAACAATATCATTTGTAGAGCGTGGGTTTGGAAGGCTAGGCCTTGGTTGATAGGCGGTGGGTTTTTCACGGTGTTCGTACCAGTTTAAGTTTTCCTACACCCCTGGAGCCTTTCTCCTGGAGGTGGGCTGGGAGGCTCAGGTTTCTGGCCATTTTTCCCAACCTCCCCTCTTTAGGTTGCTTATTTTTCCTTTTATATTTTCCTGCGTTCATTGTCCTTCGTCCACGTATTGGATCAACCTTTCCTAGATTGATACTTGTCCCATCAGCCCATATTCAAAGTCGTTGGGGGTGGTTGTAAAAGCCAAAGAATGCGGCTTTGTCAGGTTCAGAACATTAAATGATAATAACAGCAGCTTTCCCCGGATATTTTAGATCTTTTTTCCGAGTTTCAGTTTTATACCATTTTTACCCTTCTTGATGAGGGGGAACTTTGGGTCTGCCGAGGACTGAACTACCCTCGGCGGTACCCAAAGGCTATTTTGTTGAACTTGGGCCATAATCCTCCTCGGCTTGGCCCATAAATCATTTACGCCCTACACCTATTATAATAAGGAGATCTATATTTCCATTTTTGCTTATTTTATACTCTTAATGTTTATTTGGTACAGTTTATTTGTTTATATTTTTGAAAATATGGTTTTAAAAGCTATATATTGAAAAGGTTGATTTTTTTTTTTATTTAAAAAGTTGTATTTTCCTCAAAGGTTGGAATTTTTAGTTAATACAAAGTAGAAATTGTAAGGGCTGTTTTTGGATCCTGGGGCTTTTGAGAATCTATAGAAAGAAAAAGACTGTAGCATTAAGAACTGTAATTATAATCAAATTAAGAGAAATATATTAAAGAACTACTCTCTTCGGACTTTGTCGAGGAAGGATTTCTTCACATAAAACTTATTTTTCTTTGTTTTATTTCCATCTTTAATCTACTGTGAGCGTTGTCTAATTCATTGAAACCTAGTTTTCAACCCACTCTCTACATATTCTTTGTATTGAGCTTTTTGAGCCTTAATCCTTTTACCTTTTGAGCCTACATCCAAAAACAGCCCTTACAGAGATCATCAAAAATATCACACACATTCTCACATAAATATTCCACTCACTTCACACAGCCCCATCATGTAAGATATTCCTTAGTGTATGATTTTTTGGGTTTTTTATTTTTAAGTGTCCAGATACTTTTCCTTATAATTAAAGGCATCAAAGTTCATAGCAAAACTACACATTTTAAATAACATAACACACATTTTCATTCACACATATATCAAAAACACTCAAACTAACTCACCAAACGGCCCTTATTGATTTTTGTTGACCAAATTAGGATGAGGCTGAAGTAATGAACTTGTTATCCATGTCATTTATATGAGCTTTGTCAAGTCAAGCCATCAAATTCAAGTGTACTTCAAGGCAAGCCATTCAGAGGTATATGACTAAGCTACAAGAAGTTACAGTAAAGAGTCCTGGGTGTAGGATGGGGCAAGAGTCTAGAGCAATTAATGTGCTATAGGCTAGGTCTTGACTCTCGAGGTCTCTAGTTGTCTTTCCTTTTACTTCAAGCTACACTGAGAATGGCCTTTGCTGTTGACATGAAAAAAGTGCCAGTTGGTAGATTTATTTAGAATAAAACAAAGAATCTAGTTGCCGATTGAAGAAGGCAATCAACTGCAATATTTGCATTTAACAAGTGTAAAAGTGCCACGCGTGGTTGGTCAAATGTCAGAAGTCCCACATCGTATACACATAGAAAAGAGAGACACCCGGATGGTATATAAAAAGCCAAGCCAGACCCTTGTCAAATCATACCTTTCTCGGCCTTTTGGCTAAGATCAAGTGTAGTATCTGTTCTTATCAGTTTAATATCTGATATGTGGGTCATCGGTCCACACGATATTAAATTTATTTCTTGAGGGGGAGAGCCCACCACAGTAGCTTGCTACTGGGGCTCTTACGCGTCGCCCAAGTGTTGCACTATTGCTCGGGCCTGGCGCACCCCACCCAATTCTAGTTCAAAAATTAGACGTCCTCTTTTAATAGAGTGATTTGGGTTCTGTAACCGTTTCTTATTCATACTAAGATAACGGTTTACATTAATTCTAACCATTAGGCGGACTGTATCTCTAGCCCTTTTTTTTTTCTTTTTTTGTCAAGTGTCTCCAGCCTTTTGAATCTACAATGTTTAGCTTAATTGACAAGGGGTGAGGAAGCAGTTTGATTTAGAGCCCTGTAGTTTAGCGCCATGCTTTAATTTGCTCTCCTTGGTTTGGAGAATTATAGTTTATATTCTCTTATCATGTGTGATAACTATCAATTTAAAAAAAAGGAAAAATGGGTACTTGCTGAAAGAACAAAACAAAGAATCTGGATGCCAAGGGACTAAGCTATTATTTTATTTTTTTGGAGAGAAAGGGACTAAGAAGATATTATATTTATTGCAATAGCATTAAACGAATGTACATGTCAATCTCATCCCACACTGACATTGTGAAAGAAGATGGGAGCAAATGAAGTTTAGGTATTCATGAAAAATTAGATAGAAATTAAAATTATTTTTTGAGGGGTAGAGTCCTCCGCAGTAGCTGATTGCGGGGGCTCCTAAGTGTTGTCCTAAGGGCCTGGCGCTCCCCACCAAATCAAGTCTAATTGTCTAAGTTTATCTAATGATGTAGTTGAAGACTTTAATAAGCTCATAGTCTAATTATAATTATGAAATAATTTAAATATTTTGCCTTTTGAGCAATAGTAAGTTGAAGTGGTTGTATGGAATCATTTAACTAATCTACATTGTTAACTGGAAGAGATCCTTAATCAAGAGTTATAGTCAGCAAATTAATAAAAACAAAAAACAAAGATCATGTATTTGATAAATTCGAATTCAAATATTAATTTTTCTTTTTCATGTAACAACTATCATTAGTGGGAGTAAAGCTATAGACTTCTTTTTGAAAAATGAGAAAGGGTGGCTCACAAATAGAGATGAAATTGGTTTAAAAATTGTTTAACTAGTATTTTTAATTCCCCCAAGGCCTAAATGGGTCAATTCCCTGTGTTTTTAGTTGAGGATAATGAATTGCTGAAATTGCAATTAACTGTTGAGGAGACTAAGAAAAAAAATATTCAGCAATGGTTTATCCCCATTATTCTTTTAAGCATTATTAGGATGTAATTTGGAGGATTCTTTCCCAGGCATGAAACAAACATTTCATGAAACATGTAAAAGGCCATTAAGCTATTACAATTTAAGCTAAACCTCTACACAACTTAGCCTAATACAATTGATTACCGTTAGTTAAACCCAACTAACACACTGACTGAAATATACAATTTACTTTTAACAATTTCTCACTTAAACAGCCTTAGAATTCAAACAGAAAATAATATCCTACCATTCACAGAAAGCAAAACTAATATAATGCTATGCAAATTCAATCTTAAGAGTACAAAAGCAAGTTTGAATATCAAACTAAGCCCCAAAAAAATTTCAATATCAAACTAACAGTTGTGCCTTCATATGTTACGTCTTTCAATTAATGCCTAAGCAAATCACCTCAAAACTCGATTCATTTTTTGGATTTTTATGAGGCTGGAGAAATTTCATCATATTATTCTTACTCCCCAGGGTTTATTTTGTTTTCATGAAATTTGAGCTTTACTAGTTAATATTCAATTGTACTTCAGGGCCAGCCATTCAGAGATATTACTAAGCTAAAAGAAGTTGCAGTGAAGAGTCCTGGGTGTGTAGGGTCATAACTAGTTGTAGTCTCTTGAGAGTTCTAGTTGTCTTCCCTTTTAGTACAAGCCACACTGTGAATGGCCTTTGCTGCTGATATGAAAAAGTACCAGTTGGAAGAAATAGGATAAAACAAACAATCTAGTTGGCGATTGAAGAAGGCAATCACTTGCAATAGCATTAAACAAGTGTGACTGCCACGCATAGAGATATATATAGGATATACCGCGTTCGCTGTGTTGGTCTTAAAGTCAGAAGTCCCGCATCGTATAGGACAGAAAAGAGAGACACAAAGCTGAGATACAAAGAGCGAAGCCAGACTCAACCCAAAGCATACCTTTCTCGGCCTTTTGGCTAAGATCAAGTGTAGTATCTGTTCTTATCAGTTTAATATCTGATATGTGAGCCATCGGCTCACACGATATTAAATTTATTTCTTGAGGGGGAGAGCCCACCACAATAGCTTGCTATTGGGGCTCTTAAGCGTCGCCCAAGCGTTGCACTATAGCTCGGGCCCGGCGCACCCCACCCAATTCTATACCAAGTTTTGCCTAGAAATTCCTTTTCCTATTAAGATGTTGATTGTATTCATATGCATTGAACCAGGGTCAGGCAATTAGAAGTGTAGGGGCAAATCAGCTATGCTTTAGGATCAAAGTATTGGGGCAAAACCGTAAAGGTATAAAACCACATTGGCAGTGAAAAATGGTTTCTAGTATGTTTGAAGAGATCCAGATATGAAGAGATTGAAAGGCATTGTTAATGTGGACATTAAGGCCTCACAAAGGGTTATAGAAAAGGCTGCGCTTCAAAAGGAAGGTTTCTATATGTAATATGAGGGAGGACTATTGATGTTACAATGTACAACTCGTTAAAAACTTACAAAATAATCATTTAAATGTTCTGTTTTGTTGAATGGTTGATCTATCAGTTTCTGTTAATGTAAAAATTTTTGGGCTTCACATACTCTAAGAGAGGGGATGTATATATCCAATGTATGTGATTATTATTGTACACTAGTTGTAGCCTGTGATGCATGAAAATATGCGATTATTTTGTAATAAAATATAATATAATTTACTTTTTAAAATTTTCATAAAATCATATATTAGGATTAGTCATCTATAACAAATTATTTTTCTCATAAGATAATTTAATTTTAGATGTATTAAAATATTATATATATATATATATATATATTTATATATAAAGCTCTTAACCAAACCAACGAGAGATGGAGCTAGAACTTAGAGTTAGGTGGCTGAAGTATAAAAAAAAAAATTGTAAAACTCGAAATAAGCATTAATTTAGTATTGACAAACCGTCAATAAAGACAAAGATATAAAATTATTGTTTTCTAATACATTACAATGTAATCATTTATGAAAGGAGAACTCGACATTTTTTTTAACAAAATCATTGAAATCATTTATGATTGAATTTGTACTAATTATTGCAACGTGGTTCCTTTCTCTCCATAGATTCTCACTTTCTCTTCTCTCGATTAGGCTACTTAGCCATTTAGGATTTTATTTTATTTTATTTTTGTTTTGTGTCTTTGATGTGTGCATTTGCTGTTGGGTAAGGGAAAAATTATTTTGTTTAAATATTTTTTAAAGAGTTGGGTTGTTTGTTTTGGGAAAAATTGGTTGATTGGTTTTTTTTTTTTAATTACCTTTGCTAAAATATATGTATTTATCAAGTTCTTGATATTGTGTTAATTTATAGTGGAGATCTAGATCCTTTGCAGTTGCTTGCATATGATATGTGTATTAATATGGTCTATTGCAAGGGAATTACATTTTCTATATAGAATTGTTGTGGATATAAAATTTGTAATCCCAAGATTATTCTACATTACAAGAAGAAACAACATTCAAATTTCACACAATGCATTTAATGAAAAATTTTAACAATGTCTTCTGGCCGTGGGTGCATTATGATTCATAAATCACATAACAAATTAAAACAACAGTAACTGTGAACGAATACTCAATAAAGTCTAGGAGTACAAAATTTTTCATAACTTCTTGTCACAACTATGATGTGGCAGAGTGTAAGTGGCGAAGAAAAAAATTGTGGCTTTATGTGAAAGTGACAAACAGCTGATTATAATTGTGATAAAAATTATGACTTTTTATTTGGTACTAAAATTACTCCATGTACTTAGTTTCGGGGATCAGTAGAAAGAAGACTATACATCACCGGGTCTCTAGTTTTCCCCTTCGAAACCATGTATTTCCTTAGAATACCTTCCCTTTGGAACCCAGCCTTTTCTAACACCCTCTGGGACCCCACATTTTCAACAGCAGCTAGAGCTTCAAGTCTCTCCAAGTGTGGCCACTAACTAAATATAATATTAGCCACCAGCTTGACTGCTTTAGTTGCAATTTCTTTGCCCCAGTACTTCTGGGCCAAAGCTTAGCCAAGTTCACCTATGCACTCATCATAGCCTGAAAATCTAGTCACTGAAATGGCACCAATGGGTTTGCCATTAAGGCAAATTGCCCTGAACCACGGGTGAGGAATAATCTTATTCTCGATAAAGTTTAGTGCATCTTCTTTGCTAGTGCAAGCGTCCCATTTGCAAAAAAGAGCCACTTCATCATCTGTAGCCCACACCATGAAATCATCTATGTCAGAAAGATACAATGGCCGAAGAGTGATCTCACCAGTGAATTCATTTCCACCTCCTTCCATTGTTACTTCTTGATATTGATTGTGTTTGTAGCAATGGTTTGTAAGAATTTGAGCCTTGCTGAAAGAAAGGAGGTACGTGTGGGGCTTTTATGCACTTGAGAATGAGTGAATGACCACAAGAAAGTTGCTTGGAAATATATGTGTTATGTCGCAAGACGACGTGGAACAATGCGTGGAACAATGCGATAGAGTAGGAACAAGAAGTGGCTAGAAGATAAGGATACAGTTGCAGCCAGGAATGGCTAGAAGATAAGGAATGACGGATACAGTTGCAGCAAGAAATGGCCATTTGTTGTCATTTGTATTTGAATTATGGATTAGGATTGGGAACCCATCTCGTGATAGCTAGCTAGGACTCTATTTGATAGGATTCGTTATCTAGTTGATCACAAGAAGCAAGAAAAGAAGTTTATGAGCTGAGATAGTGAAGTATGATGCTTATTATTCAAAACTGTAATTCCTCCGTGAAAACAAAGGTTTTTCCAGTTTATCACCATGTTCAATTTGATGGCTGCCATCGTTTCTCCCACATAAGCTGCCTGGCAATCAGTTTTTTAACCTCGGCAATGAATTGACTGAGCCATACGTGTTAGTGCACATGGTCGACATCATAATCTCTGATGAAAGGACCATATTTTCACTAACCAACTCTAAAAATTTTATGCATTTGTCGTGAAAAAATATTCATTGATATTTTTTTAAACAGTATAAAGTTTGAAATAGATAATTTGACGTGATTGTTTTGAAAAATGGTTAAATAAAATTAAAAAAAAAAAGTAAATTTTTATGCTAAGAAAATAAGCACAAATAGATTAAAAAAAAAAAATGTATACAATGTTGTTTCAACAAAACACAAGCCATTGGAGTCCCAATAAGGTGATGCCTGTTTCACACAGGAAATTGAGCAAAATTTTGCAGACTTGTACAATCTATAACGGATCAAGCTTTAATCGTTAATCTTTTCTTTCTCACACACTGGTAATCTCTCTCACACTTTCACTTTTAATTTTTAGTTTTTTTTCTTTCTTTCTTTCTTGCCACCCATTGCCAATTTTAGTCCAACAAGAAGTCCTTTTTTTAATGTGTCCCGTTGTTAACAATAAACACTTAAATGCAAATGTAATGTAATTAATAGTTTTAGTTATATGGGCATCAATGTACTTTTTGCAATCTATTAGTACTATTTTATATTAATTTCATTTATGTTTCGAAGATTTTGTTGGGTGTTAGTTCTAAAACCTAAAATAAACGGCTACGAAAAGTCGAAAGCATTATAATTTTATTATCTACAGTAATAGCTGGTAACCATACCAACATTTTTTGTGAGAATAAGATCTTTGAGTCATTGAGCATTATAATTCTAGAATGCCACAGTGGTCCATGAGTCCACGATGCAAATTTCAACATCAATGTAATCCCACATGCTAGAAATTAAGGAAACAAGACAATCAACCATGTTTTTTTTTTTTTGAACTTAATGTTTGATTTTCCTTTTCTTTTTTCTTTTAAAAAAAAAAAAAAAAGTTGCCCCACATCCACATGGTTGATTGTCTTGTTTCCTTTCTAGAATGTGAAATATCAAGCATGAGTCTATGGGGTTTTTTTTTTTTTTTTTTTTTTCCTTAAGTTACAAAAACATTAAGTTGATTGTCTCTTTTAGGGTTGGTGTGAAAGTGAATAAGCTAATTAATTTTTTCCTTGTTTTTAAGTATGGTTGACTAACGTGTTAAAGAATCAAACACAATAAATTAATAAATAATCCCAACTCCTATTAATCACTGATCTCTTTTGGAAGTCCCAAAATGTCTAACAATTGAATATATTTTTTTAAGACAATAATTGTTTTTAGCCCAACAAAATTAGAGTCACACTATATTTTAAGAACTCTTTCTTTACCCTTTTTTTTATTATTTAATTTCTTCCAAACCACTTCCATTGGCATGGCACATGGTTAATTTAACCATTGTTATTCATACAAAGATGATGGCATGCTACTACCATTGGCAACATCCAATTTAGGTTTAGAGTGTTACAGTTCATTAGCAAAAGAAATTAATGTCATAAAAAATTTAAGCCAACTGAATAAAAAATTCAGCCCCATCTACTTCTCTCTCATAGTGAATAAAAAAATTCACTAACCACTTACTCCTCAGTCCAAATCCAATCAAAACACTAAACACACAATCAAACTTATGATTGATTCTCAAAAAAAAAAAAAAACTTATGATAATAATAAACACACAATCAAGATGCAAAATAGAATTTCCTACTAATTACTTAAAATTGATAAGAACAAAAGGGGGAAAAATATATTTGAGATGTCAATCTATAGGCCTCGGGATCAATGAGTCGATGGTGGAGGGGATGAAAAAAGTCATAGCTTATTCACCTCCTACATCATGTTTTGAGAACTATTTCTTTTTTATTTTCTTCCAAATCCCTTCCATTGACAAAGCAAATGGTTAACCATTTTGGTTTTCTATTTTCTCTAACATGTGGGGCTATTTTGTGTTGAAATTTACGTTTTGGACTTATGGTTAGTTCCATTACCATTCTTATTCATTCAATGGTGATGTATGGTATGGTTACTACCATTGCCATCACCCACTTTAGAATCCAGATGGGTGAAGATTGACCTGTGATTCTAACCTTGTAGATGACAATAATTCAGACTTTGTGAATCTAACCTTTTGTGCAAATGGAATGTAGATGCCAATGGACTCTGACCTAGAGAAGATTGTGCTCATGGAAGAGGGAGATGAAAGAGTAGACAAAGTGTTCAATGTGTCCCATTCTAGTTCATTGTTTGCTCACGTTAAAACGATCTTTGATCTAGAGTCTTGTAGTTTAGTACCATATTTTGCTATCCTTTATTAGGAGAATTAAATTTTGTATCCTCTCTCATTTAGTGTGATAAAAATCGAATTAAGAAAAGGAAAAAGGAAAAATAATGTCACCATGATGAAAATGTTAACAAAAAAGTAGCTGGAATCGATAGAAAGAGGAAACGATCGAAGAGAAAAGTTGCAGTTGCTATATGTTTCATCTAACTTATGTAACCGTAAGCAAGCAAGCCATTAATATGTTACAGGATCCTGCCCTTGCCACCAAAATGCAATGCTTCTTTTGTTTGCAAATAATAGCATCCGCTAACGTCTTCCTGGTTCAATGCGTTAGAGAACTCTTGCTGGTTTCAAATGCCGATTCCCACATCGTGTAAGAGAGGGGAGGGATAAACAAAGCTGAGGTATAAAATGGGAAATCAGCAGCTGGAAAAAGCATACCTTTCTCGGCCTTTTGGCTAAGATCAAGTGTAGTATCTGTTCTTATCAGTTTAATATCTGATATGTGGGTCATCGGCCCACACGATATTAAATTTATTTCTTGAGGGGGAGAGCCCACCACAGTAGCTTGCTACTGGGGCTCTCAAGCGTCGCCCATGCGTTGCACTACTGCACGGGCCTGGCGCACCCCACCCAATTCTAATTCAAAAATTTCAGAATGGGCTTCGAACCATTATAAAGAGTACGTATTAAGTGGATTTTTGAATTCTAAGTTTCTAGTTATTAAGTACATGTACACATTTTTACTCGCATTATTTTTTTACCTATAGAAAATTATTGTTTAAAAATACACATACAGCCAAACTGCCCCTTAGACTTATAAGTGCGACATGTCATGTGTATAATAGTCATTGTATTATGTTGAATGGAATATTCTTAACAATTGTAATTATTAAAGTAATTATTTCAGTAGCCACTAACAAATCAATAATAACACTAATATTCTCTTAACAGAATGGAGGACAGCTTTTGTTCCACTTAAATATAATAGGCTAGGCCTATGCCTATATGTTCCACTTTATGCTTTCGCCACTTAGGTTTTGGCAGCTTTCAATTCATGATTGCTTTATTGTAATCAGTTTATTTAGGAAAACGTCAAGGGCTTGATGCATGTGGGCGTGAAAATTATTTATCTTATTTTAGATGCAAAATTACTATTAATTAATATGAATTATGTAGAATTTTTTTTTTTTAGAAACTTTATAAACAAAAAATTTGACAATTTTTCATACTTGTTGTTATCGTAGATTGATAGTGGTAAATAAAAGAGTAGTGTTAAGTAAAAGAGTAGTGTTAGTGGTAAACTTAGATGAGAACTAGTAAAAATTTGCTAACTAAACCTTATTATTATTCTTATTTTTTTATAGAAGTGCAACATTTACAATATTTTTTAATAACAAATCCTCGATTTTAAGTTGCTTTTTACTTTCTATTTGAAAATATCACTATAATTATTCTTTTGCCATCAATAACAGGTTGTAACAACTTGCTACTTAATATTAGTTGTAAAAGTATTATGAAAATATTGTGAATGTTGCATTTTTCTCTATTTTTTATTTATTTTTCATCTGGTAAAAAAAACATTATTTTTTTTATTTATTATAAATAACCCTATTGGTTAAAATTTGGGGGTCTTTTTTTTACTTGGGGCCTTAAGCGACTGCATCTCTTGCTCCATCATTTAGCCGGCCCTTGAAAATGTTAGGGACAAAAAGAAAAATCATATTTTGCAACATAACGAGTTGTGAGTGGTGCTCACTATGTGAGGAATTGTGACAAAAATTATAAATTTTGGTGTCTCTAGCCTTCCTTATTAGTTTGTCACTAATATTCATCACTCATTAGATATATTCAATCAGATATAGCCTATTAAATCTATTAGGCGCATGAAGTTAAATGGATTGACATGAGTGATGAGTCACACGACTTTAGTCGATAATTTTAAACGGAAAATGGATTCATTGACATGACTTACCACTTTATCAATGATCGCCTTTACTCCTTTTATCCTTTATTTAGATAAAAAAAAAAATTCATTTTTATGTCAATATTTAACTGTACGTTTATTATCACCGTATTCCCTTAATGCGATGGTCACTCTATAAGTATAAGTGTTTGTAGAGTGTGGAGGGTAAGGGCCAGGATTCAAGTTTCTAGGAGGGAGTTTCACACACATATACACTTAGATTAGGCTAGAATAGAATTCTATTTTGTATTTAAAAAAAAAAAACTGTACGTTTATTATGTTACCTGAATAACACGGCGACTGAACTTTTAAATTCAAGAACACGCGTTTTTGAAAGCAAACATTAAACGTGAGTCATTTTCATTGATACGAATGTACACGATTATTTCGTGTATGTTACGTGTATAAACTAACTAGGCTCACAAGGCTAAGGTTATTGGCAACTATCGATTCAAACTATGTTGTCAATTTTGTATGCACAATGATATTCTTCATTTTAGATTATAAGATGGTTTCTTATTATCCTCTCATCTGAAAAAAAGAGAGATTTATATAATAAAAACCAATACTTTTGAAAATCATCCATTAATTAACATGCACATTAATCGACTGATAAGTAAGTCCTAATCACCAAAGCACTCTACTTATAGTTTAGTTTTGTAACCAAGAGTTTGTTGACATGAAAGGATTTGAAACTTTTCAAAAATACATTGTCAATGATGGCAAATGAGGCCCCGCTTTCTTCCTCGGAATTACTGAGCTATGAATTCTAATGTTTTTAGCCTTGTCTTTCCCGGGTCTTTTTCTCGTCACTAATGTTCGGTAAAAGGAAGGACTCTTGTCTTGCCTTGTAGTCTTTCTTTCCAACGAACAAAAACAAATCATAATCCAAATTACACCCAATTAAATTTGGGTAAATTGCCATTTTCATCTTTTATATATATATAAAATTTATTTATCATTTTACTTAAACTTTAGGTTTGACAAAAATTATTTATCCTAGGTCCACCCTATCCAAGTGGGTTTTCTCAATCCCAAATAGGTGATAGGACGAGAACAAGTGCTCAACCTACTCAATACAGCATTCTCAAAAAAAAAAAAAAAAACCTACTCAATACAAATGTGTATACATATATAATATTATATTGGTAAAAATCCAAAACCGACTCTTTAACTTTCAACATTTTTCATTTCAGTTCTCTAACTTTCAGTTTTGTCATTTCATTCTAATTTTCAATTTTTGTCAATGTGGTATTTCGTTAGAGTCTAGCTAGCTACTGTCGTTAAGGGTGTTGAAACGACGCCGTTTTGGCTTCTTTTTTTTTTTTAATTTTATTTATATATATAAATTTTGGAATTAAAGAAAATAAACAAACTATGTATATAAAAACATTTAAGGGTAACGACTAACTCAATGACAAACTGGGAATCAGCGATTTCAACACCTCCGCAGTGGCACTCTCGCAACTCGCACTAATCTCGAAGCTTGACTCGGTCGGGTACCACCAAGGAGACATTATTCAAGGCCCAACTTAGCACCCTTGCTGTCCCTTACCTCACCAAACGCCTCCCTTTATGCATTGTGTCCGATTGGAAATACTTGCTTCCGCCATCCTGTTACAGCGTTTCGGTGGCTGTGATTTCGAGCTCGGCCCCACTCAGTGGGGCCAAGTGTAGGCCATGCACGCCGGCATGTCAAGACACGTGCGTGGCCAACGTGATGTTATTGCTTTACAAATGGTGGAGTTGGACCAATTGGAGGGACGAGACGCTTCAGATTTGCGACGCTTATGGGGATTGGGAAAAAGGGTGTGAGAAAATTTTTGACCGAGTTGTTAGGAAAAGAACTCGTTGAGTCGAGGAAGAGAGTTAAGAAGATGAAGTTGAAGCAGTGTGTGGATGATTTTGAGGAGATGAAGAAAAAGAGGAATAGGACTTGGGAGAGTCTAGAGGTGGAGGTGATGAAGTTAAATTGTTTTTTTTTTTTTAATTTTATTTTTTTATACAAATTTTTATTTTTATTTTCTTTTAATTCCAAAAAAGAAGCTAAAACGGCGTCGTTTCATCACCCTTAACAGCAGCAGCTAACTGAGCTCTAATGAAATACCACATTGACAAAAATTGAAAGTTAGAGGACTGAAATGACAAAACTGAAAGTTAGGGGACTGAAATGAAAAAATGCTGAAAGTTAGAAGGTCAGTTTTGGATTTTTGCCTATTATATTTTTGTGTACCCAACTTCTACTTAATGGACCGGGCTTAGAATTGGGCTCACAATTTACTTGTATAGTGGGTTTAGTGTTTCCTACTAAGGGTAGTTCCTTGCCAAGCGACCCAATGACACCCCTTGGCTCTCACGAACTCCCTTTCTTTCCTCTTTTAGTTGCTCTCCCTCCTGGTGGTACTAGCTCTCTCTCTCTTTTACTCTATTTTCTCCTCAGAATTACCAACCCCCACTCTTCACTCAATTCTGCTATTTATAGCTTGAGGTTGGTGGAGGTTTCATGATTACATTCTGGTCTCGCTCGTGTGTGTGGGGTCCAATTTTGATTATCCCTGGCAAGGAATATGCTCTATTGGAAACAGTGGTAATGGTATTGGAACTGGTTTCTGCCGCCAAAAGATTGCTTGGCAGCGATACTCCCCAAGGCAATACCCAGTTACCGGGGATATGGGCTATTCCGAGCAAACTCATTGATCGGACATGGGCTCGTCTATCATGCATCCAAAATGAAATGGACTTACTATGAGGTCTGGGCTCAGTTTTGGTCCTTGAGAATGTTCGGGCTAAGGCCTATGGCCCACTGGGCCTGGGATCATACCTCATACAATAGTCCCCCCTTGATTCGTGCCCGGCTACTGAGAGCGAATCAAGGACAATCCAACAGGTGCTAGAGACTCTTCGGGAAGTCCAACCGTCAGCCATTAAATGAACAAGACGGTTATTAATGCCCTCTCAAAAGAAGTGTTATGTCAAGCTGTCAAGTCTAACTGTAATCATGATTTGACGGTTCATGAACTGAGGCTACGCGTGTTGGAGTTACGAAAAAGAATTTAAAAAGATTTTCCCACTTCCTTTTTCATTAAATGCTTTTACCCTATAAATAGTTCCCTTCATACTACTTTTCACTTCCTTACTCCTTCAACTTTCTCTCTGCCGAGCATACTCCTCCCATGCATAGATTCTCCAACCAAGATCACCAATTCCTAGAGCCCACAATAGGTTTCTTTACTCTTTCCTTCTTTTTTTCAATTTTTTCCCTCAATCTAGAGTTAAGAATGGGCTATTCACATCTTCTTTCTACTGAAGCGTCATTGGCTAATTTTAGAAGAGTCTATGATATTCCTGGAGATGTAGATATTGCTTATTGTCACGAGGGTGACATCGCTTTCCAGTGACGCTCCGGCTCTAACGTAGTGTTTTTTACTTTGATGGCCATTTTAGAGGGAGGAGTTAGATTTCTTGTGGACCCTCTCATACTTAGTACCCATAGGTTTTATGGTTTATGCCCTGACCAACTTCCCCTTAATTTTTACCAAGTCGTAAGTTACGTCAGTAGATTAAACCGGATATACGGGCTACAACTAAACCACCATGACATAAACTTTATGTATAGTTTATGTGGCAACATTAGATCTGACTACTACTTAAAGGTTAGGGATGTACGGGTACAGCTCATATCATGCCTTCCCGATTCTAATAGAAATTCAGTGGGAGAATATGTTCGAGTGAGCGACAATTGGCTTGCCGACAAGCTCACCTACCGAACCTCGTCACATGACGTTAGTCGGTATCGAGCACTTTTAACTATTTTCATTTTAGTGTTTTACCCGTGCTTATTTTGTTTGAACAAGTACTAACTAGTTTTCATATTATTTTCGTGTAGAAAGCAAAAGGTTTAAACCAGACATTAGAGTAGTGCACGTGAGAGATCTAAATTTCGTGCTCCGGTTAGAGATATTTATGCATTCTAACAGGCAACTCCGGGCATCCCATCTCATACTTGGTTGCAATCTGGTTTACTCCACTCGGCAGCGTTTCGGACAAGCCTTATTAGTGGACAGCCTTTGTTGTCATACATTGACGTGCGACATCTTTTTCTTCTTCCCCCGAATTTGACTGTTGGTGAAGCTCGAGACTTCGGCCCCCAGATAGCTAGGGTGGAGTCATTAATACCTGTAAGGGATGCTTCAGTAGATATTGTCTCCCAAAGTCACGCCGACCACATACCCATTAAGGGCCCCAAGCCCAAGTGCAGTCAGCCGAGCAAGCAGCAGCTGAGTCAGTAAACTCCTCGGAAGCAGAAGCTGAACAAGGTGTAGGCAAAATGGTGGTCAAACGAACAATGACCTTTGATCTTTTTTGCCTGGCACTCGTCCAGTGGCACAACAGTAACAGCCCCAAGGTAGAAGTCAGACTCCCCCTCCTCCTCTTCCTGCCCACTCCCGGAAAAGGTGGCGCACAACTGAACAACCACCTAGGGGCTTGAGGACGCACCTTTGAAAACTCCACCTCCCTGGGTGTCAAGTGGAATAGTAATTCAAGAGCTTGCTGGTGACGCCCAGCCAACTGCATAAGTTAGGTCTAATGTGGCATCATTTTCCCGGCCAGAAGTGGGTTGGCAGACCTTCTTTAGGCTCGAGAATGAGCCTCTTCCTGTGACGGCTAGTGTTAGGACCTAGGCACAAGGTGAGGGTGGCCGGATCACCCGGAGTTTGGTGCAGGGCCTTCTACTGCCTGAGGATGTGCACTTCTTCTTGATTGGCATTGTTGGGTCCTTAGCTGCTCGGTTGCAGTGGCATACTATAGCGGTAATACACTTTACTTTTTCTTCCTTGCATAAATCTGCTTGCATTTTTCTTCTTTTCATGTTTATCATTATTATGTTGTCAGGTCGCACAATTGGCTTATGTTATAGATGATTGGCTGAAGAAGGCTGCTGAAGATGCTGACCAGGAGAAGGCCCTAAAGGATGTTGTTGTGGCCACTGTGAAAGACAAAGGCAAGGCTGTCGAGAAAAGGGCTCAGGCGTCTGAGAAGGCTTGGATACTGGTAGAGCAGAGGTTGATAGAAATGGATGTGAAGCTAGGCGGAACATAGCTTAAATTGGCAAAAACGGAAAGCTTGAACCTGGCATAGGTTGATAAAATAGCAAATTTGAAGGTGGCCCTTGAAGCTTGCAAAGACAAATGGTACAACGCGGGCTTCGTGGATGTAGAGAATTCTATGGAACCAATTGTCTATTAAACATAGAGGTTCTGGTTTGAGGAAGGGTGGATGGCTGCCCTTTAAGCTATGGGGATGCCGATTGATTCTCCTCTGAGGAATCCTGAGCAGATACCCTTCCCAGAGCCTCCTGCTCCCGTTCAAAATCTTTCCAATGCCAATGATGAGGAGGACACTCCCAGCACGAAGGAGCTGGTGCAAGAAATTGACTCCCATGTGGAGTCAACTGATCTTGAAGTTACCAATAACTTTGATGTTGCTCTGCACATAGCCCCACTACCACCCCCAGATTTTGGTGCTCAACATGCAAGGGACACCTAAAATCTGCCATACTTAGCTGCTCAGCCCATCGGGGATTTGTCAAATCAGCCTGTCGTGGAAACCGACCCTACCGCTTAAGCATGAAAAAAAACTTTTAACCTACCTTAGTCCTTTACTTTATCTCGTCTTAGTTTTTACTTTATCGGATTTGCCCATTGTCACCGGGATGTGGTGACAAAACACTGGTTTCTAATTTGTGTTTATTTTGGTTTATTTAGTCACTATGATGTGGTGACAGGACATCTATTTTGGTTGTTTTTATGAATAATTTTTGTATTGTTATTAAATTATTTCTGTTATATTTTATTCTTTCATTTATAATGATCATGAAATCGAACTAAGATTTAATCTTGATCAGTGATTTGCCTTAACCGAGCGTAGTTACCTTGAGTATAGTAGGGATAAGGACTTCACCTCTTTGGATGACCTGTTTTGTTCTTAGAAAAATAGGGATCAGGTTACCATCTGTTCGATGAAAATAAACATTAGGTTTCTACCTATTCGGGGATTAGGATTGAACCGAGCACAGACTTCTGTCCTTAAAGAAAATAGATTTAAGGTTTTTACCTGTTCGGTGATTAGGCTCGAACTGAGCACAAGCTTCTGTCCTTAGAGAAAATAGGTATAAGGTTTCCACTTGTTTGGTGATTAAGTTCGAACTGAGCACAGGCTTCTATCCTTTGAGAAAATAGATATAAGATTTCCACCTGTTTGGTGATTAGGTTTGAACCAAGCAAAGGCTTCTGTCTTTAGAGAAAATAGATATAAGGTTTCCACCCATTTGGTGATTAGGCTTGAACTGAGTACAGGCTTCTGTCTATAGAGAAAATAGATATAAGGTTTTCACCTATTCGATGATTAGGTTCGAACTGTGCATAGGGTTTTGTCCATAGAGAAAATAGATATAAGGTTTCCACCTGTTCAGTGATTAGGTTCGAACCATGCACATACTTCTGTGTTTAGATAGAATAGATGTTATAAAGACAAGAAAGGTAATGTAACTTCTACATATTACATGGGTAGGCATTGTTCTTTACACAATAGTTGTATATGACTAATAGTTGTATATAACTTGTAACTCCCCCCTAAAAAGTTAGTGATAGAACCTTCGTAAATTTTGAACATTCCATGGCCGGGGGAGTGGTCTCTCCCCCATCCTTCAAGTAATATACTCCGGCTCCAACAATAGCAGTAATTCTATACGGACCTTCCAAATTCGGCGCTAACTTTCCTACATTGGTATCCCGAGCACTACCTACTACTTTTCTCAACACTAAGTCGCCAGCGTTGAACTCTCTACTCTTGACATCATGGTTGTACCGGCAAGCTAGCTTCTGTTGATACTCGACCAGCTTTATAGTTGCTGATTCCCGATGCTCTTCTAACTAGTCCAATTGCTTTATCATAAGTTCTTCATTTTCAGCAAGGACAAATCTTGAGACTCGTTCATTACATAAGCTTACTTCAGTTGGTATCACTACTTCTCCTTCGTATGTCAGTGAAAATGGGGTTTCTCCTGTGGATCTTCGGGGGGTTGTCTGATATGCCCACAGGACATTTGGTAACTCCTCGGTCCACATTCCCTTCGTGCCTTCCAATCTCTGCCTTAATCTGTTCACAATTGCCTTGTTGGTAGTCTCGGCCTGGCCATTACTCTGCAGATACATAGGGGTGGAATACTTGTTTTTAATACCAAGATCAAAACAGAACTTTTGGAAAGCCTTGCTGTCAAATTGCAATCCTATGTTAGACACTAGGGATTTTGGCACTCCAAATCTTGTTACTATATTCCTCCAAACGAACTTTTTAATGTTTACATCCCGTATATTGGCTAGCGCCTCGGCCTCGGCCCACTTTGTGAAGTAATCCATAGCTACCAAAACAAATCTTTGATTTCCTGTAGTCCAATAATATCTAGGCCCCACTGTGCGAAGGGCCAAGGGCTACTGATGGGGTTCAAACTCCTTGCCGGCTGATGGATCAAAGGGGCACGTTTCTAACATTGCTCACATTTTCAGATGTACTCAGTGGCATCCTTGTGCATTTGTGGCCACCAGAATCCCTGGGCCATTACTCAGTGGGCTAACGTATGTCCTCCAACATGACTACCACATACTCCCTCACGGAGCTCGGTCAAGAGCTCCTCAACCTTGCTCAGGTGCAGATATGGCCCCCAAAAAGACATTCAGTACAACTTATGGTCTGCCGATAACCAATACTGTGCAACCATCTGGCGCACTCTGTCTGCTTCTTTCCCATCTACTGGTAATCGATTTTCGGCCATAAAGCCTATGATCGGATTCATCCAATATGGCTTAGACACCCACCATCGAAGCATTTATCTTCGCATCAATACTTAGCTCTGCCACCACCTTCACTTTGATTAGCCAGGTACCTCCTCGGTTAGCGATAATGCCAATGTAGCCAGAGAGTTAGCATGCTGATTCTGTCCCCTTGTTATTTGAACCACCTTTACTTTTTGAAACTGGTTGGTAATCTGCTTTACTAACCATGAGTACTCTATCATCCGAGAATCCTTGGCTTCAAATTTGCCCTGCACTTGATTAACTACCAACCGAGAGTTTGAGTAAACCTCCACTTCTCGGGCACCCAGATTTAAAACAGCTCTCAGTCTGGCAAGTAGGGCTTCATACTTAGCCTCATTATTACAAGCCTTAAAACCCAACCTAAAAGAATGTTCCACCCTGATCCCTTTTGGTGTGATAATAAAAATTCTAGCCCCAGCCCTCGGTGCAATAGATGCATCGTCCAAAAATACCTTCCATGGGTGAACCTCCACATGACAAACTATTTCTATCTCCCTTCTCAGGGAAAACTCTACAACAAAATCAGTGAGAACTTGACCCTTCACTGAACTCCTAGGTCTGTACCTAATGTCAAAAGAGCCCAACTGAGTCCCCCACTTGTCTATCCTGCCCGTGAAATCAAATCTCTTCAACAATGACTGCAAGGGATACTCGGTTAATACATAGACGGTATGAGATTGAAAATAATGGGACAAATTCCTTGTAGCATGTATTAGTGCTAACACCAACTTCTCTAGGGGCAGATATCTTGTCTTGGCATCGACCAAAGTCTTGCTGACATAATATTGGTTGTTGTACACCTTGATCCCTTAGCAACACAGCACTTACAGCATGCTCGGACAATAAAAGATACATGAATAAATCCTCACCAGGCTCTGGAGCTGACAACATAGGTGCTCGCACCAAATATTCCTTTAAATCTTGAAAAGCCTTTTCACATTCTTCATTCCATTGGAATTCTGAAAAAATGGACAGCACTGATCTGCAAACTTAGAAATGAACCGGTTTAGGGCAACTAGCATGCCAGTCAGCACTTGGACTTCCTTTGGATTACTCGGCGACTTAAGGCACTCTACAGCTTTAGTCTGATCGGGATTAAATTCTATTCCTCGGTGAGTGATCATATATTCGAGGAACTTACCAGCCCCCACTCCAAATGCACACTTGTCAGCATTGAGATATAGCTTATGTCGCCGGAGTACTTCAAACACGTCCCTTAGATCATCAATATGCTCTTGCTCCTCTTTACTTTTGACCATCATATCGTCAATATATACCTCCACCGTATGCCCAATCTTATCCCTAAACATCCTTGTCATCATTCGTTGATAGGTGGCTCCTGCATTCTTTAGACTAAATGGCATCACAATATAGTGGTAATTAGCATCAAAAGAAATGAACACGGTTTTTTCCTGATCCTTGGCAACTAGGGCAATTTGATGGTAACCTTGAAAAACATTTAGGAAACTCATCCTTAGGTGCCCTATACGTTGCATCTACCAGTTGATCAATTTTCGGCACGGGAAAAGGGTCCTTTGGACATGCTCGGTTCAGATTAGTAAAATCTACACAAACCTTCCATTTCCCATTCTTCTTTTTCACCACCTCGATATTCGCTAGCCATTCTAGGAAGAAAAACTCCTTTATCGCCTCTTCTTCTTAGGAGGAAATAATGCATCCACATTAAACCTATGAACCACAAATTCGGGGTCTACTCTGGGCATTACTATAACAGGACCTCCTTGGCTAGTTCCTTCTACTTAATCTCCCGGTTAACAGCGGCCACCAAGCATTGTCTGGCCACTTGCTAGTTTCCCCTTACTATAGCAATACCGTGCTCGGTACAGAATTTGACCTTAACATGCAATGTAGATGGAATTGCTCCCATCGCATGAATACATGGCTTTCCAAGAATCTTTGTATACGGAGAAAACGAATTGACCACTATAAAGGTCACCATTACTTCCTTGCCTTCTATGTTCATGAGGAGCGAAATCTGCCATTCCGAGATCACCATCCAACCATCAAACCCAACTAGGGTGTATCATATTTAGACAAATCTTCATTCTTAAAACCAAGCCCCCTAAACAGGTTGGGATAAATCACTTTGACACCACTTCCTTAGTCTACCAACACCCTCTTCACTATAAAACCATTTATTCGGGCTGTAACCACCAAAGCGTTGCCGTGTGGCTGGATCGTTCCTTCCATATCGTCATCATTAAAGGCAATGGGCTCTCGAGTAAACTTCAACTTCTTCTCGGAGGATTGCTCATCCCGACAACTCCCTATCAGAACCACTGCCAGTACCCTTTTTTTCTGGGTCACTAAGGTATCCCCTTGAAGCAGCATTGATGACCTCTATCACTCCTAAAGGGGGTGGAAGAGGATTTCCCCGAGGTCAGGTACCTTGTCCGGTCTCTTGATTTCTTGGGCTCACAATAAACTCTTTTAAGTAACCCGCCTTTACTAACTACTCCAAATGGTCTTTCAACACCTTGCATTGTTTGATGGTATGCCTATTATCCTTATGATAAATGCAGTACAAATTCTGATTTCTTCTTAATAGGTCACCCCTCATCTTGTTTGGCCACCGAAACTATGGTTCGTTCTTAATTCGTTCCACAATTCTGTACACTGGCTCCTAGAACGTCATGTTTACTTCCCTCGCTTAAGCACCCGATTCCTAGATTCTCAAATCCTTCCAGGGCATTGATTGAAAACCCCCTTGTCGAGGTTGACTCGTGATCAAAGCCTTGCCTTTGTTCTACTACCAATTATCCTTTAACCTTTTATACTCTTCAATATGCCTTATCAACTGCCTCATATCCTCGGGAGGCCTCCTTGTCAACGAATCTCATAATTCAGAATCCTCGTGCAATCCCAACTGGAAAGTGCTTGCTGCAATTTTTTCATTACCCCCATTGATCTCATTGTACAATTCCCAATATCGACTAGTGTAAGTGCGAAGGGTTTCCCTGGCTCCCATCTTCATAGACAGCAACACGTCCATTGGTTGCGATACCCGGCTACAGGTCATAAACTGGACCCTGAACTCTTGAATTAGCTTAGCAAAACTATGAATTGAGTCCTTCCGCAACCCATTGAACCACCTCAAAGTAGTGGGCCCGAGACTTAAAGGAAACACCTTACACATCAGTGTGTCGTTATGACTGTGCAATGACATCGTCTGGATATAATGGTTTACATGCTTTATCAGATCTGTCTTCTAGTCATAAGAGTTAAATGGAGGTCCAGCAAATCCGCTCGACATCGGTGCTCGTTCAATATCTCCCAAGAACGGTGATCGAGCAACTCTCTTGTAACGCCCCAAAATCATAAATAATAAATGTCTATTCAATCTAAATAATCCATAAAAATATTAAATAAATGTAACCAACAACCTAAAATCTCATCACAATTGTCAGAGCTCTAATTCCATCGAAGATAAAATATCCTCAAAATAATTCTCGAGTACAATATTCAATACCATAAAAATACTAATGAAATCCTCAGTTTCACAATATAATTTGTAATTATTGTCCTCTAAGAATCTCTACTTCAATGATCTCTCTAATGTATCTATAAAGGGGAATAAAAGGGGGGGGGGGGGTGAGATAACTCAATGAGTGGAATTCACTAACATTGGGGTGTGGGAACAAACCTTTTTAAATAAATAATTCATACAGCAAAGTTTTAACTTGTAACCCATCAATATCTTAACATCAAATATTTCATATAAAAATATCATTATATTACCAATACCATCATATAAGCAATTTTCTAAGCTTTTCTTGTGGTCAATGTTTAAGCCCCATTAACAGGGTTGTGCAATCCCCTTTTAGGACTAGAACCCCCTTTTCTTCCTTTCTCTTAAGGGTAGTTCCTTTGGAACCTGAAGGTGCACTCCCTTACTAAGGAGCTCCCTTTTTGGATCCTTAATGATATATTCCCTTGTTAAGGAGCTACCAATTGTGCACTGTCCCACTTTTCTGGGACCGTCTCTTGCTAAGGACTATCTACAGTATGATTGTCCCTTACTAAGGACTAATACAACATTGTACTTTTAATCATGACTTGCCATAGGATTCAAAATAAATTCAAGATGCCCAAAACAAATAATCACATCATAATACTCAAAATACAAAGATTTCTCCACACATACAAATTTAAATAAGTTTAGGTTGTCCCACAAGTTTTTCATATAACAAATAGTCAACGTTTCCATACAATGTGCACATCAAACATTTATAGGATATTAATATATTTATATATGATATCAACATATTTCTTTGATATAAGGATAGTTTGATAATCAAAACTATTTTGGGAAAATCCCCCAAAATTAGTAAACACCACTTACCTCTTAGTTGCAAAAATGAAATCAACCATCCTTGAGTCACAATAAATCTGTAGAATTAGAACCTAGCAACACCAAACATAGGTCCATCAATACACAAATTTCCCACTTATAATTATGTTCTCACACTTCAATAGTTTTATCTATCTATATTAAAGCCTACGGAAATGTTAGATTCTTTGAGATACACCCAGCTTTGTCAAATTTTTGGGCTTACAAATATTGCTGTATAATCAAAATTTTCCCATTAATTTAATCATAAATATTCATGAAACTCCAATATAGCTGAATGATAGATATTTGGTCAATCTAATATATAGTTGAAGCTAATATTATATCTTAATTTATCAATCCCATAGCTAGCCCTTTATTCCCGTGTTGCCGCAAAGTTTAAAGATATTGCTTGTCAAATTTCTGAACAATGGCAGTGTGTGGATGACAAATTGGTTAATTTAGATTATATATAATTCTCATAAATGCACTTTTAGTCCTTATATTTTGACTTTTTTCCATTTTAGTCCCTACATTTTAATTTTACCACTTTTAGTCCCTAAACCAATTAACGCGTGTTATTTTCATCCTTTCCGTTAGTCAACCGATGGAAATAGCTGAGGTGGCAGTCAGATGAATTAAAATATTATAAAAAAATGCCACATCATCCATGACACATCAACATATAAATTTAAAAAATTTAATTAATTAATTTTAACTAAAAAATAAAAATAAAAACAGAATTAAAAAACAAAATTCACATGAATTGAGATCTAAAAGTTTCTTGAACAAGAAGACTAACCCAAAAATTTTAAAACCCAAAAAATTAACATAAGATCCAAACCTGAACACTATTCTCAAACCAGCCACACACTTTCATCTCAAACTCAAACTCAAACTAAATGGCCACACACTATTCTCTCATCTCAAACTCTCTCTTCCATCTCAAAATCTCTCTTCTCTAATGGCTCATACCCGAGCTCTCTCTCCTCTCATGGCTGATCCATCTCATAGCTGAAGACCCATGGCCGAAGACCCACGGAGAAAAGCTTTAACACGGAAGTTGAAAAAGGAAGAAAGCGAGGGATCTAAAAGAATCGGACCTGCATATTGCACTTGATGAGATCGAGAGGAGTGACGGCCATGTGAGTGAGACCATAGCTGAGAATACCGTCGGCGGTACAGGTGGCGTAAAATGCCGGCGAGTACATCTCGATCTTGTCGGGCTCGCTCGTCACCGGAACCAACGGCGAGCAGATCTGCTTACCGAAAAAATCAAACCTAGAACAAATACCCAAACCTAGAAAATCAAACCCGAAAATCAAATACCCAAACCCAAAATATGAAACTAGAAAAACAAAAAAAAATCAAATCCGGATTACGGGGGCTTGTTGTTTGTCTTCTTCTTCGTCATTGTCTTCAACCTCCTCGTCTTTGTTGAAGTCAGATTGTTCAGTGGTTCCAGATTCGGACAAGCCAAGCATTAAAGATAATAGCACCTCTCTCTCTCTCTTTGTCTCACAATGTTGAATCTGTTGGGGTTATGGGATCTATGATAGTTGATTTGAGTTTAGATCTGTTATGGATTGGTTGGGCTTGCTATTGTTGTGAGTCGAATTGGCTGGATTTTTCTGGGTTTGTGTGTTTGTTTGATTCAATGAGCCAAGTTGGCCAAGTTGGTTGATTTTGTTGTTGAATGTTTGAAATAAACTGGGTTTTGTTTGAGTTTTTGAGTTTTTGGGTTTTCTTTGATTTTATGATTTTGGCTATGAATCTTTGGGGAAGAACAAGAAAAACTGATGGGTTTTCAGCATTGGTCTTTGTTCTCTTCTCAAATTTTATTGCATTATTGATTTGATTTTAAGTGGGAAATGAAGTTGATTCAATGGGTTTAATTTTGAATTTGTGTTCTTGGGTTTGATTTTCTGGGTTTGTGTTCATAGGCATTTGATTTTATTGTTTTTAATTCTGTTTTTTCTTTTTTTATTTAATTAAAATTGACAAATTATTTAAAAAAAAATTAGATGCTAATATGGCATTTTTAATAATATTTTAATTCCTCCGACTGCCACCTCAACTATTTCCGTCGATTGACTGACGAAATGGACGAAAATAACACGCGTTAATTGGTTTAGGGACTAAAAGTGGTAAAATTAAAACGTAGGGACCAAAATGGAAAAAAGTCAAAATATAGGGACTAAAAGTGCATTTACACCTATATAATTTCTTATTCCTACGTTATAGGGACTAAAAAGATATTCTAGGCTTGAAAAGCATTGCTGCCTTCTACAATAAGTTAGAGATGAATACACGTCACTAGAAGGATGATAAAGAAAATAAATATCAACCATAAAGCAATCTTTTCCCTTTCACCAAACTTAAATTGATAAAGTCCAAGCCTATTACTCTATCAGATACAACTTTCAAAGCCTATGGAGTACCCCTTTCCTGACATACAGCTGTTGCATCATTCCTAATCTAATATAATAACAATTATAGTAGCCTTTTTCCATTAATATAATGATAGATTAGGTTCATGTGCAAACCCAAGTCTTTCTTGTAAGTGTGGGACAATTGCTAGTTATTGAATATTCAAACTTCCTAAATTTAGAGTAAGGGAAACCTTACCTGCAATTTCCACGCACAACCACAGAGAAGAAAAGAAAAGTTCAATAGTGTGTTGTGGCTGAAACAAAAGGAAACCTCATATGTATACATGTGTAGCTTAAGAGGTAAAAGGCTAGGGTTTTTTGTTTTTTGTTTTTTTTTTTTTTTTTTAAACTTATCAAGGCCCATATATATATATATATATATATACCTATGCCATCTCACTTGAGCCTCTTATACCATACTAATTATCAGATTTAAATATTTTAGGCTGAAACCAATTAAATCCATTTAATTGTGGGTCTCCTTTTTAATTTATGTATAAGAATTAAATTAGTATCAAAATTATGGAGTGTTACATCTATGCAATGCTCAACTTATAGCATCTATGGCAGCATTCCGTGGTCGTCGCCCCTCTGGGGAAATCGAGTCTCTATCTGCATACTCTCGAGACTGATCCCGGTGTTGATGGATGCCTCTCCATAGCTACCCCTCACACTTGCTGACCCCTTTGCATGCTTTTCACGGTCTCTTCTCCGATGCCTACCTCTTGCCTCCAACTCCAAATCCCTTACCAATCTACGTAAGCGTTCAAGTTCTTCATTCCTCCTGTCAAAACGTTCATGCCTGGAGGCGTTTGACATTGATCAGTATGTATGAAGCGACCCCTCCCCTGGGCCAGAATGATCTTCTTCTTGCTCATATCTGTGGTCTTCATCTCTCTTGTGCCTCCTTTCTTGCCAACTAAAGCCCCGCAAAGATCCTCCAGAGCCACTTTTGGTGTAACTTTCCGAGTGCCTCCCAGACATCTTTCTCACGCAAACCCCGGTAAAACTATAGCTACGTAGGAAATTCCCACAGACGGTGCCAATTGTGCGTACCTAACTTCTACTTAATGGACTGGGTTTAGAATTGGACTCACAATTTACTTGTATAGTGGGCTTAATGTTTCCTACTAAAGGTAGTTCCTTGCCAAGCAACCCAATGACAACTCTTAACTCTCACGAACTCCCTTTCTTTCCTCTCTGGTTGCTTTCCCTCTTGGTGGTACTAGTTCTCTCTCTTTTTTACCCTCTATTTTCTCCTCAGAATTGCCAACCCCCACTCTTCACTAAATTCTGCTATTATAGTTTAAAGTTGGTGGAGGTTTCATGATTACATTTTGGTCTCGCTCGTGTGTGTGGGGTCCAATTTTGATTATTCCTAGCAAGGAATATGCTCTATTGGAAATAGTGGTAATGGCATTGGAACTGGTTCCTATTTTCAAAAGATTGCTCGGCAGCGATACTCCCCAAGGCAATATTGAGCTGTCGGGGACATAGGCTGTTCCGAGCAAACACATTGACCAGACATGGGCTCATCTATCATGCATCCAAAACGAAATGGACTTACTATGAGGTTTGGGCTTAGTTTTGGTCCTTGAGAATGTTCGAGCCAAGGCCCATGGCCTAATGGGCCTGGGATCATGCCCCATACAATATTTTTTAACGGACAACAATGGGTAGGAGAGAGTGACCAAATGATATGCTTTTCTTACATGAGCATGACCATAGTAGCATTCTATTGTTGAATCAAGCCTGCGAAAAATTGGTTGAGCCATAGTTTGACTCAACCCTACCAAAGACACTAGTGTACATTGGACAAATGACATGGAATTAATCCCAAGGGCTTCCCATCTCGGGTTTGGCCTCAAGACTTACCAGCCACCAAAACCTCATCATAGTGTAATAAACAGTAATAGATGGAGGGAAAAACTTGTTAAAATTTGTTAGGGATGGCAATTGGATGGGGAAAAGTTGAATTAAGGGCTCTTCATTCATTTTTCCAAGCTGGAAAAACCTCCGTGGGCAAGTTGAAGGCATGGTAAATTAGAGGTTTTTTGTCATTCATAATAAGATGGTTCAATATTAATGACTTAAAGATGGATGTGAGAGAGAGAGAGAGAATGTCACCAACATAAAAATGTAAATATGATAGGTATAAAAATATTTAATATATATATTTATAATTAGATTTATATTAAATAAATACTCACACATACCTCACCTGGGTGGTGGCCTAGTGTTATTGGGCTGACCCCCGCAGTGGCCTAGAGTAAATTTCATAATAAAATATTAACATTTGTGAAATACTTGAACATTACAAATATTTGAACGACACTTATCCTTTTATGTCTACATAAATTATGAATCTTCCATATTTTTATGAATTTTTTTATTTTATTTTTACTTTCTTTAAATATCTTCTATAAATTTTATGGAAATTAGTAAGTTACCTTAAAACTCTGGATAATCAAGACCTATTAGGCTAAACCAGCTTTGTTGTCATTTTTTTTTCTTTCTCATTTGCCCTGGAAATAGGCTAGGTTCTTTTTTTCTTTTTTTTCTTTTTTTTTTTTTTTACCATTCATAATAAATATAAATTTTATGATGAAATTATGCTAAAAACTCTAGATAATTAAGACTAAACCAAATTTGCTATCATTTTGGTTATTTCTCATTTACCCTAAAAACAGGCCACGTTCAACCCACCCAAATCCCAATCACAGCCAACAACCTATTTTTTTTTGTGCTTTATTTATTTATTTATTTTTAGCCACACAGTTCCCCAAAAATCAATAAAGAAACAGGAAAAAATAAATAAAGAATAAAAGAATAAAGAAAAAGAACAAATCAACAATTTCTAAGTATGACATCATACATAGTAAAAGACTTCCATATAAATAGTCCATGCTTGACTTCTTGTTCATTGACGTAGTCATCCTCACTGCTCAGTAACCTATCGGTTAGTACTATACTACTATTGTTATTGTCTTGTCAAGGTGATTTTGTCTTTTATTCATTTACAAATTACAGTACCTATATTTTCTTTTCATTTCTCTCTTCAAATCATAATTAGATTAGAATAAAAGTAAGATCATAACCCATAATTCTTCTATATAGTTTACGTTTGTTTCTATCCTTTTTTTTTTCTTCTCTGTGATTACCCATCACCCAAAATCCATTTGTAAGTGTGTTAATTTAGAGAATGGAGAAATCAAAGAATAGTATTTGCACTTTGAGTGGTTTCGAATTAGAGGGGTTTGTAAAGTTTAGAGCTTTTTGGATTTTTAATTAGCTGTTTGGCTATAGAGAAAGTTCTGGAAAAGGGGAACAAAAAATGGAAAATTGAAAATTACAGTTTTGTATTTTTTTTTATTGGCCTAAGGAAATGTGGATAAGTGGCAAATGTTAGTGGGAAAGGAAAAAAAAAATAAATAAATAATATTTTGATAACTTTTTTTTATTTATTATAAAAATAGTGTCGAAACTTTACTAAAATGAATTATTAATCATTACCTTAAGAAACCATTATCATGACCCTTAGGTCAAAATAAGTTGAAAGAGTTGAATTGGGTTTTGTCAAGTATAGGTCCTTTCTGCTTTCTTGGGTTCGAATTGATAAAATATCTAGGCTTTGGAAATGATGATAGTGTTCCTACGTTGTTTCTAAAATCATATGTTTCTGATTCCATTTTACTGGTTTTGGAGTATAAAGAAGTGAAAGTATTTATAATTTAGGAGATATATTTCATTACCAAATATTTAAATTCTGCTTTCTGGTTGCAGTACTCTGAAAATATGGCAGTTGAAAGGTCTGGCATCGCCAAAGATGTTACTGAAGTAAGTTGCCCCACTATTGGTGTCTGTGAATGAAAAAGACGTATATTTCTATGTGTGTTATCTAGTGCTTAGAATGGTTTGCTAACTATGATACGCGCTTTTAATTTTGTGTATAGTTAATTGGTCAGACTCCACTGGTTTATCTCAATAATGTTGTGGATGGTTGTGTGGCCCGTATAGCCGCCAAGCTAGAAATGATGGAGCCATGCTCAAGTGTGAAAGACAGGTATTATGGTTAACTATTACTTTTGTTACTTCTTTGCTCTTTGATGTTCATTCTTACCCTCGTCAGAGTTGTGAACTTGTGATAGCCCTGTTTGTTTGTTTTAAAGTACGCTGATCAAGGGGGAAAAGGGAATGCTTGTTTTAAAGGTTGTAATCTAATTTTTGTCTAGCTCCTGACTACTGTGTTCTAATGTGCAGGATTGGTTATAGTATGATTGCGGATGCAGAGGCAAAGGGCGATATCACACCTGGGCAGGTTAGTTTTTTTTTTTTCATGAAGAGGCCTTTAGGGTAGGATACGCACATGACAAAATAGTGGTCACCCTCTTGGCAATAGTCTCATAAAGAAATACACCGTCCTTAAGATTACCTATAGCATGCTCGTGATTTATTGATGAAAGAAAGATATGACTGAATTAGAACTAAAGAAAAGATGATTACAATATCCAATTCTAGCATGGTGAAAGAATGTTTATCATGTATTGTTGTTTGGTTAAAGTTTGAGCTGATAAATCTCACTTGCTTTTTTCTATGATTAATTAATGTTTGCTGCAGAGTGTTCTCATTGAACCAACAAGTGGCAATACTGGCATTGGGTTAGCCTTCATGGCGGCAGCTAAGGGTTACAAGCTTATCATTACAATGCCTGCTTCAATGAGTCTTGAAAGAAGAATCATTCTTCGAGCTTTTGGGGCTGATTTAATTCTCACAGATCCTGCAAAAGGCATGAAAGGGGCTGTTCAGAAGGCTGAAGAGATACTGGCAAAGACACCCAATGCCTACATCCTTCAGCAGTTTGAAAACCCTGCCAACCCAAAGGTATAGTTACTCAATAATACATTTTAAATTAGGCTGGTTTGCCAAAGTTGAGTGATCTGTATTATTGTTATCGTAGATACATTACGAAACCACTGGACCAGAGATATGGAAAGGTTCTGGAGGAAAAGTTGATGCACTTGTTTCTGGGATAGGCACAGGCGGTACCATAACAGGTGCTGGGAAATTTCTTAAAGAGCAGAACCCTGATATAAAGGTTAGGTTTAGCTTTTAATATGAACATCAATTCTATGTAATTTTTGTTTATGATCTTGTTTTAAGAGGTCAGACCTTGGTGTGATGGCAAGTGCCCTCTGCCCAAACAATGTGCTGTGGGTTCGAGTCTAGGAATTAGCCTCTCCGAAATGGGGGGTAAGTCTGTCTATTTGACAATCTTTCTTAGACCCTGCAGAAGCAGAAGCCTTGTGCATTGGGTATGACTTTTTATAATGGTATACTTGTATCTTCTGTAGCAGTTCGCTTCTTTGTTGACAAATTCATTTTTCATTGTTTTTTTTTTTTTAAAATTTTTTTTTTAGTTGTATGGTGTGGAACCATTTGAAAGTCCTGT
This sequence comes from Quercus lobata, assembly GCF_001633185.2. Classification (NCBI taxonomy): domain Eukaryota; kingdom Viridiplantae; phylum Streptophyta; class Magnoliopsida; order Fagales; family Fagaceae; genus Quercus; species Quercus lobata. The sequence continues at coordinate 2,407,395 of NC_044909.1, read as the reverse complement.
TCTATCTGGAGGGAAGCCTGGTGAGTTATATTGAATTTATTGCTGCTCTGAGATAATTTATATTCATTACTCACTGCATTTATGGAACCTGTGATATTCTCATTGATGTTTTACTCTAATTGTGGGAAAACCCTAAAAAGAATAAGTTAAACCCTGTAACATGTGTTTTTCTCCTGTGGAATCAATACATCATACAAATTGACAGAGGAAAAATATATATATATATTGGTTTGCATTGCAAAATCTATGCTAGCTGGAAACAAATGGATCTTAATAAAGATGTACATGTTTTAATGTCTAAATCTTGTGTTTAGCAATTTCACTTGAATAAATGTAGCCACTTCCTTGTCAAGAAGATAAAAGCAAATGTAGCTAGCTGCAATAGACCAGACTCACCAGAGGCATGGTCAATCTTTTACTCTCTGCCACAGCTGTTGTGGACTTTCTTTTAGAATAAAATTACAGTGTTGTTCAGTTTTGGCTGTTGTGCTTCGTCAAAGAGGGGTTTCTCTCCCCGGTAAGTAAACAAAGAGAATTTCTTGATAATGAAGAATTGTTATTGACCATTTTAAAGTCCTTGCTAATCCGGACTTTTTTGATTGGTCTCGGGTTTGGGGTTTTAAACATTGCAACTCTATTTCTGATTTCCAACACTGTTAGATTCTCTATTTGATTTATTTTTTATTGTCTTAAGTACTATGTATCAACCATCATGAACATAGAGTACTTTTTCTTTTTTAATAAAATTTTTATTACTTAAAAAAAAAATTGTTATTCTATCTATGCTTTTTAGAAAATTTCCCTCTACCAATGTAGAGTTATTCTTCATGACATAATTAACCCTACTTGCATAATTTTTTTGTCTGCACAATATTTGCAAGTGGTAACTGTTCTAAGCTTTAATCTTGGGGACCTAATGCCTTGATATATTATAGTTGTTTTGTTGTTGCATAATTTTTTTGTCTGCACAATATTTGCAAGTGGTAACTGTTCTAAGCTTTAATCTTGGGGACCTAATGCCTTGATATATTATAGTTGTTTTGTTGCTGCATAATTTTTTTGTCTGCACAATATTTGCAAGTGGTAACTGTTCTAAGCTTTAATCTTGGGGACCTAATGCCTTGATATATTATAGTTGTTTTGTTGATAAATAATGGAATTTTATTGATACCAAAAAAATAGTCATCCAAGTATACAGGATGTATACAATTGGGGATAGTACAATCAATCATGCAAAGTACATTGATCAATCAAATCACAAAATGAACATAAAGAAGAACAACCCATAACTGACATCCAATCTAATAAAGTTCAAAGGAAGATTTAGGTCTGGCAAATTTTGTTCCATATTCTCAAAACTTCAGGAATTCCACTCCTTCCAAATACACCACATCAAACAGTGAGGAACAGCTTTCCAAACAATTCCATTTCTATGACATATTATAGTTGTTACAGGTATAGTATCCACTTGAGCCTGAAATCAAGGAAGATTACAAACACCTATTGGCTTTCATCAAATATTCGACCCCATACAAATGATTTTTTGTTCCCCTTGAGCTTATATATTAAATAACCTCACATTTTACTTGGTGAGATGAGTCTGTTTTATTCAGTGTTGATTCTATTTTATATTAGCTTTTTGCTTATTAAAAAAAGGGTTTTAGCTTTTTCCTCAAATGTAAGAACTTAAATGCTGCTTTTCTAAAGTATCTTGGATTTCTAGATATTGCTAACTAAAGATATTATGCATGTGTCAATGTCAAGGTCCACACAAGATCCAAGGAATAGGTGCTGGTTTTGTTCCTGGCGTTTTGGAAGTCAGCATTGTTGATGAAGTGGTCCAAGTAAGGGCTGAATGTCTTTGAATGATTTTTCAGTTTATAGAAGTGCATAAAATCATAAAATTTTCGGGACTCTCCTGTGTATTATTATTAATTTTGGTAAATAAGTAATGAATTTCATTAAAAATCAAATAAACTCTGTGTTCACGATGATGAACTCAAAGTGTCAAAAATTACAAAGTCTCAAAAGGAGAAAATCTAAGAGACTCTCCTGTGTACTTTTCAAAGTGCAAAAAGTTAAGTTATTTAATTCCCTATATTGCTATTATCGAATAAAAATATTCAAAAGTATGATGCACTGTTAGAAAACATAATAATAGGTAATATCGTAAAAAGAGTTTGGTTGTTTGTATGTGCAGAAATTACTTTTCACAATTAACAATTTAAATTTATAGATTTTCAAGCTGATAGTGGTGATTTTCCTTCATTTTTATCATTTTGATGATATAGATGGGGTTCATCTTCTTTTACTTTACATACAAGATAAAAAGAAAAGAAAAGAAAAGAGATCTTCGCAGCTATAACAGTTCTTCAGACATCTTTTTCCTACAATAGTGAGGTTAATCCATCATTATTTTTGCAGTGGCCCTGTAAGAGACTGCAAACATGGTTAGTTCCATGCTGAGGGTGCTATTCAGTTGGCCAAAAATGGACATGTTTCAAATTGTAACAGAATTGTTGTCAAAATTTTAGAGAATGCAAGGAAGAGCTTGAAATTAAAATAAATAAAACTTCCCTTATTATGTATATAACTACATGACATATACGTTGTTAAAATTGCTATAGTAATCACATACATTGATACAATATAGTTTTGAATTTTTTTTCTATTGAACCTTTGATAGAAATTACCGGGTGAAGGCTTATATGATAATTTGTATGATTTTGATTATAGTACGTTACTGAAGCTAATTTTTTTAATCTCACATGTCCTTATTTCCTATTTGTTTTTGTATTATAAGATTGTTAACCACTTCTAATGACTCTTTCCAGTTGTTAAATCTGATTGCTGTGTTGTATCTGTAATGCACCACACTTCTCTTTTTCTTTGTCTCCCCTGGTTTATTATTAATCACTTTTGATGGCCAAAACTGTTTCCCATTTGCTACATCTGACTTTTGTAATCTTGCAGATATCAAGTGATGAAGCAATTGAAACTGCAAAGCGTCTTGCCCTGAAAGAAGGCTTATTTGTAAGATCTGAATCTTGTTTAGTCATCTCATTGAAGCTGTCCCATATGTGATGCAGAATGGGATGGGTAGGAAAATAAAAATATCAGGGAAGAAAGAGAAACAAGACAAATTTTAGGCTTCACCACCTGAGGGTGCTTAGAATCATCACCAAGCTTAGAGAAACATCTCTAATCAGAAATTTTTTATTCTAATTGCACCATACCAAACCATTCTTGAGCCTTTTAGTAATATGCTTCAGGCATTACATTAAGGCACAATTACGTCCCCAAAACTAAAAACCCAAATTCAAATTTTAAAAATGAAATCTAGAAGAAACCTATGATAATAGATTCTGAGATAGTTTTGGTTGTGCTTCCTGCATCACTATCCATATACAAATCACTGTCATTGCACGTTTTTTCTTTTTTCTTTAAAAAAAAAAAAAAATCTTTTTTTGTACCACTTTTGATTCTGGGTCATCTGTTCCAGGTGGGAATATCATCTGGTGCTGCTACTGCTGCTGCAATTAAGATTGCAAAGAGGCCAGAGAATGCTGGAAAGCTAATTGTTGTAAGTTTTGATCATTCCCCTCCAAATTCTAGTAAACCTAGAATTGGCATATTAGAAGTGTCTAGTTGCATAGAAGTTTGATAATGTTCCAGCTCAATTATTTAATTTCCTGTAACCTTTTATCAATCTAAACTTGGACCACATTAATGACACGATTAGTCTATGGCATTTTCTCTTCTTAAACCATCTGAAAAGATTAAACTTCATTGGTGTTCTAGTTGATTCCTATATACTCTAGCATTAGGCTATAGGCAATGGTCCAAGGATGATGACACAACATCTCCCTTGATCTGAATGGAAAATTCACCTCTGAACTCTTGAATTAAGGATGATGCTATGACATTTCCCTTAATCTGAATAACAAAATTCACCTCTGAACTCTTGGATGTTATGGTAACGTTATTTGTTTCAAGGCACTAAAAACACTTGGTAGCTAACTGTAAGTATGCTCACAACTAAGTGTGAAATAACCAATCCGGATAGCCAGATAGTTCTTCTATAGTTAATAAATTACAATAACCTAATATGGGAGAGTGAAACTATAAAAAAAATTTCACCCTAACTGAGACAGCTATGAACGTCATGTATATTAGCTATAGGATATTGTAATTTTCAAGGTATGCTAGAGTATATTTTTTGTTATTTGACACAGTAGAGAATTTATTCTTGACTGATAACATTGTGCACTTACAATTTATTCTTGACTGATAACATAGTGTACTTATGGGTGTCACGTAACAGTCAACACGTACCATATCTTCTGGTAAGATTTTGCATCTTTTGCCCTGATCCATGTCAAGACAAGTCCCATTAGATTATTATTATTATTATTATTTTCTAATTCAATATTTGGGGGTGGGGGGATTTGAATGCTGGATATTTCATTTGGGAACATTAGGAAGAGCCAACCAGTTGAGCTACAAGGCTCTTGGAGACAAGACCCATTAGATTATATGAAAAATCAAATGCCTTCCCAGGTGTAAGATGGAAGTCAGCCCTCTACAATCCTGGTCCTAGATGCATACCACAGCTGCCAATCCCTGTATTTTCTAAGCAAAATCTACCAAATAGGTCCTAACCTCCCTGTTGATATGGGTGTATGTGTTGCTGGCAGCAGATTGGTTTTGGCATAATTTCCCTTATTCATCCCACCTCAAGAAGTTGAATGAAATTTCTGTCTGTCCATCAACATGAAATTCTTTTAAGCAGTTGCCTTCAGTTTTTACAGGTCAGTATTTATCAAAAAAAAAAAAAAGGTTTTTACAGGACAGTAGTTGCATCAACCTGTAGACATCTAGCCAAGTCAAATAACACGCTAGAAAGCACAGGTGCAGCTCCAGGGCTGCCGCATCAGCAACCGACGCTCGGCGACACGTTGATTCACACTTGACGTGTCAATTCGCATTCTTTCTTCTTTTTTTTTCATTTCCCAATTTGCGCTGATTTGGATCCGACTCCGGCTGAAATTGGCCTAAATCGGATGAAACCGGGGCCAAGAAACTGGCCGAAATACATGTTAAAAAAAATAAATAAATAAAAACTTGAGTTGATTTCTTATTTAGTTATTAACTTATTATATATTTGTCAAATTATTTGTAGGTTAATCAATTTAAATTGAAATTACTGAATTATTTGTAGTTATTATTACTCTTAAATTGGTTTATGTTTACCATTATATGAAAATATATTTAATAATTTATTAGTCGTATCCCACCGCACTTGCACCCTCCATTTTCAAAAATTGCTGAGTCCTGCACCCGAACCTGAATCTGCACCCATGCTTCATAGATAACACATAGAATGTGATTAAAATACTTTTTTTTTTCTTTTTTTCTTTTTTTGGGGATAAGAATGTGATTAGAGTACAATAAAAGTGCCTATGAGCACATTTATTTTTGACTGTGACTCATAATGGAAGGTAGAATTTTAGCCACTTTTCAAGACTGTCCAAGTCATTTTCAAATGTCCTAGGCTGATGGTGTATCTTGATTATCTCTGCCTCATTCTTACCCATGAATTAAATACTATTAATCAAGTAAAGACCAGTAACTGATTACCTCAGTCTTGAGTTTTCTCTTTTTAAATTAAGAGCCTTTTAAACAACTAACTCAATGGCAAATGGCATTAACTTCACATGGCATATTTATGTCTATTTGGCAAAAAGCATTACCATGCTTGAACTCTGACTCTGTCAACTAAAATTTGCAGTTCTTCATTTACCTCTCCATTCTTTATTTATTTATGCAGGTGATTTTTCCAAGCTTCGGGGAGAGGTATCTGTCCTCTGTGCTATTTGAGTCAGTGAGACGAGAGGCTGAAAGCATGACTTTTGAGCCATAAGCTGTTCCTCAGTTCCAGGTTACTTGCAACATTCTGACAATTTAATATCAAGAGAGATCATGGTGTTTCGGTAAGAGGTGTATGGGGCCTGGGTCGGTATTTTGGTTTCCTTATGGTTTTGTCAATAAGATTGTCCTGAACTACTTGATCTCTGTATTGCAGAAGGGATTCCAGGACCAACCCTGGAACTAAAGTGTATTGAAGTAGTTTCTAATTGTTGTGTGCTCAAACATCATTGTACAATGCTAGGTTTTGAGACTTGCCAAATAGTAATAACGATAATGCCAGGTTTTGTTAAATTAATCCTTCTTTAGAGCCCGCATTAAGTTATTTTAGGTTCTGGTCATGCTGATTATTTCACACATACCAACTGAAACAAAATGAATTGTAGAATGTTGGAAATTATGCTTGACCTATTGCTAGCATTAGTATTGATGTGGAAAATTTTATTTTGGTCTCCCCCATCTAGAGTTCTTCAAAAGCTAAGTTCCAGCAGGAATGAAGTAAAACTGTTGGAGTTTTTGCGTGTCATTTTAGTGAGTATGAATTGAAAATATTCAGGTTAACAATTATTATGTTTCAGATTTTGAGTGCGTTAAAAATCCAGTTAAGCTTCTCACTAAACCCAATTCTCAAGAGGTCTGGTTCCTATTCATGATTCAAAAGGTTAGCAAGGGACTTTCTGATTATTTCACACATACCGAGTGAAACAAACTAACAAAGTAATTGTAGGATATTGGAAATTATGCTTGACCTGTTGCTAGCATTAGGTATATGAAACAAGGGATTCAAATGGTAGTCCCTTTAAAATTTCCGTTCTTTTTCTTCCCCTAGTACTAGGAAGTAGGAACATCCTACTTTCACATTTGAATTCCTTAATCAAGACAAAGTGAGCAGGATACTTAAGTTCCTTAGTAATAAAGAATGTTTGAGTTCTTGATTAGTGGTGTTAGAATCCCAATGTCACACTTTTAGTAGACTTATATTCATGATTATATAAACCTGGCCGATCAAAGAACCGAAAAAGGATCAGCTTAGTAAACTCTATGATTAGCTCTCAATGTGAGCATATCTGATGATTGTTACAATAATCTCATAGAAATCTAAACTATTACTTTTCTCTACTATATTTTTCATCACTTAAAAGTGTTAGTTTTCTTGTTGATGCATGGTGAGTTCATTCTTGGCAGAATGCAATGTCTTAGATGGAGAATCCTTGATTAGGAAAGGCCCCAAGGTCTTGTTCATTTGTGGATCGAAGTCTTCATTAGTGGTCTCCATGTGAACAAAACTCCTTCATTGTTAGGTTCCTATGGTTATGTAAAAATGTGTTAGTTCTAATTGGAGGCAAAGATAAACCTTATCATAGTTTGATGGCCAATCATATAAATACACTTCATAATCTACAATAGCTAATGAGTTAATAGATTGAAGCTTTTTACCAATAAAAACTTTGCAACCTAAAGGCTAGAAAATAAAATGGATCGAAAGGAAGACTTCGTATTATGAAGATAATTGACATTCTATATAGTGATGTGGATGTCATTACTCCTTATGCTACCAATGAATTAGTCATTGCTATGCTACCAACGGCTGGTGTTTTTTTCCTCGCTCATTCATAGGTTCCCAAATTATGTGAAAATAATATAACTAACATATTACTAACCAATAAAAAAAAAATTTATATTCAAATTAAAATTCTTCCTTGTCAATTACATTAACACAGTCATATTTTTATTAAATAATGTTGGAAAAAAGTAAAAAAATATAACTATAAAAAAACACAATTTAAATGAAATGTTAGGTTTTGTAATGGTTTAAAATTGCTGGTGTTTATAGTTGCCATATATTCATCGAGTAAAAAACAATTGTAGTCACGATCATAAACTTTTTTTTAATTGCAGTCATGATCATATACTTAAAAGAACTTTGTAAAATAAAACTAACAAACACATTGACTTGAAATACTAAATTTTTACATGAATTTGTAATTGATTTTTTAGTCATGACAAGTAATTCAAAATGAAAATTAAGTTACCAACCACCGTGTAAGCTAAATTGGATATAACATAGAAAATAACATCAAAGTGAACAGAGTTTTTTGAGTAAACACATTGTTAATAACTATATTATTAGAACTTAATTATAAAATAAGAACTATAAAAAACGGTTAGATGGTAACTATGACTATTAAGTACATATAGAGCACTTATCACCCAAATAAATAAATAAGCAATGTCTATATAAATATATATATTATTAAATATGTTAATGAAATAAAAATTAAATTAATGAAAATCACATTTTAAAAATTCTTATTTTTAAGTAATTTTAGTGGACCGAAATTGACCAAAAATACTGGAGTGGACCAATAGGACCAAATGAACAAAAAAAAAATTGGACCAAACTAGACCGAAGTGAGCCAAATGGACTGAATAAACTAAAGTGGACCGAATGAAACGAACTAGTCAGGAGTGGACCGAACTAGATTAAAATAGGTCAAAGTAGACCATATTGGATCAAGTGTAGTGAAATGAACTAAAGTGGAGCTAACTGGACAGATTGAGACCAAAGTAGACTAAAATAGAGCGAATGAATGAATGTGAACCAATTGGACCAAACTACTATGCTTTAACTTTTAGAAATTAAATAGTTGCTTTTATCTTTCTTTCTTTTTTTGTGTTTTTTAATAAATAAATTAGAACTTCAAGTTGTTACACAAGTGCATAAATTTTACCATGACATAATATCCTTTTTTTTTTTGCTAAATAAAAAAAGGGGTCTTTGGTGTAGGCTGATTGATCCTGCGCCATATGACGGCAATGAGTAATACCACGTATATCACACGGGCCTTGATAGAGCTATCACTCGAACCGCTCATCTTTAGGTGCAAAACAAAAACTCCTACCATCAAGCCACACTCCCATGTGCTACCATGACATAATACTTTTGCTCAATAAAAGGATATATATATATATATATATATATATATATATTTATTTATATATATAAAGTCGATTTTTTGCAATACAACCAAGTGGTTGTACCCATTGGATGTCGGGCTGAATTGAAAATCAAGCTCAAATTGAGCAGCTGTATCTCGGTCTGGGTTTACAAAGCATCTCTTAACATAAGCAAGCATGCACACAAGTATCAGCGGGGCAAATATTACATCAATCTATGCGGATTCTGTTAAGAATCGGGGTTCAGGCCAAGGAATTAATTAACAAAATGCAGTTTTCACATTTGAATTGAGCTGTTGATGGTAAAATCCAGTTGATTCAGCATGTTAGTTCAGAGAGATAGAGCGACGGGGGATGCAACACTGCTCAAGCAAAGTGTGTGTAGTATTTATAATGAGCAAAATTTCGGTAAGCCATAGCTCTTTTCTGTTATAAAAAAATAATATTCGCCTAACAGAAATGCCAGCCAACTCTACTCTATTCTCCCTCCATGACCATAACAGATGTTTCAGCTATTCGCCTAACACACTCCAATGCTGCATTTATATTGGCAGGAAACCAACTCATTAATGTCCTCTGATGGCACCCTCTTTAGAACAAGAACACTAACTCAGCTTCTATATTCCACCCAAAATTAACTTCAAGGTTTAGGCTTCTTTGGTGCTGAATTTGCTGGCTCAGTTTTACGCTTTATCCCCAAGAAGTGCTCAACCTAAAAGATGAACAGAAAATACACCTTCGTAATCAGTGCACGCAATGCGGACAGAGTGAATAAAATTAAATGATACATAAACATTAAATGGAATGCTATCGAGCAGATCATGTGATTCTTAACCTTGTCAGGATTGATATTGAAAAACTAAGGATTTTTATCCTCAAGAAAAAGACATAAAATCAAAAAAATTTCCCTCCTAATTGGTTGTAATACAATGGCAGCTGGTAGGTCTTAAACCCCAACTCCATCAACCACCTTGCTCTTAGATGGGAAGAAGGTGCCATTTGGGCAAGAGCTCATTAGCAGTATTTTTCTGTTGTACATTAGGCATCTCTTGAGAGATTTTTTTTAATTTTTTAATTTTATCTTATTTTATAATTTTTTTGATGGTGTGGAACCTCACCAAGGCAAGGCCCTTTGAACCCACCCCTAGGGAAGTTAATCACAGATACACAACCCACCGCCAGAACCATGTATAAGGGAATCTAGGGGAACTCCTAGTGGGGATCGAACCCAAAATGTCTAGGCCTGCAGCTCATCTCAAGCCTCCAACCACTAGGGAGCACCTCGACAGATACCTTATTTTTATTTTTTAATGAAGCAAGTCCTGTGAAATCCTTCACTAAAGAAAACTGCAACCACCACCACTAAAACTGTACTAACATATGAAATTTAGAAGGCCTGATATATTTCAAGATAGTTCCTCAGATCATATCCATAAGACTAATAAAGAAAAGTTCAACATTCTAGACGTGCACGTGCATACAACATACACAATGATAATATCACAAAAAGTTGTGTTACTGACCTTTCTATCACCAAGCATTGGCGTCAAGCCCCCAGGAAAGTCCTTCTCAACAGTAGCAAAACCACTTCTAGGATCACTAGTTTGCCTGGTAATAAAATACATACAAAAGGAAACGAGTAAATAAACTGAGTAAACAGATGTTAAGAATAAAAATGCCATTTAGAGCATACAACTACAGACTAATCATGATTAACTAATTCAAAGCTTAATTAAGAAGTAAGCCTTCCTAGGAGGGATGCAAAACACAAGATGTGTTTATCTTTGAAAATAACAAAATTCTAGATATCCAAAACTTAATCTGATGATGATCTTTTAAGCAGGTATTGACTCCAATTTGATACAAACCAACATGGGTTCTACAACCCAATTGATAAAATCCCCTTTAATCTAGATAGTCTTTAATAACTATTTGATTCAATAAATAATTAGAACCTAACCATCAAGCTCCCCAACTGACTCAACAAGAAATTAAGATTCTTTGTCATGACACCAAAACTGTAGAGACATAATCATCTGACAATAAATGCATGCACCACTACCAGCACTCACATAGAAAGGGGAATAAATGTAAGACACCGTATGCAATATCTGAACACCCAAAGAAGCTATGCAATGCTCTAACTAATCATTTAACCTCCTACAATGATATTTATTGAGGATTAAAGTTTTGTATATGTATTATTTCCACACATATTTTAAGGTGTCCAAGTGTATCTAACCCTATAGTGGGTTGGCTTAGTGGTTCTTAAGGTCTTATGATATCCATGAGATTCTGGGTTTGAAACCTCTTGCTAGCATCTTGGGGCCACTCTTAAGGAATTTCTCCTTGTAATAACCTAGCGTGTGTGGGACGGGGGGATTGCATATACTCAAGGGAATGGTCAGATACTCAAAGAGGACTGGATACCCTCGTTTGCCAAAAAAAAAAAAAAAATAGTGGCATGATGTATCATGCCAGTCCATCTCTTATCTACCCCAATCACACACGGAATATGCTTCTCATCTACCTTTTCCTCATAGAAAAATTCGGCAATAATTGGTCAGAATTATAAGTAGACATATGATACAGATGGATGATGCATACCCTGGTTTAACATGACCACTAAGGACAAGATAGGGCGTCTTTAACTGCATTTGAGCTTCCTTCATCTTCTCCACAGCCTTTGATGGTGTATCTGAATTCTCCATGCGCTTCAACTTCAATTCTTCATAGTATTGCTTCATGCGTTTTTCTAGCTTCATTTTGCCAGGACCCTTCCCATGAAACTTATGCGAAATCATACGAAAGGCTTCCTTTGGAGTCATCTGGTAAAAACATGGACATAAGTCAACAATGCACACTAACACTAAAAAGGAAAATACAAAATAAGCTATAACATAATCTTTCTTTTTTTCCTAAGAAGCTACAGAATTCAATTATGAACCACATGTATTCGTTCCTACATTCTATTCTATCCACCATCATGTTCTCTATTACTTCAAACTAATAATACTCATTAAACCCCCCGCCCCTCCTCCAAAGTGGAATATCCAAACTATTCTATCCAATTCGAAGATAGATCATAAACTGAAAACCTTGTTTTTGAGATATCTGTTTCAGTGGTCTCAGTGCTTGGGCAATAGTGATAGGCAATCACTTGTTCTATACCATTCTTTAAAAGAGCTTTGTGTATACAACTTGTGTCCATAATATCTCTCTTCTATTTCAATAAAGGTATTATTTAGTTTAAAAAAAAAAAAAAAATCCAAGATGGATCGTGAGAAATTGTCTTAAAATGTCACTTAAATTTTTTTTTTTTTAAATTTCTTGAGATGCAGAGAAGGTATAGCCAATTATAGAAGTGGGTGGCAGGGAATGAAAATACCATTGAAAGTATAATTTGACTTCATGGATGGACAACTTTTTTTTTTAAAATCAACCACCAAATTGAATCCATATTGTCATAACACAGGTCCATAGGAATCTTTGCCCTATACTATAAACTAGGATTAAAAGAAAAAAGTTGGCTCATATTGTGATTTTCATAAAGATCTGAGTAAGTTCTTCTGCAACACTAGACTAGCACACAGACAAGACAGCATGTTATGACATGGTCATGCAGAAACAGTCTCTAATTTTAAATTTCCTTGAGGTTGTCAATTTTTTAACTCTTATAGGAGAAGAAGTCACTGCATGATACACCACATCAATCCTGATAATCTAACCCATCTATCTCCTCTTTACACAAGAACAAGAGCAGTAGCAAATAGCTTTCATGACATCACCTGTCTTCAATTGTGACTCCAATTCAATATACAACACAATAAATAGTTTCAATACATTTAAAATGGTATTACTTTTTTTATGGTCATATTTTTTTTGTAATTAATTTTTCGCCCCAAGGGGATGGCAAATGGGAATTTCGAACTGGTGATATCCACTTCATGATATTTTGTTTTTTGAATAAATAAGTCCACTTCATAATGTGTGGTACCCATCTAATTGTTTTATTTATTTATTTATATAGGTATAGTCCCCATCTAATTGTGCTACCCTCTTGGAGTACTTTTTTTATTAGCATTAAATGCATGCACCCTTCGTAACCATTATATGAAACCGTAGTGGCACGAAGTGGAATGGTGTAAAAAAAATAACCTATGTTGTACCCAGTTAGTTTTGTCTCAATTCCACTCATGGATGTGTTTTGTACCAATTAAAGCAGCAGGAAGGAAGAAGAGAGAGAGAGAGATGATTCAATTCCATGAGATGAAAAGTCAGACCTTAACATATGTAATGTAGCCCACATATGATGTGAGATTTATACGATAATCTTTCAAACAGCCAAGTAGATTATAACACATATTTTAAAGAACCACACTCCCAACTGGTTTCACTCAAAAAACTACACCTCATGCCATATGTAAATTGTCTCTCTAAATAAGCATAAGCATCATCCACCAAATGGTCAAATAACAGAACAGTATGTACTCTTGGAAGGTTAGAACACCACCTAGAATCACATTTTACTTGGACAACAGCAGTAAGAAAGAGTAACAATAAATAATCAGAGAAAGCATCAAATAATACTATTGCATTGGTGTTGTTACTGTTGTATGTCTAAATCAAGCGGACATTGATGTTTGGTCTATCCAAGGTTTTATGGGTTAAACCTAAAACAGTTGTTCATTGTGAGCATGTTAGAACGGACAATTTGGAGGACCTGGTATTGGTGAAATTTGGAAAGTAGTTCCCTTTTGTATCAAATGGTATATTTGGAGAGAGGAATGTGAAGAATTTTGAGGAACGTGGATTTCCCTTGATGCAGTTGAAATTTCTATTTTGTAGGTTCTCACTATAATTGAACATCATATGCAAATTACTTTTCCATCTCAAATTTGTGGGAGACGTTAGCTTTTGTTTTGGGGTGTTTCTCTAGTATACTGTCTGTGTACTAGGCTTGTGCCCTTACTTGTGCTTTCCTTTTCTGATAATTTCCCTCGTTAACCAGCAGAATATGAGGTCCCACAAGCAGATGTCATGTTAAACCATTAAATAGAGAATGTAACTGACATCTGTATGTGTGTGTGTGGGAGGGAGAGGCCATTTGTGCTAAAGAAAAAAAATTAAGAAATGACTGGCTGGTTAAGTAAAGCACTTACAATTCGCCCAAATTCATCTGTCCGCTCAATGCGAATCTCCTTTTTAAAATCGACTAGAGCGGATGAACGGGGCTCCTTTGGTTCATCATCATCTACAATACCCACGAGTTTGCTCTTCTTCTTGTCCATGTTTCTGCCACCCCACTCGATGCTTTCTTTAAGTGTTCCTCGATCTTTAAGCAGCTTCAGCGCACCTGATAACCCTTTCCCAACTGCAACTTCATGGATAGCTTCATCTGGAACTATCTCCTCCATGTCCTCATCCGCAGGGTGCTCATCTTTACTGACATCTTTAACTTCAGTCCATCCACCAGCCTCATCTTTTACTTCTTCATCGGAAACTCTTGGCTCTTCATCTTCTTGCATAAAAACATCTTCATTTTCAGGCTTACGGGCTTCTGAAAGAGCACAAAAGTACAAGTTATTTCTATTTTTATAAAACCATTGGAGGAATTGAAACCTGTAGCAAATTAAGACATGAAATTGTATTTTAATGGGGTACAAATGAAAGCTCAAGGAAATAGATAGGCACAAGATCAGGAAAACTTCCAAAGAAAAATGGTCATTATTAAACTTGAATTTGACCAGATAAAAAGATGGATATCAACTGACCACAAGATATTGAATGGCCAGAAATAGTAAAGCAGTCAAAAATATTAAATATGAAGAAATCTCAATTCAAGCAGGGCACAGCCAGCTCAAATTTCAATTCTATGCAAACACATGAAAAAACGTTTAAAGAAAAATACCTTCATCAAGCTGGAGACCCCAGACAAACTCCTCCATCTCTGTAAAGACAACCTTGTTTTCTTGCGACTCTCCAGTTGTGGGGTTTATATCTTCTGCAGTTTGACTGCTGGCAGTAGTGGCAAGACGTGCAATTGCTTGAGGACCAGATGCTGCCTCCTCCTCTTGCTTTTTAAGAGCAAATTTCCTTGCTCTTTCTAAAGATTTATAAAGATCATCATCTTCATCTGCAAAAACAGGATTCTCATCTTCCTCTAATTTAACAGGAAGAGTTTGTTCCATCCGCAGTGATTTTGATGCCTCATCGGCTTTAGCATAAGCTGACTGGTATGCATTTTTTCTCAATTCAGCCTCTGCTCTTTCTTGCTCCTCTTTGATGGCTTGCCTCCTTGCATCATTCCGAGAGCCAAGATCCCCAACTCCCAAGCCTGAAGAGAGAGCTTCTGCTTCAAGCGCATCCAAATCCAGCTTCTCTTTCTTCCGTAAGGATTTCTTTTTCTTGGGCTTTTTAAATTTAAGCATTTCTTCTTGAGTATAGTAATCTGATGTGATCTTCCCAATTGCATTGAGATCTTCAAAGTGAATGTTATTGGAAGCACCCTCTAACCTTTTACGAAGCTGGCAATAAGGGGAAAAAATGTTCGTAAGCTAGGGGGAAAAAAACTAGTTAAGTAATTAAAATGCATTCAAACACCAACAGAAGCGAAAATTCATTTCAAAAGGGAAAATCCTAACCCTATAAATTCAGTACAATAAAATAAGAGCAGAAAGTAGAAAGAATGGGACTACAACTTGAATAAATAGGAAGTCACAACAAACAATAATTAGAAGAATGAAATGACTGTGCACACAGTTCCTCATCCTCAAACACAACCATTCTTCTCCTACATTTTCCAGCTTTTTTTTTTTTTTTTTTTTTAATAATTTGGAGAAAGAATTACCTCTTGGAGTTTTTTCTCTGCTTCGCCAGAGAAACGTCCTCTTTCATCCAGAGCTAACCCCTGGAAAGAAAAATAAATTAAGTGAAAAATTTCATGACCAATCCCCATGCACAACATTTCTTGTTATAATTGAAAAAGGAAAAGCAATTTCTCAGACTAAAATTTTAAGAAAGAGTGATGGGAAAAACCAAAAATCAAACCTCATCTGCAGTGGGGTCATCATACTGCGGCAACATTTTCTTCTCTGCACTGGGATCATCATTAAACCTAAAACATCAGAACGCAAAACATATGTCAATCATTTTTTTTCATATAATTATGGGTATGATTAACAAATTATATAAGTTTCCATCTTACTTATCCTCATAGATCCCTGTTTTCTTCTTTGCAGCCTTGTAAGCCTCATCTCGCTGCTTTTGTTCTCCAAGTTCAACATTCTCAAGCATATCAATCTCTGTCACACCAGACCATAAACCTCTATTATATAAATTTGTCAACTCATCTTAAAAATCCCTGACAAACAAAAAGTATCACCAAAATAGTTTACCTTCATTGATGTCACCATCTGCAAGTATGTTCTGATCTTTTAGTGTTAAAACAACTGCCCCACCTTCCACTACTTTGTCAATGCCATGAAGAACTTTAACTCCTGCCAGATTATCTATAAAGTATTCAAAATAGAAACAATATCAGTATCGATCAGTGATGTAGGAACACATCAAACAAAACCACTTGCTTACAGATTAGGTTCTAGAAGAACAAACTAGTGGGCCATAAATCATAAACAGGTGTAAACTCATCAGAATAATTAACTACAGTCACACACACAATTTTAGTTCTATTATGGAGCTTGGATGTCATTAGGAAATTTCATGACTACTCAATAGAACTTGATGAGTATGGTATTTGAATCAGTCCAATCTATGCACTCAAAATCTAATAAAATGCAGAATGGACTGATTCAAAATCATGTCACAACATCAATTCGATTTTACAAGACAAATCATAAGGAGTAAGAACCCTTACGCGCAGTACCGTGGCTTTCTTCCACATCTTCACTGTCTCCTTGACCAACATTGTCCTGAGAAAATTCTCACTGTGATATTAATAAAAGATCCTGCCTGAAATCAATCATTTGAGAAAAATAATACAAAAAAACACAATTAAAACGCAACCTGTTCCGCAAAAATCTTTGAGAGCCGCAATGCTTTCTCCTTTTCAGCAATCCTTTTATCCTCGAGCTTACGACTCCGACTGACCCATGACAAAACTTCAGAAACACCTTCAGAATTTTTGTTCAATCTTTCTTCTCTTTTCCTGAACAAAAAGGTTAAAAAGAGGTGTAAAGAAACATATTCAGATTACATCAAACATGTTTTGGAAAAATGGCTTTTTAAAGTTCTGGAAGAATTGTCACACCGCCAACATAGAATGCAAAAAAAAGTAGAAAAGATAAATACGATGTAAATCACTATAACAAATAATCACCATTCAGCTAAACTAATTTAGACACAAAATCCAAGGGAATGCTGGAAAAACAAGTAACTTAAATGATAACTAATACAGTGCTAAGTACAAAGCAGCTACTGGCAAAACACAAGCACAACCAAGATAGCAGGAAAGTATGGTCAACATGGTTTTATGGACTTAAGGTTTCAAATACCAGTTATTGATTTGATATATCAAAATGCAACAAATAAAGCATACATAAAGATTTCCTTACTTCAATATTCGCTCCTCAAGCTCTGATGCCGACAAGTGCGCTCCACCTAATGACCCCTCAGTATTTTCTTCAGTCTCAGCATGATGGGATAACCTCCCTTGCTTGGAAGCATCCCTATCCCTATTATCTTCATGGTCCATCTTAGATTTGCTTCCTTCAAGATCCTTATATTTATCTCTCTCCTTTTCCCTTTCCTTTTCCTTTGGCCTATCCCTTTCCTTTTCTCTTTCTTTATCTCTATCCCTATCCCTGTTCTTCTCCTTTACCCTCTCCTTGTCTCGTCCTCGATCACTATCCTTCTCTGCATCTCTCTCCCTCTCCCTCTCCCTCTCCCTCTCCCTCTCACGGTCTTTCCCTCGATCTTTTCTATCTTTATCCCTATCACGCTCTTTCTCTCTATATTTTTCCCTATCATATTCTTTGTCCCTCACCTTACTATCTTTGCTCCTATCCTTCTCTCGCTCATCTCTATCATCTTTCCTCCTATCCCTACTGCTTTCTTTCTCTCTTTCCTTCACAACATCATCGCTACTTCTCTTTGATCGTTCTCGGTCTTTACTCCTATGTTCCTTATCTTCCCCTCCTCGACTACCCTTCTTCCTATCCTTGCTTCGGTGCTTGCTCGATTTATCAGTCCCATCCCGTTCTAAATCATCATAATGTTCTCGCATAGGAGACTCATCATCCCTCTCTTCACGGTGTTCATACTTCGAATCAGACCATTCCATGTCCATTAAAACTTCAAAACAAAAACAACAAAAATAAAAGCAGAATCAGAATCAGAATAAATACAAATAATTCAACATTTCTAGGCATTGCCAATAGTACATAAATTTTTTAAGCTCAATTTAGGTTTTTGACTGAAAATCAAACATATTGTGAGCAATTAATTACAAAAATTAAACCGAATACGGATTCAAAAACTAACTAATTGCAGGGCCGGCCCTTCCCTTAGGCGAGTTAGGCAATTGCCTAAGGCCCCCAAAATTTTAGAAAAGAACCGGGTAGTAAAATATATATATATATATATATATATATTAGTTTCAATTGAATTACAAAAATAATCTGGCACATCCTTTTAACCAAAAAAAACAAAAATTTTGGTAAATCCTATTAAACATTGGTTCTAAACAAAATCATTGACCAAAAATCAACCAGATAAACTACAAATCCGGTCTAAGAGATTAACCACGAAACAATCACAAATCAAAACCCTAAAAATTTTACCTTTCTCTCTAGTCTCTGCTCTCCACTGTTCAGTCTGTTCTCTCTCTGATGCTCTGCTCTCCGCCTCTCTCAAGTCTCAACTGCTCACCTCACCGTATCAGGTTCTGAGTTTCAGGAATCAGGTATAAAATTATAAAAAAAAAAAATTGGGCTTTTATTTGTTAAGAACTTAAGATAACTTTGTTTATTTGGGCCCTCCCTGTCCCTGGCTGGTTTTGTAACTTTGTTTATCACTTATCAGTTTATCATTATGGCTGCCTGGACCCTCCCTGGACTGGGCGTTAAGTTTGGGCCTTCAAGTTTTTTTTTTTTCTAAAGCCTGCATTTTTTTTTTCTGGGTTATAGATAGGATTTGTTTTTTTTTTTTTTTTTGGTTATAGATAGGATTTGTTTTTTTTTTTTTTTTTTTTTTTTTTTTTTTTTTTTTTTTTTTTTTGTGGGTGGGTCTTATTAATAAGTCTGTGTTAGTGTTATGGCTGTTCTTAAATTTTTGTATAAATTAGCTTCAATTTCTCATTTTCTCTATACTTGAATGTCATTTTTTATTTTAGTTTTTATAAATATATTGTTTGATTAAAAATGTCTACTAGAAAATATGCATTTGGATATAAAAAACTTTAAAAAAAAAGAAAAAAAGAAGAAAAATTAATTAAGTCTCAAAAATGATCAATGGATAAATTTGTTATTAGTAATAAACAAAATATAACACAAAATTTAGATGAAAATATCACAAATGAGCAAGAAATTCACCAAAATAATTTAGAAGAAAATGATGTTCAATTTTGCAATACAACAAATCTTGATAATGAATTTCAAAATAATTTAGAAGAAAATGAAAATAATGATGAAAAATATAATATAGAAATATTAAATAAACATTAATTTAATTAATATATAAGTATAAAAAATGTCCTATTTTTAGTTCTCGCCTTAGGCTCCAAAATGTCTAGGGCTATCCCTATTTTCCTTTCATCCTCTCTCTGCCTTAACCCATGTCACACCGTGCTCCATGGCTGACCACCAAGCTCTCCTTCTAAACCTCTATGGCCGGAGCTTTTCAAACTCATCACCTCCAACCACGCACCATTGCCGAAACTCAGCCAAAATCAAATCACGACCATCATCACGGCCAAAACCCAGCCAAAATCAAATCGCAACAAAAACCCAGAAACCCACCAAATCACAAATCAAATCACACCTACCGAAATCAAAGCACAAAACCCACAAAACAACCAAAATCACAAAATGAAAACACTGAAAGTGAACCCACTGTTAAAAAAACATATATTGGTTTTGTTATTATATTTTAGAAGAAGAATCATCTTGTTGAACTAATTTTAGATCCAAATTAGTCAAACACATACCACAACCAAGAATGATGGACTGAAAACTAAGCAAAAAAAATGGTATTTCCCAGAAAAGTGTTTTCAGAAAATATAAAAAGTAAGCAAAATATAAAAACTATTTGCTTAATAATCTCAAATAAATAAATAAATAATCAAAAATCACACACCATAATCCATTGAAGCCTCTGAGCCACAATTTCACCTAAGAGGATCGTTTGAGTTGAGAGAAAGAGATTTTCATAGTTTTTGACTCGGCAGCACAATCTTCGATTTCCTTTCTTGACATGGCTTTTGCTTGCTCCTCTCCTGTCAGCCTAGGCGATGTATAAAGAGAAGTAAAAGGAAGAAGAACAAAGCATCGCGTAAAAAAAGAAAAAAAGAAAAATGGTAAGAGAAGAAAGACGAACTAAGATCAGGTACACTATTGTTAGATATTTTTTTTACATTTTTTACTCTTTTTTTTTTAAATATATTTTATTTAATGATTGAGATTGAAAGTTGTAAAAATAACTTTCAATCTCAACTATTAATTATAATTGTATCAGGGTATTGCACCTGAATCTGAAAAAGACAAAGAAACCTACACATACATATACACATACATATACACATACACATGCACATACACATACACATGCACATACACATACACATACACATATACATACACATACATAAGCACACATACACATACACATACATAAGCACGCATAAACACATACACATAAACATATATAAATATAAGCACGTATAAACACATATACATACACATACATAAGCACACATACACATACATAAGCACACATACATAAACATACAAATACACATATACATACAAATACACATAAACATACATACACATACACATAAAAATACATATACATAAACATAAACACACATACACATAAACACATATAACTCACATAAACGTAAACATATACACACATAAACTTAAATATAAACATAAACACACATAAATGCTCGATTTAGCACACCAAAGTAACTAACGAAATTATTTGAGGATTGGTGTTAGTTTGCAATTTTTACCAGTCTATATAAGAGTTTAATTTTTCTCAGCCGTATGTGTATTTATGTCTATGTATGTTTATGTTTATGTGTATGTGTGTTTATGTTTGTTTATGTGTGTTTATATGTATGTGTGTTTATGTTTATGTTTGTGTTCATGTATGTTTATGTGTATGTGTGTTTATGTTTATATTTATGTTTATAAATATAATAAATACATAAACATACACACATACATAAACATCCATAAACATAAATACACATGCACAAACACACACATAAACATACACATACATACACATAAACATACACATATACATACACATACACACTCATATATATACATATACATAAACATACACACATACATAAACATAAATGAATATAAACATAAACACACATACACACACACATAAATATATACATACACATACACATACACACTCATACACATACACATACATAAACACACATACACATACACATACATTTTTAGTTCTCGCCTTAGGCCCAAAAATGTCTAGGGCCGCCCCTGACTAATTGCTTCGTTTATTTATTCAAATACTTTATTTAGTTCTAAACAAAAAAAAACACGATACTCTTCAAAATAACGCTTATATATCTACTCATAAATTTTCTCGGGAACCAAACGGAAAATAAAGCAGTAATCGATATTGTGTCGAATTTATTGCAATCAGAAATTTGGAACCCTAAGGTAAAAAACCACACTGTGAGAGAGAGAATTGTACCTGTTTAGTACTGCTGACGAATCAATTGATGCTATTTCGACAAAAAGAGATGAGAGATCCACCGAATGAGCCTAAAAAGTAGTGTAAAGAATAATTAGAGGTACATAGAAGTAAAAGTAAGTTCACAAACTCAAATTCTCGGAAAATTACATGAGCTTACCCTCTGTTTGGGAGCCGAGAAAATTGTATAAGCAAAACTCTTTGGTATCGACGACGTTGCGTAAAAGCAGCAAAACAAGAAAAGAAAAAGCTCTTCTTCTAGTTCCAACTCGCGGGACAAGGATGATTATTGATTACTTAAAAGTTAAAATTCTTTTTTTTTTTTTAAATGTCTATATTACAATTTGTATCCGAAAGTTTGGAGTTTTTTTCGTCTTGGTCCATTAAAAGTTTGAGTCTTTTTTTTTTTTTTAAGCTTATTTTATTTAATTTTTTTTTTTTTTGTTTTCAATTTATGATCATTCCCCCCTAAAAAAAAAATTGTGATTATTCCGTCCATGAGGTGTTGTTTTGTTGCTACTGAACAACTATAGATCAGTTATGAAGATAAATAGAATGATCATTTTGAAAATAGAATCAACTTAGTGAACCTAATGGGAATTTTCAAATTTAAGCGATCAAAATGATTATATAACCCCAAATTTTTAAGGGTTAAGTATAATTTATTTTATTTAAAATAATGAAAATATCTTTGAGAGCCGCAATGCTTTCTCCTTTTCAGCAATCCTTTTCTCCTCGAGCTTACGACTCCGATTGACCCATGACAAAACTTCAGAAACACTTTCAGAATTTTTGTTCAATCTTTCTTCTCTTTTCCTGAACAAAAAGGTTAAAAAGAGGCGTAAAGAAACATATTCACATTACATCAAACATGTTTTGGAAAAATGGCTTTTTAAAGTTCTGGAATAATTGTCACACTACCAACATAGAATGCAAAAAAAAGTAGAAGAGATAAATACGATGTAAATCACTATACCAAATAATCACCATTCAGTTAAACTAATTTAGACACAAAATCCAAGGGAATGCTGGAAAAACAAGTAACTTAAATGATAACTAATACAGTGCTAAGTACAAAGCAGCTACTGGCAAAACACAAGCACAACCAAGATAGCAGGAAAGTATGGTCAACATGGTTTTATGGACTTAAGGTTTCAAATACCAGTTATTGATTTGATATATCAAAATGCAACAAATAAAGCATACATAAAGATTTCCTTACTTCAATATTCGCTCCTCAAGCTCTGATGCCGACAAGTGCGCTCCACCTAATGACCCCTCAGTATTTTCTTCAGTCTCAGCATGATGGGATAACCTCCCTTGCTTGGAAGCATCCCTATCCCTATTATCTTCATGGTCCATCTTAGATTTGCTTCCTTCAAGATCCTTATATTTATCTCTCTCCTTTTCCCTTTCCTTTTCCTTTGGCCTATCCCTTTCCTTTTCTCTTTCTTTATCTCTATCCCTATCCCTGTTCTTCTCCTTTACCCTCTCCTTGTCTCGTCCTCGATCACTATCCTTCTCTGCATGTCTCTCCCTCTCCCTCTCCCTCTCACAGTCTTTCCCTCGATCTTTTCTATCTTTATCCCTATCACGCTCTTTCTCTCTATATTTTTCCCTATCATATTCTTTGTCCCTCACCTTACTATCTTTGCTCCTATCCTAATTCTCTCGCTCATCTCTATCATCTTTCCTCCTATCCCTACTGCTTTCTTTCTCTCTTTCCTTCACAACATCATCGCTACTTCTCTTTGATCGTTCTCGGTCTTTACTCCTATGTTCCTTATCTTCCCCTCCTCGACTACCCTTCTTCCTATCCTTGCTTCAGTGCTTGCTCGATTTATCAGTCCCATCCTGTTCTAAATCATCATAATGTTCTCGCATTGGAGACTCATCATCCCTCTCTTCGCGGTGTTCATACTTCGAATCAGACCATTCCATGTCCATTAAAACTTCAAAACAAAAACAACAAAAATAAAAGCAGAATCAGAATCAGAATAAATACAAATAATTCAACATTTCTAAGCATTGCCAATAGTACACAAATTTTTTAAGCTCAATTTAGGTTTTTGACTGAAAATCAAACATATTGTGAGCAATTAATTACAAAAATCAAACCGAATACGGATTCAAAAAATAACTAATTAGCTTCGTTTATTTATTCAAATACTTTGTTTAGTTCTAAACAAAAAAAAACACGATACTCTTCAAAATAACGCTTATATATCTACTCATAAATTTTCTCAGGAACCAAACGGAAAATAAAGCAATAATCAATATTGTGTCGAATTTATTGCAACCAGAAATTTGGAACCCTAAGGTAAAAAACCACACTATGAGAGAGGGAATTGTACCTGTTTAGTACTGCTGACGAATCAATTGATGCTATTTCGACAAAAAGAGATGAGAGATCCACCGAATGAGCCTAAAAAGTAGTGTAAAGAATAATTAGAGGTATATAGAAGTAAAAGTAAGTTCACAAACTCAAATTCTCGGAAAATTACATGAGCTTACCCTCTGTTTGGGAGCCGAGAAAATTGTATAAGCAAAACTTTCTGGTATCGACGACGTTGCGTAAAAGCAGCAAAACAAGAAAAGAAAAAGCTCTTCTTCTAGTTCCAACTTGCGGGACAAGGATGATTATTGATTATTTAAAAGTTAAAATTCTTTTTTTTTTTAAATGTCTATTATTACAATTTGTACCCGAAAGTTTGGAGTTTTTTTCGTCTCGGTCCATTAAAAGTTTTGAGTCTTTTTTTTTTTAAAGCTTATTTTATTTAAAATTTTGTTTGATTTTGTTTTCAATTTATGATCATTCCCCCCCCTCAAAAAAAATTTGTGATCATTCCGTCCATGAGGTGTTGTTTTGTTGGTACTTAACAACTATAGAATAGTTATGAAGATAGATAGAATGATCATTTTGAAAATAGAATCAACTTAGTGAACTTGAGAATTTTCAAATTTAAGGGGTCAAAATGAATATATAACTCCAAAATTTTAAGGGTTAAGTATAATTTATTTTATTTAAAATAATGAAAATATCACATATATATATATGAAATCAAACAATATGGTAATTTGTCAAAATAAAAATAAAAATTACTTTAAATAGTAATAAATCATAACAAATATATATATATATATATATATTTATAAGTAGAGGGTAAATTAGACCAACCCCTCTTAAGATTTATTGAAACAATTCTTATGTAAATAAATATGATGGGCCGTGATACGATTTAGAACTAAATGGAATGTGAGTTGTTTAAAACAAACTGATAAGTGATTAAACACCTCTACTGAAAATAAAACATAAAATTCTTAAAGAAAAGCTCACAAGACTTATTTTCAATTATATATCAAATTTGAGTGCAAAGTAACTACAATTTGGTACTTTTACGCTCTATTTGTTTTGACACTAATGTTTTTTGGAAAATTATTCATTTTTCAGAGAATATTTTTTGGAAAACTATCTCATTTTCTAGTATTTAGTAACAACCTTGAAAATGGAGTTCAGAATGTTTTCTAGTATTTGATATCCACATTTTTTATAAAATTTATTGTATAATTTAAAACATGTATAATATGTATATTGTGTAAACCCACCTAGTGTAATCAATATAAATAAATAATTAAAAAAAAAAAAAAACCAAGAATGAATTTGGTTTTCAAACTAAAATTTTGATAGTTGATACAATCAAAATTCGCTATCCAATTTTCATGATCTCGAATACTCATCTTGCTCATGTATGTGAACAGTAACGTACATAATATATATATATTTTAAACTATATTTCTCATAATTCAAAATAACCATTATAACTTTAAGTTCCATTTTAAATAGTTCAAAATGCCACATAGGCCAAATAATTTTACTAGCAAACTAATCCAGTACAAGTAGTTTGATAAATATACCAAAAATTATTATAGAACCATTGATTGATTGTGAGGAGAAAAAAAAATAAAAAACCTTATTAAAGAATGGTGTTATAGAGGGGCGAAGAAATAGGGAGAAAAAATAGAAGAGAGGCAGATAGAGAAAGAAATCTATGGAAAGAGAAGAGACCAGGGAGGTGATAATGAGGGTGTGAGAAGAGAGAAAAAACAAAGGGAAAAGAAGAAGTGAGAGAGTTTATTGTGAGAAATGTTGAATGAGCAAAAGAAAATATTTTTTCCTAAGTCAGAAGAAGATAATATTTATAGGAGCTATGCACTGGGTGAGAGAGAGATTGTTTTCCAATTTTTTTTTTTTTTGGGAAAATAACTTATAAAAAATAAGCCTTATTTTTATAAGAGTTTTTCGTTGACCAGTCTTTTTTTATGCTACCAAACATTAAAAAAATGTGGAAAACTATCTTTATAAAAGGTTTTATAGCGAAACAAACATAGCATTACTAGCTATTTAGCATTAGTAGCCTTCTAAATGATTGACAAGTGTCTAAATGTCATTGGCTAGTGTTAAAGCATAATCTAAGTAAAGAGAGGCTGGATAGTAAGCTAAGTGGATGGAAAAGCAAAAATTTGTCTTGGTCTGGGAGAGCAACCCTTATCAAATTGGTGGCCCAAGCCATTCCAGCCTATGCTATGTCTACCATCCAGCTTCCTAAAGTGAGCAACTTGACGAGTCAACTCGCAGATTTTGGTGGAATTCTAAATCTAAGTTGGGTTCATACTGGACTCCAATAGCTTGGTCTACTCTTTGTTGGCCCCAAAAGGAGGGAGGCTTGGGTTTTAGGAATCTCTGGGACTTCAACCAAGCTCTCCTTTCCAAATTTGGCTGGTGGATTTTAACGGGAAAAGATTGTCCTTGTGTTAATGTGTAGAGGGCGAAATACAAGATCCGTAATAACTGGCTGACTCATTCCTATAATGGACATGCTTCCCCATTTTGGAAAAACTTGTTGGGTGTTAAGCATATCATCGCCAAGGCCGAATGTATTGTTTTGGGCAGTGGGGATTCTATTAGAATATGGTCTGATCCTTGGATCCCCGATCTTCCAGGCTACATTCCTTCCCCTAAGGTTGATGCTAATCCAGACTTGGCCTTGGTTGTGTCTCAGCTCTTGTCATCGGATCTATGTAGATGGGATGTTCACAAACTGAACTATTTCTTCAATGAGACGGTGGTTGATCTCATTATGAAAATCCCCATCCCAATTAGCCATTCTGTGGATAGTTGGTCATGGACTATCACAAACTCGGGGTCTTTTTCAGCCAAATCTGCTTATTGGCTATGCAGGGCAACCTCGTCCCCCTCGAAAATTGATGCTACTAGGGGTCAAATATGGAAATCCAAGTTTCATGAGCGCCTTAAGATGCTTTTGTGGAGAATTGCTACCAACGTGCTGCCTTCTAAAGAGGTAATCAGTAGATTTAATGAGAATATTGATAGTTGTTGTTCATTGTGCGGTTTGACTACTGAGTCTTCCCTTCACCTATTTACAATTTGTGCTATTGCTAAAGCTGTATGGTTTCAAAGTCAGTGGGGGTTGAGGATGGAAGAGATTGGATTTGAGTCCACTTCAGACTTTATTGGCTTTCTCATTTCTCCTCCGTTTGTGGACAATCTGAATCCTTGTCAAAGAGAAGAATTTTTGCTGTTTGGCGCCATCCTCTGTGATGTTATTTGGAAGCTTAGAAATAGTTTCATATTTGATTCTGCTGTGCCTAACTTGGAGGGAGTTTTGTCAAGGATTTTTAGCCTTTTTGCTGAACATAAAAATTCAAAAGCATCCTCTACTAGTCATCTGGCCTCGCCCTCTCCTCAGGGTTGGTTTCCTCCCTCAAGGCTGGACATAAAAATAAATGTAGACGCAGCAGTGGGTCCTCGCTTTTCTGACATCGCTGTAGTTGTGAGAGATTGGAGAGGGGAGTTGGTGTTTGCTGGCTCTATGAAAGTGAACACGACCCTCCCTCTTCAAGTTGAAGCAGAAGCAGTTAGATGGGCAATCTCTTTAGTTCCTGCTCTGGATGGTGATTCTGTTCTTGTGGAGTCTGATTCTCAAGTTGTTGTCTAGCTTCTATCAAATTTGACACTACCTCCTCCTTGGAGAATCAGGTCGCTTTGTGTTGATTTAAGGTCTCTACTTGATCTCCATGGTAAAGTGTTGGTGTCGTGGGTTCCTAGGCTGTGTAATCAGGATGCCCACAGCTTAGCAAAATGGAGTTTATCTTGTAATTTTTTTGGCTCTTTTGGCAGTGGTTTTTGCCCGGACTGTCTCTCTTCTGTTGTTGTGAGAGAGTCCAGTAGGGAGTTGTAATTTGTTTCTCCTTCTTTAATAAAGTGTTTGGTTCATCAAAAAAAAAAAAAAAAAGTTACAAGAAGATTAAGATGATTGTTGGCATTGAACTAATAGAATGCTATTGAAACTGAGTTGCTAACTTTGTTAAATGTAGCTACTGGGTTTTGAAACTACCGGGTGCGTTTGGGATAGCGGCTGTGTTTATGTTTGAGCAGCTTGCGTTTTTTTTGGCTGGTCCATGGCGCTGTTCATGGACCAATCAAGTAATAAAAATGTGTGAATAGTAATTTGCAGCAATAAATTTTTTTTTGCTATAGCGTTTTCAGTAATAAGTTTTCAGTTTTCAGCAAAATAAGCGATATCTAAATGCACATTACAAGTTTATGCAATTACTTAAAATGCCTTAAATCAGACTCACTCTTAAGGTTTTTTTTTCCTCTACATGGGATAGATAAGTCTATATTTGACTATAAGTCTATGTCTGATTTTCTTAATTATAGACAAAATGGCATGTCTTGCTCTTAAGATACATATAAAATTATAAATGACACTATATCCTAGAGGTTTGTACAATAATCATTTAAAAAAAATATGGAATATGTTGTTAAGAAGGTAATAATATAAGAGAAAGTGAACTTATTTGACATATTTATAGACACCTCAAGGAGAATTGCAAGTTATACTAACATTTGGGGAGGTTGCCATTTCAATTAAGTGATAAAACCTGAAGGGAGCTTAGGTACCTTAAGCAAATAACGAAGCTTCTATTAAATTTCTTAAAACTTTTTATCATCTACTTTTAATTTGAGTAATATTTTAATTTCCAAAAATAGTTGGTAATAGTATTTTACTTAAAAATAAACTATGTTACTAATTTTGAGGTTAATTTATATATATTTAGTCCTCAACATCTGCCTCATGTTTCAAAATGAACCTTATATTTTAAAATATTTAATTAGCCCCATAATATTGTTTCAAAAGGTCTTTGCTATCAACTGATAAATGGAAATGGATCACATGAGAAATGGAAATCATTTAACTCAAAATATTTGCTAACATGGAACCTATGTGTTAATTTACATGAAATAAAACATAAATAAAAATTATGTTCAAAGTTCCCTAGCCAAACTCAACAAATCAGGGGGAGCTGAAATAGAAAGGCTAAGTTAGTAAGTCGGTGATGCAATGATAGGTGACACAAAGGCTGAGAAGTTTGTAAATTTTAGACATCATCTTCCCCATTGGGCTAACATTTTGGGCTTGAAATCTCCAGGGTGTTTCAAGTCAGTTTAGCAAAGATCACCAAAATATAAGTAAAAACAAAAACCATAACATAAATAACTAAATTTTTAGCTTGTTGATCAATTTATCTTCCATTACTTTGATAGAAAGGTTTCAATTCCCCTTCATACTTTTAAAAAGAAAGCCAGGGAACTAAGAATTGGTAGGGGCAACTGAAATACAAAAAGAGGAAAAATAAAGTTTATTTGCAGGGGTAACTGATGCATTGACAAATGTGAGCAGATAAAAATAAAATAGGTCATCACTTATCAATGAGTAACATGTCAAAGCTTTGAGTAGTATGGTAAAGAAATAACTCTGATGCCTTTCTTGTCTAATTTCATTCTACCGAATGTAGAGTTGCTGTAAAATTCTTCACTGCAACAAGAATTAACATAAACTACAATAGATGTTTTCATCGGATGCATTCAATTCAAATTGGGAAATGATTTCTAAACTTTTTCTGGTCCAACCAAAATAGTTCCCATGCTAAGGCTCTGCAACTGAACTTGAAGGATGAGACACTAATAAAACATTCTTTCTCTATAAGCCCAAACTACTTTCTTCCTCTGCTAAGCCTCTGCAGGTGGTAATTAATGCTTCCCCAAGACTTTCTTTTATTGGTTGCCTGTAACAAAGGCACTCAAAAGTTTTAGAGATATATACTGCATTGGATAATCCAGAAGAAAGTAGTCAAAATTTCAAAAAAATTGGGATGAAAAATTAGGAGTAAAAAGCTGTGTAAAAAGATAGGAGAAGAATATGCTGCAATAAATCAGAAAAGTTATATCACCTGAGAGTCCATACAGACACTCAAAAGTTCCTTCTGCCGGACGCACTTATCATTACTGTTGTTGTTGACAGCCAAGCAGTTGAGAAATGCAATCATTTCCTTCATGCAAGGTTTGTGAAGAGAGCTAAATTTCTTTGGGTTAATATAAAGCGAACCAGCTTTCCGACCCATTATCCTATACTTAAACTGCACATGCCCAACAAGACAGAGTAGACTCAACAACTTGGAAAAAACAAGGACACCTAAAAGAGTTCCAATATTCAAGAAAATAATAAGAATAAAGAGAACATGTCACAAACAATGCAAGACTTGTAGACATTTCAAAGTACATATATACCAGATATATTTCCATTTAAGGACCGAAGAGCATGCACCGATTTTAGTTAAGTCACACATGCACCCTTCACCCTTGTTTTTATAGGAAGAGGAGGTGCCCATATGAGCTAAAACTCGTTGACAAAGAGCACACACCATTCTATTGATTGCAAGATAAATCCACTAAAGAATACCAGAGAATCTGAAAAGTTTTAGATTGGAGATTGCACTCTAGCATGGAAAGCAAGTTGCTTGCACTTCAATTATTAACCCAAGAAACATCTTTCAGGTTTACAGCAAAGCTTTGTTTCAAGAATTTCCATTAATCAGATTCTAGACCCATATTTTACTCCTATAGAACTCATATTTAAATCCAAAATTTCTCAAATTTTTTTAGTTGAATTCAACACAATTATATTGGAGTCCTTTTCTCTTTTGGATAAGTATTAAGCCATTATATTAGGATGATGTCAATGTTGATAAACTACATGACATTATATTGAATTCAACTGTTAATGTGGTTAAAATACAATGCCCACCTTGCCTGTTTTCATCCCTTCTAAACCTCAACCTCACCAGCATCACCCCTTGCTAGTTGCCAGTCTCTCTTCTTGATGTCCATTAGATTTGATGAAGATCAACTCCATCTTCATTAGATCTTGCAGAGATTGGCTTGGATTGCTGGCCTTGACATTGATCTCTACCCAAATTGATGGAATCGCCTAATCTGGTCAGATGGTTGGTAAGTAGATTTGCATCGGTTGGCAATGGGTTTCTTTCTTCCCTAATCGACATGGTTGAGTGACAGGGTGGCCATCATACTGAACCCAGTCAACTTGTGATCACCCTTGCCTTTGCCAAATTGCATATCGATCACCTCATTTCATGATTCTCTTTCCCCTTTTCCCTTCCTCTCCTATGAAATTCAGGTTGCATATGGGTTTCTTTATGGTCCGTTTGGATTGAGGGGGAGGGAGGGGGAGTAGAGTAGATTTAGTACAAAATTAGCTTATTTTTACCCAACTTTACTCTACTCCCCTCCACTCCCCCTCCTTTCCCGCTCTATCCAAACAGGCAATTAAGGAGGTGAGAACAGAATTGATTTAACTTGGGACAGAAACCTGCTGGACAGCCTTTGGAAGACAAATGGTATGGTCATTTTCCCCTAATGCACACAATTGACTGGGAATCATACCTCATAAAGCAAAGGTCAGTAGTTCGAATCTCCCCTTCCCCCTCCCCATGAGGCCAAACATATTTATTTTAAAAAAATAAATAAAAATTTGCCCTAATGAATTCCGGAAAGAGAACTTTCATAAAAATGTCTTTGATTGCGTTAAAAAAACCAAACTTATTGTTGATTATTGGAAAGTATTAACATTAAATCCTTGGCTGGGATTCAGCATATTTATAAAGTTATGGTCAACCTAAGAGGAGCATGTCTGATTATCTCACCTAGAAACAGATTCACTTTCAGTAATATCTCTCACTGTTTTTTGTTGAAACTGATAACTGAATTCAATATACAGTAACATAGTTTAGCACCATTGATATCACATCACCCCAATATAAGGACTTCATTATAATTGTGTTAAATTAATTTTATAAGAAAATTTGGATTCAAATGAATTCTGCCGGAGTAAAATATGAGGATCATGAACTTGACAAATTGATATTATTGGAACAAGGCTTTGCTGTAAGTTTTTTATTGGGGAAAGTAAATGAAGTGCAGAAATTGCAACTTTTTTTGCAAGAGTGCAATATCCATTCTAACACTTTTCAGATTGTCTGACATTTGGTGCTCAATGTGTACGTGTATGTGTAATTTGACTTTTCCAATTGCCTGGCATCAGACGCTCTATGTTAGACTCAGTAACAGTATACCAGTTTGCTTTATTAATCAGTAATAGCAACATCATAATAGGTTGACAAGCCACTTCTCTAAGCCTAAGTCATTCAATAATATTAAAATGTCAAATGGAAACAACCACTAACCTAAAGACAACAGAAAAATCACAAGGAAATAATCACTAACACAAAGATAACAGAAATATCACATGGACAAACAATCACTGACACAAAGACAACGGAAATCACATGCAAACATTGTCTGAAAAAAGAAACAGCAAATTTTAATGTAACATATACTCCACGACCAAGCCCTAACAATCAGCTCAAAAAATGATACAATGTACCACCAAGTGACAAGATAAATGTGATAGGTACACTTGTAAAAATCACTC